>NC_137697.1:55922743-56184629 GCF_964034855.1 Anser brachyrhynchus | reverse complement strand
CAAGGGCTAATGTGGGCTCTAGGAATTAAGTGGAAATTTCACACTCCTTGGCATCCTTCCTCTTCTGGAAGGGTGGAGTGGATCAGACAGTAAAGAAGCAATTGACTAAGTCCTGGAAACTGAGCTTCCTCAAATGAAGTGCTTACCTTTGGCACTTCTCTGAATTCAACCCGCACCAAGAAAAGATGTGGGAGTTTCACCATATGAAATATTTGGATTGCTCTACATGGACAAAGGGAATGAATTACCTCAATTTGAGACAAAAGATGCTTTCTTAAGAACTGTATACTTGGGCTGTCATCCTTTTTGTCATCTTTCAGGACCCATGGACTGTTAGCTCAAACCCCACTCTTGGAAGCCCTGATCCATCCATTCCGAGCAGGAGATCGTGTTCTGATGCGAACATGGAGAGAATTGAAACTGCAACCTGAGTGGGATGGACTGTTCCAAGTGCTCCTGACTACTGAGACGACAGTAAGAACGGCTGAGAAAGGGTGGACTCATACCTGGGTAAAAGCATCAGTTAACCCTGATACCAGAGAGACTGCATTAACAAAGACTTTTAAGGTTAAAACTGTTAAAACTATCTATTGTAAACCTTTAACTTCTCCTTAGAAGAATTCTTAATGAATTAATGAGTAAAAGGGATTCAATTACACAGAATTGGAGTGTTTCCAGGGAACTCTCTCTGGAAGTGGGAGAAAGGGGGGTATTTAATCCTCACCAGAAGAATCCTTATTAGTTTGTGATTTTTATTGTTTTTCTTAATTATTTCTTAATTATTATGGGGGTGTATATATATATAGAAAGGATGTATTTTAGGTTTATCTTAGTAATACCTATTCTTAATGGATTAGTGATAGGATAGAGGGAAAAATCAGCATTTCCAATTAATCCAGAACATCTCTTGAGTTCTATCTTGAAATAATTGTTGGATTTGCACCCAGACGCCTAGAAAGACTGAAGAGGCCTTGTCTCTATTGCTATTTACAGCAGCAACTGTGTCTGGATTCTCTAGATTTCTAAAAATGACAGATAAAACTCAGTCCTGGGAAGGAATAGATTTTGAAGTTGAACTCCCTACACATAGTCCCTGGCTACAATATACTGTGTTATCACAGGCGCCTTTTAAACAACAATGATAGAAACTCAGGGGGCAATAGTACTGACCCTGGGTGTGGAAATATCCCTCCCCTCCCCTCCCCTCCCTCCCCTCCCCCTCCCCTCCCCTCCCCTCCCTCCCCTCCCCTCCCCTCCCCTCCCCCTCCCCTCCCCTCCCCTCCCCTCCCCTCCCCTCCCATCCCCTCCCATCCTCTCCCCCTTCCCTCCCCCTCCCCCCTCCCCCTCCCGCTCCCCCTCCCGCTCCCCCTCCCGCTCCCCCTCCCCCTTCCCCCTTCCCCCTTCCCCCTTCCCCCTTCCCCCTTCCCCTCCCCCCTTCCCCTTCCCCTTGCCCTTCCTTTTCCCCTTCCCCTTCCCCTTCCCCTTCCACTTCATTTTTCCTTTCCCTTTCCCTTTCCCTTTCCCTTTCCCTTTCCCTTTCCCTTTCCCTTTCCCTTTCCCTTTCCCTTTTCCTTTTCCTTTCTTTTCCTTTTCCTTTTCCTTTTCCTTTTCCTTTTCCTTTTCCTTTTCCTTTTCCTTTTCCTTTTCCTTTTCCTTTTCCTTTTCCTTTTCCTTTTCCTTTTCCTTTTCCTTTTCCTTTTCCTTTTCCTTTCCCTTTCTTTCTTTCTTTTTCTTTCCTTCTGTTAGATTTCTGATGAGTTAATGTACTAGATTTTCTCAAAGTATTATCTAATGTATAATGTGGGCAGGGGGGTGCCATGCAGGTGGTGGGAGCACACAGCAAGAAAGAAAATGTAGGTTGGAAAGCAAAAACCAGCAGTTAGATCAGTGTAGAATGAATGCCAGAGAGTCCCAGCCTTAGAAATCTATAATATTTAACACATAAATTGTTCCAGGGATTGTTATCTTGACATCTTCAGTCACTTAACAACCAGTCCCTTATTAAAGTAATGCAAGAGAACACTTTGTATTGTGTAAATCTCTTTTTATTTTAACTTGTCCAGGAACATTAAGAAGTTCTGCCACTATATTCATGATTGCACAATAGCAATTTTAAATAACTTATATTAAGAAAAAAAACAGAAAAATATTTTCTTTTGTGTTTGTGAGAAATGACGTAAACAGAACTTGACAGGAAAAGGCTGGGATCCTGGCTGCCATTTTTTCCTCTCTGTAGCAGACAGGATATGTATGTGTTTGTGTCTGTTTCTGTATTTGTGTGAAAGCTATTAGGTAAATATTCCATGCTTTTCACTAGAGATTTTCAAAAAGAAAACAAACTGCTGAGCTTTGGGAACTAGTTTATCGAAGTCTGCTATCTTTAATGCCTGATAGGTTGCTTGTGGAGTTTACAATTTTATCTTAAGTACAAAAATGAATGTTAGGAAATTTGGTTTTACTCCAGCCTATTTTTCAAACTTCTTGTTTGACCTGGCAAACATACCACTTTACCTTTTTGTGGCTCCCTAGTCCTTTGCATGTTGGACCTTTATTTTTGGAATGTTCACAGAAGAGTAGTACCTTGTAAGTTTCTTAAAAGTCTGTGGTCCTGTCTTTCCCATGAATAACTGTTATCCACATTAACTTTCCTTAGCTAACAAATAAGTTTATACTTTCCCTGCCTTGGACTCTTAAATTCAAGGTAAAGTATTTCCTTTTGCTATTCAGAGACGTGATTCAAATCTGTCACATATGTTCTCCACTACTACCCTGAGATCTACAGAGGTTAGTATAGGTTGTAATCTGAAGATAGGAATAGTTTTACAGAAAGAGTGAGAGCTCCCAGCCGAAATATAAATTTAAGACCGTTTATATAGATACATAAATGAATCTCTGCCATTGCTGCAGCAATGGACCTGCCATTGTGTTCTAACTGAACTCTTGTTTAAGTATCATAAATTTGTGCTGGGGAAGCTCGTGGAGCAGATGGAGTGCCATTATGCAGCACTTACAGGACAACCAGGTGATCAGGCCCAGTCAGCATGGGTTTATGAAAGGCAGGTCCTGCTTGATGAACCTGATCTTCTTCTAGGACAAGGTGATGTGCTCAGTGGACAAGGGAAAGGCTGTGAATGTGGTATACCTAAACTTCAGTAAGGCTTTTTTTCTACACTTCCCGCAGCATTCTCCCAAAGAAGCTGGCTGCTCAAGGCCTAGATGGGAGTATGCTCCCCTGGGTTAAAAACTGGCTGGGTGGCCGGGCCCAAAGAATTGTAGTGAATGGATTTAAATCCAGCTGGAGGCCAGTCACTACTGGTGTCCCACAGGGCTCAGTACTGGGGCTAGTTCTCTTCAATATTTTTATAAGTGATCTGGATGAGGGGATTGAGTGCACCCTTAGTAAATTCACAGATTACACCAAGATAAGTGTGAGTGTTGAAGGGGGTAGGAGGGTAGGAGGGCTTTGCAGAGGGATCTGTATGGGCTGGACCAATGGGCGATAACTCTGTGAGGTTCAACAAGGCCAAGTGCCTGGTCCTGCTCTTCAGGTACAACCTTACAGCAGCACTACAGGCTGGGGGAAGAGTGGCTGAAAAACTGTCCAGCTGAAAGGGAACTGGGGGTATTGGTCGATAGCCAGCTGAATATGAGCCAGCAGTGTGCTCAGGTGGCCAGGAAAGCCAACAGCATCCTGGCTTGTATCAGTGATAGCATGGACAGCAGGACTAGAGATGTGATTGTCTCTCTGTACTTGGCTCTGGTGAGGCTGCACCTCGAATACTGTGTTCAGTTTTGGGCCCCTGACTACAAGAAGGACATTGAGGTGCTGAACTATGTCCAAAGAAGGGTGACAAAGCTGTTGAAGGGCCTAGAGAACAAATCTTATGAGGAGCAGCTGAGGGAGCTGGGGTTTAGCTTGGAGAAAAGAAGGCTCAGAGGAGGCTTTATTGTACTTTCCAATTACTTTCATGGAGGTTGTAGTGAGGTGGGGATCAGGCTCTTCTCCCAAGCACTAAGTGAGAAGACAAGGGGAAATGGCCTAAAGTTGCACCAGTGGAGGTTTAGGTTAAATATTAGGAAAAAATCTTTACTGAAAGGGTTGTGAAGTATTAGAACAGGCTGCCCATGGTAGTGGAGGAGTCACTATCCGTGGAGGTCTTCAAGAAATGTGTAGATGTGGAACTTAATAGCATGGTTTAATGGTGGACTTGTCAGTACTAGGTTAAAGGCTGGACTAGATGATCTTTTCCAACCTGAATGATTCTATGATTCTATGTTACCACCATGGTACTGCTATGTGTGAAGAAGAAAGAGAATTTATAATTATATATTCCACTAAACTAACTAATTTTTTGCTCCTCTTGGAGTTCTAAGAAAAAGTTCTTATAACTTAATATATGTAATGAGCTATATAATTTAGTTCATTTGCAGTCAATGCATTTTATATTTATATTCACATTTTAGTCAACTGTCAGTATTTTATTTTTTTTATTTTTATTTATTTATTTATTTATTTATTTTTGTAGAAACTCAAGACATTCCGTATCTAGAAGCTAAGAAAATCAGAAAAGGATACTTTAAATGACAAAACTCTGGGGAAAGTGATATGAATTCATAGGATACTTCCCTACTGATAAATCTGTAGTTTTTGTCAGATAATTTTTGTAAAAACCCAAACCCAGTGCTCTTCTCAGACCAATGACAGAAAAATCTTCTTTTCTTGTTTTGGTAATACAGTAAAATCTACTATGTATTTCATTATATTCCACTAAGGTAATCCACAGTTTGTGATTTTTGAAGTATTTACAAAACCCAAAGATGCATAAAGCTTTTTTTTTTTTTTTCTTTTTTTTAAAACATGGATCAGAGATTAAAAAAAAAAAAAAAGATCATTTTTTTTAGACTGGAGATTTCTGAAGAAGAGCCTGACAAAATTATGAGCTTAATCGAAGAGATGTCCAGCAAGGGCCATGAAGAGTTTTGAATAATCCTTTATACTAGGCAAAATGCCAGCCAGCCTTTCTCTGTAGTTATACTGCCTTTTGTTAATGATTCAAACTCTATATTCCCAAGGGAATGGATAGCACAAAGCCTTGTCATTTGCTCAACTCTGTCAGAGGTCATTAGGGCTTCTAGATTGTTACCATCTAATAATTGCTGAGTGACCTGATGCTGTGTGTTGACCTTGGCTGGCTGCCAGGCTCCCACCCAGCTGCTCTCTCACTCTGTTTCCTCAGCAAGACCATGAGCAAAGTAAGATGGAAAAACTCGTTGGTCAAGATAAGGACATAGAGAGATTTCTCACTGGTTACCACTGTGGGCAAAACAAACTTGGCTTGGGGAAAATTAATTTAATTAATTGCTAATTAAAAATAGAGTAGGACAATGAGAAACAAAAACAAAAAATAAAAATGCTTTCACTTGCTGCCCATACTCCCCCTGCCCTCTTCTAAAGCTCAACTTCACTCCTTCATCCCTGAATTTTCCACCTTCTCCCCTGCAAGCTGCCCAGTGGGAGGGGGAATGGGCGTTGTGGTCAGTCCTTAACACTGCTCCTGCTGCTCCTTCATCATACTCTTCCCTTGAGCCAGCATGGGATCCCTCCCAGGGGATGAAGTCCTGCATGACTGCTCCAATGGGGGACCCTTGAAGAATGGCTGCAGTTCTTCAACAACTGCTGCAGCACGGGGCCTCTCCACAAGAGTGCAGTCCTTCAGGAGTAGACTGCTCCAGTACACTTGTACAATTCCTTGACAAGCTACTTCTTGTGGGTCTGATTCCAGGGTCCCTTAAATAATCAGTACAGCATCTGGCTTTCTCGGTGCTTTGAGTTCTTCCAATCTTATAGATCAGTCTTGGATGAACTGTGCTTTGTCCTTTTTTTTAATGCCTCTTCTGCTTCAGCACTCAGAGGGGTAATCAGAATGCTGTGCCCCCCATTTTCTGCTAGACGCTTGCTCAAGCATGGGCTTTCTAAAGGCAACAGCTTTCTTGAGGACATGTCCACCTGTTGTAGTGTGAGGTCTACTTGAGCTGCAGTGTGGGTATCTGTTCTGATGGGGTCCTCCATGGGACACAAGGGGAAAACTCCTCTGGCACATGGAGCACCTCCTCCCTCATCTTCTTCACTGACTTTGGTCTCAGCACAGCTGTTTCTTTCATGTTCTTTCCAATCCTGTCTCTCAAAGCTGCTGTGCAGTATTTCCCCCCCAAATCCATTTCCCCGAGGCACTGACATCTCGATTGAGGGGCCCAGCTGTTCCCTGCGGTGAGGTTGCTGGCGCCGGATGGAACCGGCTGTGTCCACATGGGGCAGCCCCGGCCTTGCTGCACACAGCAGCCCTGCAGCCTGCCTGGCAGAGCTGGGGAACCACACTCATTATAGATTAAAAATGTGAGTTTCCAGTGGATAAGCATCTATCAGTAGACATCAAATCTGTAACTGGTATTAATCAGCCTTGCAGGTAGTTTTAGTGTAGAAGTCAAGGAACGAAAGGAAGAGCGTCCTTCACGACCTCAGGTAGAATCTCACACACTGTGACAAATTCCTCTTCTTGTTTATTTATTATAATTAATTAATTATTTTAATATGGGTTAATAGCAAGATAATAATTATAATTACAAAATGTAAATCACAATATCTGAAGTTTCAATGATTTTCCTTCTTTCTAAGTCAAATGTACAATTCCTTGACAAGCTACTTCTTGTGGGTCTGATTCCAGGGTCCCTTAAATAATCAGTACAGCATCTGGCTTTCTCGGTGCTTTGAGTTCTTCCAATCTTATAGATCAGTCTTGGATGAACTGTGCTTTGTCCTTTTTTTTAATGCCTCTTCTGCTTCAGCACTCAGAGGGGTAATCAGAATGCTGTTATGCTTTATCTGGGGTAGAGTAATTTCAATATGAACAACAACCCCCACGTTGCTTTTTTTTTTTTTTTTTTGTGCTTTTATTAATTAAAAACATAGAGTCATATTTGGTATATAGAAAGTCTGTAGTCTGTGTAGCTGCAATTCAGACAACAGCATAAAGTTTTAAGGTGCTTCAGGGGCATCATTGTCAGCACTTGTAAGAATTTCAGCCATTTTTGGTGCTGGGTTTTTGTCTCTGTAAAGATTATATCTTACAGTTGTTACGTTTCCTCATGTATTCCCCAATTAATTTCTATAATAAAATGTTAATAAATATTTTATTAAAGTTAACAAGTTAACAGGCCACACAATGTCTGTGATGAATAGAGTAAAAAAACATGGAGTTTTATCATTAGATGATACATTTAAGGCAGATTAACAAGCATCCACGATACTTAAGAGTGCTTTTGTGAGGAGTGAGCACAGATAAAACAGGTTGGAATTGTTTAAAATTGTGACAAATACGCTGGTACCAAAGTGCTTTTGAGTAGTTTTGGTGCCTTACAGAATAAACTAGGATTCACTTAATGTCATTTAGTTGTTTCCAGGATTAACTGTGTAAATCTTTCAAGTGGTTTGGTAACATATACAGTAAGTGTGCATGTGTGTTTATGAAATTAAGCTGTTAAATGGTAATTTGTCATCACTTTTGTGAGGAAGAACAATATAAATTACCTTCTAGAGAAGAAAGTGTTCTAGAAGAGGTGAATAACAAATCAAATTTGTAGTGTTTACTCTCTAGACAAATGATCACAAACAGTAATTTTTTTTTTTTTTTACTGTTATGAAGATTTGAATTTCCAATTCTGAAAAAAAAAAAGACAAGATCCAATTGCTTTCTTTAGTTTAGTAGTTATAAGATACACACTAGTCTAATTCAAATGACATCCAGGATAAACTAGGTATTTACTGAGTTCAGAAAGAATTTTACTGTGAAAAAAATAGAAACATGCTCAAAAATTATTTGAAGCATACTGCTTTACTCGCATACATTTTGCATCTTATTTTGTGGACTCAGAAGGATAAGAGAACAGATTTGTAACCCAACTCCTCTTGTTGTCTCTCTCTTATAAATAAGCAATATATTTATCATGTGATTTAAGCATTTCCACTTCTTACAGGGATATATCACAGCAAAGTGTGATACTGCTTAAATATTGAAGCAATGCCTATCAAGATATCAGCCAAAGGTTAATCATTTAAAAAATTCAAATGCGTATTCACAGATCACCTTGTGCAGTATTTTCCCCAGTTCTGCTCTTTTAGCATATTGCAAAATTTTTGGCTAAGCAGAAAACACCTGGTTTTGTTTCCTTATTACTGCCTGAAGTTTGTTAACATGCTTTTGCCATCTCTTATTGCAAATATATCCACTTGCATGTCACACACTGTAGGGCAGATGATGCTTACTAAGATATTTAGTATTTCACACCTAGATATCTTTTGCAGCAATCACTGCCTTTTCCATGTTGCATTATAGTAAAATACAGCTGAAAAGAACTTTAGATCTGGTTTAAACCATGTAAACTGATTTTGAAATTTCAGGAAACAAAGAGCAAGTGCATTATTTTTTTTCCAAATACTTCGCTGGGTTAGAAGCTGGCTGGATGGCCGGGCCCAGAGAGTTGTGGTGAATGGAGTCAAATCTGGTTGGAGGCCGGTCACTAGTGGAGTCCCCCAGGGCTCGGTACTGGGGCCGGTCCTCTTTAATATCTTTATTGATGATCTGGATGAGGGCGTCCAGTGCACCCTCAGTAAGTTTGCAGATGACACCAAGCTAAGTGCGTGTGTCGATCTGCTCGAGGGCAGGAAGGCTCTGCAGGAGGATCTGCATAGGCTGGAGCGATGGGCTGAGGTCAACTGCATGAAGTTCAACAAGGCCAAGTGCCGGGTCCTGCACCTGGGCTGCAACAACCCCAAGCAGAGCTACAGGCTGGGAGATGAGTGGCTGGAAAGCTGCCTGGCCGAGAAGGACCTGGGAGTATTGGTGGATAGTCGGCTGAATATGAGCCAGCAGTGTGCTCAGGTGGCCAAGAAGGCCAACGGCATCCTGGCCTGTATAAGAAGCAGTGTGGCCAGCAGGTCGAGGGAAGTGATTGTGCCCCTGTACTCGGCTCTGGTGAGGCCGCACCTCGAGTACTGTGTTCAGTTTTGGGCCCCTCGCTACAGGAAGGACATGGACGTGCTCGAGCGAGTCCAGAGAAGGGCGACCAAGCTTGTGAGGGGTCTGGAGAACAAGTCTTACGAGGAGCGGCTGAGGGAGCTGGGCTTGTTCAGCCTGGAGAAGAGGAGGCTCAGGGGCGACCTCATCGCTCTCTACAGTTACCTGAAAGGAGGCTGTAGAGAGGTGGGGGTTGGTCTATTCTCCCACGTGCCTGGTGACAGGACGAGGGGGAATGGGCTAAAGTTGCGACAGGGGAGTTTTAGGTTGGATGTTAGGAAGTACTTCTTTACCGAAAGGGTTATTAAGCATTGGAACGGGCTGCCCAGGGAGGTGGTGGAGTCACCATCCCTGGAGGTCTTTAAAAGACGTTTAGATGTAGAGCTTAGGGATATGGTTTAGTGGAGTACTTAGTGTTAGGTCGGAGGTTGGACTCGATGATCTTGAGGTCTCTTCCAACCTAGAAAAATCTGTGAATCTGTGATTTGTATTTCTGTGTGTTTCTGTGTCATCTGACTGTCCTGGTTCCAGTTAGGACAGAGTTAAGTAGCTCATAGTAGCTGGTAGGGTGCTATGTTTTGGATTAGGATGAGAAGAGCGCTGATAACATGCTGATGTTTTAATTGTTGCAGAGCAGTGTTTACACCAGGCCAAGGACTTTTCGGCTTCTCGCTCTGTCCTGCCAGCAAGCAGGCTGGGGGTGCAGCAGGAGCTGGGAGGGGACAGACCCAGGACAGCTGACCCAAAGTGGCCAAAGGGGTATTCCATACCATCTGACGTCATGCTAAACAATATATAGGGGTGGCTGGCCGGGGTGGGGGGGCCGGCTGCTCGGGAATAGGCTGGGCATCGGTCAGCGGGTGGTGAGCAATTCCATTGTGCATCACTTGTTTTCTTACACATTATTATTGTTAATACTATTATCATTATCACTATTATTATTATTATTGTTATTATTATATTCCTGTCTTAATAAACTGTCTTTATCTCAACTCACCGGCTTCACTTTCCCGTTTCCCTCCCCCATCCCAGAGAGGGAGGGGGGAGGGTGAGCGAACGGCTGTGTGGTGTTTAGCTGTCAGCCGGGTTAAACCACAACAGCCCTTTTGGCGCCCAACGTGGGGCACGAAGGGTTGAGATATCGACAAATCTGACCAGAGTGTGTTAAACTAAAATTGGTATAAGTATTGGACCTGCTTAATAGTTGCTAGTCACGATGTTGATTGCCTTAATCTCCAGTCTGCTGTACCTGTATTCCAAATTGAGTTTTATGGTGCGTTACTTTCTGTATGTGCTCCCTGTTGCACTGTTTATCCTTTCCGGGCCCTGGTTTAAGATTGTTATGGTACTGTGCGGTGTAACAATGGCTTATGAAATGATGAAATATCTGGTCATGACTTTAACCTGGTATTTGTACTCAGCACTGACATCGACTCTATACTTTGGAACCCATATCTCGGAAACTATTAGCAATTACACCTATTGCCTGTTTTCGTTAGGGAGCCAATCTGTGAAGGGGACAGGGGAAGACATGTTTCCCTACCTGTTCACTCTCCCTTTCTCCTTCACCACCACCCTCTTATCCCCCGAGCTAGTTACGGTGGTTCTCCGAGATGTTGAATATCCTTGGGATACTCAGACCAGCCTGCTCTTGTTGTTATGTCTCCTGAATGCGCTTCAGGTTTTGTTGAGGGTTAAACAACTACTTAGGAATCTCATCCGGAGATCTGTCTTGAGGCGGGATAGTTGTGAGTGGCAGGGAGTGTGGGAGGATATGGGCAGGTTTCTAGAGCAGTGGTCACCTCCAGTGTTTTGGGCATTCACCCCTGAACAACTGCAAAATCCGAAAAAGCTGGCAGAATGCTTGAAAAAAAGGTGTCATGACTCTGGCAGTTCCAAAGTGACACAAATCACTGTAGCATGCTGGGGTCTGGCTTGTGCCTATCGAGCTGCAATTGATGCTACTAGCAACCTAGCTCCAGCTCCTGCAGTCGCTCCAGCTCCTGCAGCCGCTCCTGCTCCTGCAGCCATTCCAGTTCCAGCTCCTGCAGCCGCTCCAGCTCCTGCAGCCGCGCCAGCTGCAGCTCCTGCAGCCGCTCCAGCTCCTGCAGCCGCTCCAGCTCCAGCTCCTGCAGCCACTCCAGCTGCAGCTCCTGCAGCCGTTCCAGTTCCAGCTCCTGCAGCCACTCCAGCTGCAGCTCCTGCAGCCGTTCCAGTTCCAGCTCCTGCAGCCGCTCCAGCTCCTGCAGCCGCTCCAGCTCCTGCAGCCGCTCCAGCTCCAGCTCCTGCAGCCGCTCCAGCTCCTGCAGCCGTTCCAGTTCCAGCTCCTGCAGCCGCTCCAGCTCCTGCAGCCATTCCAGTTCCAGCTCCTGCAGCCACTCCAGCTGCAGCTCCTGCAGCCGCTCCAGCTCCAGCTCCTGCAGCCGCTCCAGCTCCTGCAGCCGCTCCAGCTCCTGCAGCCGCTCCAGCTCCTGCAGCCGCTCCAGCTCCAGCTCCTGCAGCCGCTCCAGCTCCTGCAGCCGTTCCAGTTCCAGCTCCTGCAGCCGCTCCAGCTCCTGCAGCCATTCCAGTTCCAGCTCCTGCAGCCGCTCCAGCTCCTGCAGCCGTTCCAGCTCCAGCTCCTGCAGTCGCTCCAGCTCCTGCAGCAGCTCCAGCTCCAGCTGCTCCCACTCCTGTGTCTGGGTCAGAGAAACGAGCTGTAGCAGTGCAAGTTGACCCCGCAGAGGGTATTCCAACCCCTGTGGCAGACCCTGTGTCTGGGTCAGAGAAACGAGCTGTAGCAGTGCAAGTTGACCCCGCAGAGGGTATTCCAACCCCTGTGGCAGACCGTGTGTCTGGGTTAGAGAAACGAGCTGTAGCAGTGCAAGTTGCCCCTGTAGACAAGGTGAAGAAATGGTATAGAGGCTCAGGTCGTTTAGAACGCAAACAGTCTTCTGCTAAGTCTGGGCGTAGTGAAGACGAGGCTGGACCATCAAAGGTGCAGGAGACTGAAGATGAGGATGGGGATATCGAAAAATCAACAGTAACTACCCGGACTCTATACCAGCGTGAGCTATGAGATGTGCGAAAAGATTTCGGTCGCTGTATAGGTGAGCAGCTTGTCACCTGGCTGCTCCGGTGCTGGGACACTGGAGCCAATTATGTGGAATTAGAGGGCAAGGAAGCCAGGCGGCTGGGATCCCTTGCTAGGGACGCATGCATTGACAAAGCAATTGGAGATGGAGCACGATCTCGCAGTCTCTGGAGGCGTCTCCTGTCAGCTGTGCAGGAAAGGTATCCCTTCAAGGAAGAACTTGTATGTCTACCAGGCAAATGGACCACCATGGAGAAGGGAATTCAGTACCTGAGGGAATTGGCCGTACGGGAAGTAATTTATAAGGACCTAGACTACGCACAAACATCCGCAGATCCAGATGCAGTCCAGTGTACACCACCTATGTGGCGGAAGTTTGTACGGAGTGCACCATCATCATATGCCAGCTCATTGGCAATACTAGCCTGGAAAGCGGAGGAGAATCCCCCAGTGAATGAAGTGGCTAAATTACTCCGGCAGTACGAAGGAAATCTCTCCTCTTCCCTACAGGCCTGTGTCTCGGCTGTGGAGAAACTCTCTGAAGAGGTCCACCAACTTAAAGAGAATTTATCTTCCCCTCCACCTCAACGAACCAGTGTCCACCAGCTAAAAGAGAATGCTTTGGAGAAACTTTCTGAAAAGATCCACCAACTTGAAGAGAGATTATTTTCCTCCCCACCTGTACAAACCAGTGTCTCAGCTATTAGGGGTAAACGTTCATCTATGCAAGGAAGACAATATGGTGGGCACACACACCACGCCACCCTGTGGCTTTACCTACATGACCATGGAGAGGACATGAGAAAATGGGATGGAAAATCTACTGCGACCCTAGAGGCACGGGTACGTGAATTGCAAAGGAAAACAATTGGGAAAAAGGAATTCTCTGAAAAGTTTGCTGCTCCAACTTCCAGCAGGCAGTCCTTTAGACACAGAAACGAAGATTCTGACCAGGACTAGAGGGGCCCTGCCTCCAGCCAGGGGGAGGAAAGGGACAATCAAGTTTATTGGACTGTGTGGATTCGATGGCCTGGCACGTCAGACGCACAGAAGTATAAGGCTTTGGTAGACACCGGTGCACAATGTACTCTAATGCCATCAAGCTATAAAGGGCCAGAGCCCATCTGTATTTATGGTGTGACGGGGGGATCCCAGCAGTTAACTGTATTGGAGGCTGAAGTGAGTCTAACCGGCAATGAGTGGCAAAAGCACCGTATTGTGACTGGCCCAGATGCTCCGTGCATCCTTGGCATAGACTATCTTAGAAGAGGATATTTCAAGGACCCAAAAGGGTTCTGCTGGGCTTTTGGCATAGCTGCCTTGGAGACAGAGGACATTAAACAGTTGTCTACCTTGCCTGGTCTCTCAGAGGACCCTTCTGTTGTGGGGTTGCTGAGGGTTGAAGAACAGCAAGTGCCGATCGCTACCACAACTGTGCACCGGCGGCAATATCGCACCAACCGAGACTCCCTGAGTCCCATCCATAAGCTAATTCGTCAACTGGAGAGCCAAGGAGTGATCAGCAAGACTCGTTCACCTTTTAATAGTCCCATATGGCCAGTGCGAAAGTCTAATGGTGAGTGGAGACTAACAGTGGACTATCGTGGCCTGAACGAAGTCACGCCACCACTGAGTGCTGCAGTGCCGGACATGCTAGAACTCCAATATGAACTGGAATCAAAGGCAGCCAAGTGGTATGCCACAATTGATATCGCTAATGCATTTTTCTCCATCCCTCTAGCAGCACAGTGCAGGCCACAGTTTGCTTTCACTTGGAGGGGAGTCCAATATACTTGGAATCGGCTGCCCCAGGGGTGGAAACACAGCCCTACCATTTGCCATGGACTGATCCAGTCTGCGCTGGAGCAGGGGGAAGCTCCTGAACACCTGCAGTACATCGATGACATCATTGTGTGGGGTGACACTGCAGAAGAAGTTTTCGAGAAAGGGAAGAAAATAGTCCAAATCCTTCTGAAGGCCGGTTTTGCCATAAAACAGAATAAAGTTAAAGGACCTGCACGAGAGATCCAGTTTTTAGGAATAAAATGGCAAGATGGACGTCGTCAAATCCCAATGGATGTGATCAACAAAATAACAGCTATGTCTCCACCAACTAGCAAAAAAGAAACACAAACTTTCCTAGGTGTCGTGGGGTTTTGGAGAATGCATATTCCAAATTACAGTCTGATTGTAAACCCGCTCTACCAAGTAACCCGTAAGAAGAATGCTTTTGAATGGGGCCCTGAGCAACGACAAGCCTTTGAACAAATTAAGCAGGAAATAGTTCATGCAGTAGCCCTCGGGCCAGTCCGAACAGGACCAGATGTAAAGAATGTGCTCTACACCGCAGCCGGGGAGAATGGTCCCACCTGGAGCCTCTGGCAGAAAGAACCTAGGGAAACTCGAGGTCGACCCCTGGGGTTTTGGAGTCGGGGATACAGAGGATCTGAAGCCCGCTATACTCCAACTGAAAAGGAGATATTGGCAGCATATGAAGGAGTTCGATCTGCTTCGGAAGTGGTTGGTACTGAAGCGCAGCTCCTCCTGGCACCCCGACTGCCGGTACTAGGCTGGATGTTCAAAGGAAGGGTCCCCTCTACACATCATGCAACTGATGCTACATGGAGCAAGTGGGTTGCACTGATTACTCAGCGGGCTTGAATAGGAAACCCCAGTCTCCCAGGAATCTTGGAGGTGATTATGGACTGGCCAGAAGGCAAATACTTTGGGATATCATCAGAGGAGGAGGTGGTTCGTGCTGAAGAAGCCCCACTGTACAACAAGCTACTGGAAAATGAGAAGAAATATGCCTTGTTCACTGACGGGTCCTGTCGTATTGTGGGAAAGCATCGGAGATGGAAAGCTGCTGTATGGAGTCCTACACGACGAGTTGCAGAAGCTGCTGAGGGAGAACGTGAATCGAGTCAGTTTGCAGAAGTGAAAGCCATTCAGCTGGCTTTAGATATTGCTGAATGAGAAAAGTGGCCAGTTCTCTACCTCTATACTGATTCATGGATGGTAGCAAATGCCCTGTGGGGGTGGTTACAGCAATGGAAGCAGAACAACTGGCAGCGCAGGGGCAAGCCCATCTGGGCTGCGGCATTGTGGCAAGATATTGCTGCCCGGGTAGAGAACCTGGTTGTAAAGGTACGCCATGTAGATGCTCATGTGCCCAAGAATCGGGCTACTGAAGAACATCAAAACAACCAGCAGGTGGATCAGGCTGCTAAGATTGAAGTGGCTCAGGTGGACCTGGACTGGCAACATAAAGGCGAATTATTTATAGCCCGATGGGCCCATGGCACCTCAGGCCATCAAGGTAGAGATGCAACATACAGATGGGCTCGTGATCGAGGGGTGGACCTGACCATGGACACTATAGCACAGGTTATTCATGACTGTGAAACATGTGCTGCAATCAAGCAAGCCAAACGGTCAAAACCTCTTTGGTATGGAGGACGATGGCTGAAATATAAATATGGAGAGGCCTGGCAAATTGATTACATCACACTCCCTCAAACCCGCAACGGCAAGCGCCACGTACTTACAATGGTGGAAGCAACCACCGGATGGCTGGAAACATATCCGGTGCCCCATGCCACCACCCGGAACACTATCCTGGGCCTTGAAAAGCAAGTCCTATGGCGACATGGCACCCCAGAGAGAATTGAGTCAGACAATGGGACTCATTTCCGAAACAACCTTATAGACACTTGGGCCAAAGAACATGGTATTGAGTGGGTGTATCACATCCCCTATCATGCACCAGCCTCTGGAAAAGTTGAACGATACAATGGACTGTTGAAGACTACACTGAAAGCAATGGGTGCTGGGACATTCAAAAATTGGGATACACATTTGGCAAAGGCCACCTGGTTAGTCAATACCAGGGGATCTGCCAACCGAGCTGGACCTGCCCAATCAAACCTGTTACGCACGGTAGAAGGGGATAAAGTTCCTGTAGTGCACGTAAGAAACGTGCTGGGTAAAACAGTCTGGGCTACTCCTGCCTCAGGAAAAGGCAAACCCATTCGTGGAATTGCTTTTGCTCAGGGACCTGGATGCACTTGGTGGGTAATGCAAAAGAATGGGGAGGTCCGGTGTGTACCTAAAGGGGTTTTAATACTGGGTGAGAATAGCCCATGAGTTGAATTGTAGTATGTTAATTATTATATAATAATGTATGTCATCACTACCATGATTGCTATATATCATAGATGAAAATGGTGATTAATTAGAATGTATTGGAAAGAGTGTAACCTGAGCATGACATAAATAGTATGGAATAAGGGGTGGATATCTGTCCTGGTTCCAGTTAGGACAGAGTTAAGTAGCTCATAGTAGCTGGTAGGGTGCTATGTTTTGGATTAGGATGAGAAGAGCGCTGATAACATGCTGTTGTTTTAATTGTTGCAGAGCAGTGTTTACACCAGGCCAAGGACTTTTCGGCTTCTCGCTCTGTCCTGCCAGCGAGCAGGCTGGGGGTGCAGCAGGAGCTGGGAGGGGACAGACCCAGGACAGCTGACCCAAAGTGGCCAAAGGGGTATTCCATACCATCTGACGTCATGCTAAACAATATATAGGGGTGGCTGGCTGGGGTGGGGGGGCCGGCTGCTCGGGAATAGGCTGGGCATCGGTCAGCGGGTGGTGAGCAATTCCATTGTGCATCACTTGTTTTCTTACACATTATTATTGTTAATACTATTATCATTATCACTATTATTATTATTATTGTTATTATTATATTCCTGTCTTAATAAACTGTCTTTATCTCAACTCACCGGCTTCACTTTCCCGTTTCTCTCCCCCATCCCAGAGAGGGAGGGGGGAGGGTGAGCGAACGGCTGTGTGGTGTTTAGCTGCCAGCCGGGTTAAACCACAACACTAAGATATTTAGTATTTCACACCTAGATATCTTTTGCAGCAATCACTGCCTTTTCCATGTTGCATTATAGTAAAATACAGCTGAAAAGAACTTTAGATCTGGTTTAAACCATGTAAACTGATTTTGAAATTTCAGGAAACAAAGAGCAAGTGCATTATTTTTTTTCCAAATACTTGATTTGTATTTCTGTGTGTTTCTGTGTCATCTGACTGTTGTGGGTTCCTGGTAAAGCTCATAGGCTGAGAGTTCACCTTTTACAGAGCAAATGGCAAGAAAATACAATAAAATGTGATAAAACTGAAGCAAACACTGCTAGTATTATGAAGATTTAACTTGCATTAGATCATTGTCATTTATCAATATAAGAATTTTGTATAGTTGTGGAAAATCTTTATTGATAGAATTTGGAAAGCAGCAATGAAAGTCAATATCAACTGCTAAATTTCTTTGCCTATGGATCAGTTCTAGCCTGAGACATGCATGGTTGAAACCTCTTGCTATCTCATACAATATAAGATTTCATCCTAAGCTTATGAAGCACCGTAAATATTTGAAACCTGAAAAACAGAGTATCAGAAACCTTGTGTAGCGGTCACTTTTTGTTGTTGGAGTTAAAAGAATACCTGATGAAAAGTAACCAGGTACAGTCACATGAACATTCTGTCCATATAACACTATTGAAGAGACGGAGAGGCTTTGGTGTTGACCATTGTTGTTTAGGACATATCAGCAATAATAAAAGCTAAGCTTGGTCATTGGTAATGCCACCTGACGGTGTGCAAACAGAAAATGTAGTATCTGCAGTATGATTGTAGGCATATTATGCACAAAATTCTACTTTCTCCTCCAAACAATGCTTCCTTTTATCTCTCCTGTTGACATTATGCCATTACTATTTATCACATGTATAAATGGAATGTAAGGAAAATTATTGTGAAGGGACAGCTCAACCATTTAGTTGATATCAATAGTTGTGTTTGTAAAGGCTGCATTTCCTTTTTCTAGTCTTTACTTCCATGTTCCTTACAATTATTGCTTCTCAGGAAAACATTTTCTGAGACCAATCCATAGGAAAAGACACACTCTTGTGGACATGGGTCTCCTCTGAGCTAATTTGTATTTTAACAAGAGAGGCCATGTAACTGAGCAGCAAATTCAGTCTTGATATATGTGAATGCAGGCTCATTTCCCTTGATTTCAGTAGGAGCTCTACTGAATTTATCGTCTGTCTTTTTATCCAGGAAGACTGTAGAGATACCCTACTAGCTGTTCAACAAATTAACCTAATATTTTTATATATTGACAAGATGGCATTGCACTCCAGTTCATTTTCACTTTCCATCCAGGATGAGTCAATGTAGAGAATATAAATGTCCAGGGCATTGTGAATTATAATTCTCCCTTTCCTATTCAAAGAAAAATCTGTTTAGTACAGGGAAGAGTGAATTACAGGTGCCAAAGTCAATAAAAGTATTGTTGCTTTACCTCTTTAGGTATGAGCTGGTGTTCCCATAAATCCATGATTTCAGTTGTTTGAGGGTGAATAAATGAGGATTTAGAATCTTTTAAAATTAGGGTGAGTATTTGTATCTTACTTTCTACACTAAAACAGTTGCAGATTAGGCAAAATAATTGTTATAAGTAAAATCTGATGATTAAAAAACAGTAAGCATGATAAAAAATAGATGGTTAAACTTGGAACATTGCTGTGGCAATACAAAATAAAAAATAAATTATTTGTAAGTGCAAACCACTTTCCTTAACATCTATAATTTTGCTTAGCATGTGATTACTCATCATAGCATACGAGCAATATATTATGGCCAGCATATTACTTTATGAAACAGTCCCATTTATTATGTTGTCAAAGAATTATACATATGTACATCAAAGCCCACAAACATTTTGGATAGCATCTGGAAAATACTTCTAGGAAATTGGGTCTTCTTAATTATTGTCTGTCCTTTGGGAATCCAGCCACAATAGTTAACATAGAAATCCATTAAAAAATAAAGATTTGAAAAATAGATATGAATACATATGGTTGAGATGTAATAATTATGACTTGAACTGTGGTGTTTCCCATTGCATTGCATCTGCCTTCTGGATGTGTGACATTCATGTCTCTGCTGTGCAGATTCAAAAATTCTCTTTTCATACTTTCATCCTCTTGTGCTCTTTTGCTATTACTCACTCATGATCTTCCTCTGTGATTTTCTCATTTTTCCTCTTTCTCTTTCCTGCTCACCTATTCTCTCTGTCTTTCTCTTTCTCTCCTCTAAAAGATCTTACACACACACACACGTGCACATACATAAGCAAATACTCCTCCTGCTCCATCTTCCAGCACACTCATTGTGATGCCACCACCTTTAGAATTTCCTGGTGTTGCTAATGGGGTCCCATGATTGTATAGATCAATGAAAATAACAGCAGGCCTGGGAATCAGATTGCAGGAGTAGCTTGACCTTCATAAAATAAAATTAGCAGTACTTTTTCTAGAGTCAAATGGAGGATATAAGGAGGAGGGCTGCAAATTAGCCATTAAGATGCAAAGACAATACTGTGGTCTTATAGCAGGCTGAACACAAACATTTTTTCCATTATTGTACTCATTTAGTTGCTTAATAAGTGTTACTAACTTGTGGAGATTCAAAGAAAAATAAAGACATCTCAGTAATGTCAATTTTCATCTCTGTATGACTAAATGCAGGTGGTCAGTATATAATAATTTCTAAATAAATTGTTTGTTTACAATTCAGTTAAACTTCATTAATTTCAAATGGAAATTTGGTATTAAGTCATGTCAGTGAAATCTCAATTCATTTGTTTCTGCATCTAAAACTTATAAAATGTAAATTAACAAGTATAAAAAAGTTTTAAGGTTTTCTACTAAATGTGAGAATGCTGATCTTCAGAAATATTTGTTGCTTGAATGTTTACAATCTAATGTCCGTGGGCTAATTCAATATTTTTTGTTAACTTGGCTCCTGCTTGAATACTCACCAAGTGTTCAACCAATTTCTGAACCCAGCATTTCTGATGAGTCTTCAATTGCCTGAAACTGTTGCTGATGAAGTCCAGTACATTCAGTTTGGCAAAATTACAAAACTTTCCTAGGAAACAGTACGCTCTTTGCAGTATGCCCACATGCAAATCCTAAGGGACATATATTGTAAAATGAGTCTTCACAGTACAGGTCTGAAAAATACGTTATGGCTGGAAAGGTTCGCTTTTCAAGGATGGAGGTTAGCACATGAATGAAACTTGGATAGCATTCCATTAGCTGTCTTTGTATGCATACATACTAATAATGTGTTGCACACATATAAAACACCAAGTGAACACCACCACGTGAGCTGGGGCATGTGGTTTTTAGAATCTGTCAGTGGCTACTACTAACGAATGAAAATTAAAGAGTAATTACCAGAAGATAATGGCTTGGCAAATGAGCAAGACATTCAAGCTAGAATGACCTACATAGTAGTAAAAAATCCCAGCAAAATTCAAACATCTGAGAATCAGAAAAGTGAACTCAGTATAGGCAGGAAAATAGTTCTCAAGGGATGGAAGGTAATAATACACAAAAGCCAAAGAGTGGAAACTTTAAAGAAGATATATGAGGACCATTTGTGCCCAATACTGTAAAAACGTCAAGCCAGAGACACTACTATAACCTACTGGAAGCTCACATATTGATGAAATGATCCAGAACAGTACCTATCCAACAGTGACAGAATTTCAAAATACATTATGGTAATGTATGTTGTCAGACTGGCAACTTCATGGCCTGAGTATTTTTGTTCATTTGAATTAACATTTAATACAAGATGAAATATTTGACTTTTTAATTTTTTTTTTTCCCACATGTGCCTCACCATAAATTTAATAATCTATTATTTCCTTACATGTTCATGTGCCCTACTCCTACCAGGAAAATAATTCCTAAATGACCATAATGACTGCTACTAAATAAGTATAGAAGTATACACAAGAAAGATGTGGACCTGTTAGAATGGGTCCAGAGGTAGACCACAAAGATGATCAAGGAGCTGGAGCACCTCTCCTATGAAGAAAGGCTGAGAGAGCTGGGGATGTACAGCCTGCAGAAGTGAAAGACTGTGGGGAGACCTCATTGTGGTCTTTCAATACTTAAAGGGGTCTTATAGAAAAGATAGAGAAGGACTCTTTACTAGGGTAGATAATGATAGGACAAGGGGGAATAGTCTTAAACTAAAAGAGGATAGATTTAGACTAGACATTAGGAGGAAATTCTTCTCTGTAAGGGTAGTGAGGCACTGGAACAGGTTGCGAAGGGAAGTTGTGGATGTCCCATCCCTAGAGATGTTCAAGGCCAGGCTGGATGGGGTCTTGGCCAACCTAATCTAGTGACTGGCATCCCTGCCCATAACAGGGGGGTTGGAACTAGATGAACTGTAAGGTCCCTTCAAACCTGAGCCATTCTATGATATTATACAAAACCAATGACTAACAAAACAAAACAAACAACCAGACAAAGCAAAAAACCACCACCAACAAAAAAACAACCACAAAGCAAACAACCAAACAAAAAAACATTACCACCACCATGAAAATAAAACCATCAAAACACAAAACAGCAGATACACAGAAAGAAACCCAGCCAAGTGAGACTGCAATGCAGAACCAATAATTTTAGGGCACATCTTCCTATTAAGTAAAGATTGATTAATTTAGCTTTGGTTTCTTCCAAGACTGGTTTATTTCCAGTCAGGTCAGCTAAATCAGCAAATTTTGGGATACTTACAATGGAGACTTCTAGTTTTGTTGAAAAGAATAGAATAAACAGAATACTAAGAAAACTGAATTTTATAGCCCCTGTACTATCTAGCATTAGAAGTTGCATACAAAAATATGCTCAAGTTAAACTGAAGTTTAAGATCAGAGAACCCGCTGATCACAATAATGCAGGGACGATAAAATATCCTATAGAAAATATATAGAAAAAAAAAAGCAAATGGAAGCAATCACATTTTTTCCCATGTTTTTATTTGTTCATGTACATACATATCTCCATATCTCTGTAGGTGTATACAGCTTTGTACTTAAAACACAGCAGAAAGAAATCTCTGATACTGTGTTGACATTTAGGTACTGTAATGATAAATGATCTCGTAAAAAACAGAGACAAGTAAAAAGACACTATCCACTAGAAGGTAGCTTCTCCCTTCAGAGGGAAGGCTGAATATTGCAGCTTGTTGTGCTGAGACCTGTATTTACTGTCATGTGAGGTTTGGAGAATGTATGTCTTCAGTATCTTTAGAAAAAATTTAGAGATGTACTCAATAACATCAAGGATGAGTGAAGATGGCTTGTAGACCAAAAGATAAAGTTATAACCTAAACCTTCCTGTAATGATTTGCCTTGTTCTAAAGGACACATATGAGGGTGAAAGAAAATCTGGGCACAAGTTGGTGACTTATGCTGCTCATTATAAAGCAATGCTAGAATATTTTCCTCTGACTTCTCTGTTTGCAAAGGATAAAAATAAGTTCTTTTCAGATTCTGCTCTTCTCTCCTCTGCAGAAATAGTAGCAAATCACTCTCCTGATGCTGGAGACCTAAGGTATTTTTGTTTTTGGAGTTTAATGTCTTACGGTCAACCTTATCATTTTAGCATTGAATGTAACAATAATTCTACATAATAGAACTATGCAATAACCTCTGACTCTTAATATTTTATATTACTGTTTCTGTAAATGTCTTAGCACTGAATAGATGTAACAGAAAATTCAATGCCAGTTACTAAGTGTGGTAGGTCTCACTATCCTTTGTTCACTTTTTCAGTGATGCAAATAATCACAATTTTTCCCCCTTTGGACAAATCCATAGTAAAAATTTAGGTTTCTATTTAAAGAATCAAGTTAAATTCATTCAGTGTACTATTCAAAAAATGGAGTTAAAGATAAAGGTATTGAGATAAAAGAAGATTGATAAGAAACCTAACAAAAACGAACAAGAACAAAGACAAGAACAGTTTTAACAGAGTTTGAATGTGTGGCAGGTACAAGAAACACATAGCTCTAATAACGTGTGAATTGCACATTTGCAAATTTTGAAGTGCATGCATTTCTGTATCCACTAGACAAGGAAAAAATTAATCTGCATATGATGAAATTTTCATGTTTGAGAACATTCCTACAATTTTGCTATACCTGTATCCTTAGGTTAGGTAACACTTGTTATATTTTATTTTGATAACATGGCAAGATTACTTTTTTTCAAATTATACAAATGCCGTACTTTTGATGTGAAGTTCCATATTGTCTTACTATAATGAAAAAAATAAAGTAGCACATTTTCTTAATGTTACTCAATATATGAGAGAAATCATTGATTCATAGAATCATTAAAGGTTGGAAAAGACCTTCAAGATCATCTGATCCAACCATCACCCTACTACCAATGTCACCCACTAAACTATGTCCATAAGCACCACGTCCAACCTTTCATTGAACACCCCCAGGGACGGTCACTCCACCAGTTCCCCGGGCAACCTGTTCCAATACCTAACCACTCTTTCTGAGAAGAAATTTCTCCCAGTTTCCAACCTAAACCTCCCCTGGTGCAACTTGTGGCCATTCTCTCTAGTCCTATCACTAGTTACCTGTGAGAAGAGCCTGACCCACAGCTCCCCACAATTTCCTATCAGGTAGTTATAGAGAGCAATAAGGTCTCCCCTGAGCCTTCTATTCTCCAGACTAAATAACATCAGTTCCCTCAGCTGCTCCTTATAGGACTTGTGTTCCAGGTCCTTCACCAGCTTCACAGCCCCTCTTTGGGCATGCTCCACGGCCTTGATGTCTTTCTTGTAGTGAAGGGCCCAAAACTGAAAACAGTACTTGAAGTGTGGCCTCACCAGAGCAGAGTACATGATCACTTCGCTGGTCCTGCTGGTTACACCATGCCTGATACAAGCCAGGATGTGATTGGCCTTCTTGGCCACCTGGGCACACTGTTGGCTCATGTTCAGGTGAGCATCAATCAGCACCAACAGACCCTTTTCCTCTGCACAGTGTTCCAGCCACTTTGCCCCAAGCCTGTAGTGCTGCATGGGGTTTTTGTGACCAAAGTGCAGGACCCGGTATTTAGCCATGTTGAACCTCATCCCATTGGCCTCTGGCTGTTTATCCAACCTGTCCAGGTCCCTCTGCAGGGCCTTTCTACCTTCCAGAAGGTCAGCACTTCCCCCCAGCTTGTTGTCATATGCAAACTTACTGAGGGTGCACTCAATTCCCTCATCTAAGTCATCAATAAAGATATCAAAGAAGATTGGCCCCAACACGGCCAAGATTGGCCCTGGGGAACACCACTCGTGACTAGTCACCAGCTGGATTCCACTCTGATAACCACTGCTCTCTGGGCCCAGCCGTCCAGCCATTTCTTAACCCAGCAAAGACTGTACCTGTCCAAGCCATGGGCTGCCAGCTTCTGAAGGAGAATACTATGTGAGACTGTGTCAAAGGCCTCGCTGAAGTCTAGGTGGACTACATCAACAGCCTTTCCCTTATCCACCAGGCAGGTCACCTGGTCATAGAAGCACATGAGTTTGGTCAGGCAGGACTAGCCTTTCATGAACCCATGGTGACTGGGCCTGATCCCTCGTGGTTGTCCTGCATATGTTGCGTGTTTGCATTCAAGATGACCTGTTCCAGCACCTTTCCTGGCACAGAGGTCAGACTGACAAGCCTGTAGTTCCCCGGGTCCTCCTTATGACCTTTTGTATAGATGGGTGTCACATTAGCAAGTTGCCAGTCATCCGGGATCTCTCCAAATGACCATGACCGCTGATAGATGATGGAAAGCATCCCAGCAATCACATCCACCAACTCCCTCAGCACCTTCAGGTGGATCCCATCTGGCCCCATGGACTTGTGATAGTCCCCGTGGAGCAGCAGGTCTTTAACTGTTTCCACCTGAACTGTGGGGGGTTTCTTCTACTCCTTGTTCCAGACTTCCAGGTTGGGAGGCTGAGTACCCCAAGGAAAAGTGTCCAGCTAGTAAAGACAGATAAAAAGAAGGCATTAAGAACCTCAGCCTTTTCCTTATCCTCAGTAGCCATGTTTCCCTCTGTGTCCAGTAAAGAATGGAGATTCTCCTTGGCCCTCCTCTTGCCTTTAATATATTTATAAGAACATTTTTTGTTATCCTTAACCATAGTGGCCGGGTGGCCAGGTTAAATACAGAATTTAGGTAGAAGCTAATTAAACCCTAGTCTGTCTTTTCCCTCAGGCTGTAATTCATTAAGAACAGTATCCTCATTCAGAGAACTATAGAAGTAGATTATTGGTTTGACTGAAATTGGTAGGATTTATACTTAAAATTAAGCACATTTTAAAGATATTTCCTGGACTGAAGCTTCTGTTCTAATCATGGTTATCATTTTTTTTTTGCTTGTTTATTGTGATAGAAAGCTAGCTGTTAATCAAAACCCAATATGTAAAGATCTTAGATCTCCAGCAAAACACCCCCACAAACAAATATATATTTACATATATGGAAGGAAATGTCATAAGGTCTTCAATGTGAAAACATTTCCAGGTTATTTCTTCCTCTCTCTACAGTCTTCCATTGTCATTGCTCGGTAACATTCAACAATTTCTTCAAGTAATGCTCTTTTTCAACAAGGTTCGAGTCATGTAGTGAAAGAACTGAAATAATACTGTGCTTACAAGCTAAATAGTGCATAAAAATATTTGTAGATTACATGACAAGGGGGGTTTAATGAACGGTTAGTCAGAAATGGATTGTAAATGATCTACAAAGAGAGAGAACCTCCCAGTCTCCTGCTAATGTCATGTGGGAGTTCGAGGTGCCCAAATTTACTTGAGGACATGCGTCTCACTGATGATCTCTAAACTAGTAAATAAATCTTACATATTTTTACATTCAGCAGTAAAGAGAGGTGCTTCAAGAATGACTAAATATTCTTTTCAGTTTGGATTCATTTTACAATGATTTGATTTTATTTCTTTGTTTAAGAGCACAGCAAATAGTAGTGTCATGCCAATAGTTTGTTCTTTGACTGTGATTGTGCACGTTGTCATATTAGAGAATTGGTGACAATACTATCCTCTTGACTGGAAAGCAGGGTCAATCCAATCCCTAACAGAAAAAGCATCATAAATCAGGTAAAAAATTCCCAACTGAGACATATGTTAACTTCTGTTTCCCAGTTCTCTTAACAACAACTTTCAAGCTTGAGAGCCTAAGAGGAAAGTAGTCAGGAAAACTATTCTAAGGAGAAAAGCGATATGTTTTATATAGATAAAAGACCCTGATGATAGTAAACAAACAAACAAACAGAACAAAATTAAAAAAAAACAAACAGCAATTGTTTTGGGAAATAAGGAAAGCAGTGAAGTACCAAGCCAAATTAGTCAGCCAAAGGTGAATAATTACTGAACATGGTAGTCATTAAATAGCAACTTTTAAAAAGAACACAAATGATCACTTCAGTGTTCAGCTGTCAGAACTTCAGATGTCTTTCATTATAAAATTGTTGTTCCTCATATGAATTTCATGTACAAAAATGCACTGTAGATACTTTGCATTTCAGAATTCATTGATGGAGACAATTAAAAATTGTTTTGATGCTCCTTTTCATGGCTTGAAATTCATATTGTATTATCATGTATCCCTTGACAGAATTCAATACTTACAGCAATGATAGAAGAAGGTCTTGCCAAGAAACAACATTACATGGCACACTGCTGTGTTTGCCTATTTGGTCACTGTGGTACTAGTGACATACTTCAAGTAATTAACAAGCTCACAATAATAAGGTTATGAGCTTTATTTAAATATTATTACTATTTCTTTATTTAAGTATTTGTTAAAATTTCTTCAAGATTATATCAGGAACTTTGGAATTGCCTTCCCTGCATACTGGACTGTCAATTTTTGCATTCACCCCTGAGTAGCAGCCATATTTTAGTGAGCAATGTGATATTTGAGTCAGGTATATGGTAGCAATAAGAAAGAACTGTACATCTGTACATATCTCTGTCTGTTGCAGAGATATACAAACGAGAGACTAACACATAAGATATAAGCTGTCTTTTCCTGGACAACTTCTGATGCTAATATTAACAGAAGTTGTGAATATTTGAAGATCAAATGTATTACCTGATTATGGCAAAGAAAGTAATACGTAAATTGGATTGAAACAGCAGAAGAAGCGAGATTTGTGCTTGCATCTCTCTAGCAAAATCTGGTATGCAATTTGGCATTTTTTACAGTTGTCAAGTGAGATTCAGCATGTGGCAGTTCTTTTTAATGAGAGACTGCAAACTGGTTTAGTTTCTTAATGATAACATAAATGGAACATGACTGAGTACCTTCATCTGAACAAATCAAAAGTAAACAAATAACACCCCTTGAAACAAACAGGTACCTTTTAAGTGCTAACTTACTTTCCAATCCTCTAATGAAACACGACAACAGCATCTAGCTTGAATGGTACAAGTTCTTGCTAAGTGCTTCTACAGGTGAAGGAAAACAAGGAAATGACTAGAAGCAAGACATTTTTGTAGCCTATTTATTTATTTATTTATTTTTTTAAATATTTGTTGAGTTATTTGTTTTTGGAGTTCTAGTCTTTGAGGAAACAGAAAATCATGCAGGATACACTCTACACCTACAATTATATTAGCATGAACAGAATGTTATACTCAGAATGTTAATGGAAGCAGAAATATAAGATCCATAAAGCACCAGATACCGTCTTTTCCATTAGCTGAAGCCAATCCTTATTTCGTAAATCAGTAAAAACTGTGTCTGTCTCTTGTGTTTTAATGCCTGATTCTGCAGTGGTGCTCTGGCAGTTATACAGGAGCTTTATTGCAGCTGCTGTGCATGAGCCTAGGAAGAGTCGTGCTGTAACTGAACACCATGGTACATGTGTAGCCAGTTTGCTCATCTCATTCTCACCTGCACACCTGCTCTTTTGCGGGTAGGAGAAGACACAGGGAATCAGAAGTCTATTAGCTGACTACATTCATCTTCTCCTACTAGATTCCTTGTCAAGGAAAATTCCTAGAATTTCTGCTGACCCAAAGAAACTGGGGGGTCAGAAAGCAGAGAAGGAAAAGATGAAGATTCATGTATTCCTGTGCGTTTTAACCAAGACAGCATCTATCAAATGACACTGTTTAATCTGTGGGCCATGTAGCCATTAGTGACAAATGTTTAATCTGTGGGCCATGCAGATTTGAAAAGCAGGAAGTTTAGCTACTATGCTACTTGTTATATGTGGAGCTTGTGTCTGAAAATCTGAATTGCTCTCGGTATGAATCAGTGATGCATGTGTGAGGCTATGACTGTAGCAGACAGTTGAACCTGGGTTAATCAAAATAGGGTAGCTGTGTTCTGAGGTATGGTAACCATGAAGAGGAAGGGAGGATGTGAAGATTTGAAGGCTAGGGAACACACAGACAAGGCCTTCTATGTACATTGCCAAATGCATGCACCTGAATGCAGCCTATTAATAGCGGTCAGAGACTGAGGGAAAGATTAGATGAGGTAATTAAACAGTTAGATAGTGCATGATGGATGCACAATAGAAGACTGATATCTGATAAGTTCAAAAATGTTATAATACAGGCAACAATAAAATACATACAGTAAAAATGGATTTAAGTGTAATACAGTTTAAACAATATAAAAACATCAATGATTGCACAGGTGGCACTCAATATATATGGCACTTGATATAGCATATGAGTATACTTCTTTCTGTATGCTGTTCTTCCTAATGAAGATACCTGAATCATAAATCTAATAGTGAATTTGAGCTTTATGGCTAGGCAAATCTGGGTGAATGGTCTCAGAAATCTGGTCTCAGAAGCATATTCTAGAGCAATCAAAAGTAGCTGATGAACATTCATGTACTGAGATGTCAATGGCTCTGGAAACGGCAATCAGCTTATTTTGCTGTTACAGATCTGATATTCTTGTTTGAATGAAATGAGGGAACCTTGTTTGGTGTGGAGATGACCCTTGCTAAGGCAAAAGGGTCAACTGGGAACAAAAGAACCCACTGGCAACTGTGGCACTCACATTTTTTTTGAGTTAAAAAAAAAAAAAAAGACAATATTAAGTGACTGAAAAGGAAGTTTTTGTAAGTACCTGATTTACAGGATCAAATTGTAAAGGGTCCAGCACAAGACAATATTTCATAGCCCAAAACAAGAAAAAGAAAGGAGAACATGGAAGAGTTAGAGTTTCATGAAAGAAAGAAAGGAAGCATATTTTCCTACAAACAGTTAATCCTCAAAGTAATAAAAAAAAATCTATTGGAAAACTTTTTGAATCAGTAATAGTGAAAAAGACACTTCTACATAAGTTAAAGAAAAAAAGACAACTTTTCAGAATTCAAAAATATTCCTTAGTGCAATGAGGTGTCTGGATACATAGGTGTGAAGTTTTAAATGCATAGAAAAGAGTAAAAAAGTAAAAAAAGGTAGAAAAGTGCAGAAAAACAACAACAACAAAAACAAACACACACACACACAACAGATAAAAAAAAACCCTAAAGCAACAAACCAACCAACAAAAAAAAAAAAGAAAAAAAAAAGAAAAAAAAAGTCCCAGGCCAAATATTTATGCTTTAAAATTAGCAAACAGCAAAGAAACATTCAGTGCAGTTTTTAATCTACTATGGTTATCTCTTCATCACAAAATTCTTTATGAGTATTTGATAAAAAAAGAACTTATTTGAGAAACATATCCAAATGAATAGTTTTGTAAGCATTTCTAGCTTAATGATATTATGATCCAATTAAATTTACTTCAGTGAAAATATTGGAAAATATGTAGGGAACAGAAAAAAATAATCTGTTCTAATGTAATTTTTAGAATATGTAAGGAAGGGAGTCAAAGAAGCTAGCTTGATTCTACTGAATATCCAGTTATAAACAAATCTAACAAAGTTTTAATTTCACAGAAAAAAAAGTTTATAAAATTCCTTTAGAAAATGTCTTGTAAAAGTCAAATTAAAAATAATCACAACAGTCCAGGGAACTTTTTTTTTCCATTGTATTTCATCTGATAGCACAAGAAGAGAAACAATTAAAATAGTAATTAACTTAGGCTTTTTCTTTAAAGAAAACACTTCTGAAATGATCAAACACTTTCAGGTACAACAATGTAATGTTTAAACAAAATTTTATTTTAACTTACTACCTTATTTTTAGAGAGTGTTAACAATCCTCTGAAGCTTTTTTTTCCTCACTTTAGTTAGGTAGATTAACTATAGTAACATAATAAACAAGTTATTGGATCCTTTTCACTTTGCTTCTGTAAAAGAAAAAAAAAAAAAGAAAAAATGTCCTTATGGTAAGAGTATAATCAGAATGAATTCAGAACGAGTTTCAGTTAAACAGCTTATTTTCCAAGAGGGAAAGAAGTGAGAAGAAAATATTTTTGGCAAATCTAAAAATATTTTTTTGGCAAAAAAAAATATATCTTTGGCAAATCTACAGAACTAATAGTTATGACAAGAATCTTTAAGGGACCACTGTAGAAGAGAATTAATAGGTTGTTTATTCTTGCCAGGAAGGAGTGAATTGCTGTATGTTTTCTTAGTTGGAGTAAAAACAACAAATACAACTATTACATGCAGTATGAAATAGCATTTGTAGCTTAAAGTTGGCTGCAAGCTTGAAGCAGTCTATCTTACCTGTACTTTAGAAGTATAAGAGATACTGAAAAAGTGAGATAATAATATAGCTGCCTTGATTTAAGTAGCTGTTTCCAAAACCGACAGTACCAAGTGAATTAAGTCAGGAATGGAGAAGCTGGGTTTGTCTAACATAAGCATAATGGATATGGATTAATAAGATGGTCCTGAAAGTATTCAGGAAGCTCATTATGTGAAAAATGACAGACTTTTTTTTTTTTTTTTAAGTTTAGGATACGATTTTTAGGTATTTAAAACTAACCTAAACACTTGGTAAAAAAATTACCTAATAAAATTTAGGTCTGCTAGTAAATTTTTTTATATGTTCCTTTTACTGTTCGCTTTGCATAGGGGCAGGCAACTGGAATAAGTTGGAGGAAAATACTACTGAGAGATTTATTTAAATGTATATCATAGAATCATGGAATGGTTTGGGTTGGAAGGGACCTTACAGATTCCAATCCCCCCTTGAAATGGGCAAGGACACCTCCCACTAGACCAGGTTGCTCCAAGCTCCATCCAACCTGGCCTTAAACACTTCCAGGGAAGGGACATCCACACAGCTGGATGGGACAACTAGCACAGTGGGTTGCAAACAGTGGATATATACTCTTGACTTTTCCAAACACATAGTTTAGTGAAATGAACAGAATATGTGACTTTGACAGGGAGTGATTCTATTTTGTTGTATTTTATGTGCAAATGAGATTTTTAACCAGTTAGAGAACATAGAAACATGGTAGAGGGGTGATAACCATTTGAATTATGTATGATGTAAGAAACAGTGAGATGCATGAAAGGAGCTGGCACCCTTTTACAGATCTACGGCTGCCAGATAGCTGTATGCTCTGTATATGCTGTCGGTATATTAGTATTGCTTTTTACCCTGCAGCACTAGGTATAATGCAGAGTAATTGTGGCTGAACAAGATACTTGTTCTTAGAAGGGTTGTGTTTGGCTTAGAGGTGGTCAGGCATGTGCAGATATATTTCTGGGATATTAATTTGTATTTAAATTATTGTAATCTATATTATTAATTTTATTTACTGGGACTAGGTTCCTGGAGTACCAGCAGTAGTTGGTAAAAAAGATGGATCAAGACCAACCCTAAAAGACGCACTAAGTGCAAAAAAAAAAAAATAAAAAAAAATTAATGTGCACTAAGTTTAGTCCTAACTGGCTGCAAGATACTGAGGAGGCATTTTGGGCTATGGGTACTTTGTCCTGTTGGCAATAATTGTGTGATCGAAATCTAATGCTGTATTTTCAAGCTCCTTATTATGAGGAAAAGTGTTGAACAATTTTTATTTGCTTTTTCAAAGACTTTGATGATGTGCACCAAGAAGCAAGTGATTGCTTGTTTTTGCTAGACTTTCAGTGATGTGCAGTTCCTGTTGTATAACTAGTTGTTAGGCTATTGGTAAGGTATATAATAATACTGCCAGCCCCTCTTTTATTAGTTATATATTTCCTAATTTACACAGGAAATAAGAGAATTGAGGTCTTTGAGACTACTCAGAGGAATTTATTTCCCTTCATTTTATCTAGCAAGATGTTCTAATATAGTATTTTCTGAGAAACTGATTTATAAATCTAGATTACTGCTCTTAGTAAAATAATCCACAGAAGAACACATTCTTTAACTCCTTAGCTTGGCAGCTTGAGAACCTCCCCATGAAGTACCTTAAAAGAACTTTCAGTTAATCTTTCTTTTTGCAGTGGGGTAAGAATGGAGTAAAAAATGAGGAATAGTATAGATATGATTAAGACTTGAAACACATATATATTTTTTTCTGATTCTATTACAGATTTCAGTGTATGAATCTAGAGGTGACTCAACTTCCCTAAGTCTCAGTTTTTCCAAGAGAGGGATGGGGTTTTCAATTCTTCTTGTAGCAGAAGTACTCCTAGTTTAATGCATTTCTGAAACCAGATGCAATGTTGGGAAGGGAATGTCATCAATATAATTAGATATATACCAAACTATATCAAGTATTAGTAATTCTAATTAGAATCTGTGAGATTTAGAATCAAAAGCACAGTCACACATGGTGGATGAGCCATGCTGAGATTTTGGGGAGGGATGTTTTAAACAGGGCAGAAGTAAGATGATACTTTCAGTAATAGGGTTGGTGAAATTGTCCCAGACTTCGTACAAAGTTGTGGAATTGTTCTACTGAACTGCAGAGTAAAACCTTATCTGGGAAGCAGAAGTAGGTGACAAAATACACAAGTTAAAAGATCAGGATACTGAAAGAACAGTTACATCTCTTACAATACATCTGATTCACTCATTTTGAGCCTAGAGACGTCATTAATAAATTCTGTCCTCAAAAAAATCTATGCTTTCCCTGAGAAATAAAAAAATGAGTTGTTTCACTGGATTTACAAAGGTCTTTTCTGCTTATGGCACTATATTCCAATTTCTTTTGTGAGGTAAAAAAAGCTTACTGAACCCTACAGCAAGCAGAAATACTGCTTTCCAATTATTTAATATAACCAGAGTAATTGAAGACGCAATCCTTGCATAGTTGCATGAAAAAAATCACTGCTTGCTTACATGAGAGTTCTAGTAAAAATGAGTGCAGAATTAACCCTATAATTAGTAAAAAACCTTACAATAATTGTAATTTAATGTAACATATCTCCCTGGATGGCTCCTAATCTAGTTCACTCTGAAAGAAAGTGTTTTCTAACACATAGTCACAAAACAGGGGCTTTTTTTTCTACATTTTTCTGCATTGTATTTCAAAAAAAGTATTTATCTATGGGAAACAGCAAACCAGTAAAACTCACAGTACTCCAGCGAAATAAATTCAAAATGAAAAGTAGTTTTGAATAGTCTCATTCTAGAATACAAGATTACATGTCACCAAATTGCAGTAAATTGTCACCGATTTGGCTATCTAAGCTTTGATATATACTCCTAGACTAAGGATGTGGAGAGTTTTAGTGGGTTTACATGGCAAGGTTCTGGTAGCTGAGGGGTGACTTCCATGAGAAGAATCCAGAAGCTGCCCCATGTTAGAGAAGGGCCCCGCCGCTGGCCAGAGACGGGCCAATAAGTGATAGAGTTTGCACCTCTGTGAGAGTATATTCAGGACAGGGAAGAAAAAAAAAATAAAAAATGATGTGGAAGAGCAGCTGGGAGAGAGAGAGGAGTGAGAAACAGCCCTGAAGATGCCAAGGTCAGGGAAGAAGGAGGGCAGGAGGTGCTCCAGGCGCCGGAGCTGAAGTTCTCCTGAAGCCTTTGGTGAGGACCATGGTGAAGTAGATTATCCCCCTGCAGCCCATGGTGTACCACGGTGGAGCAGGTTTCCACGCTGCAGCCTGTGGAGGAGCCCCCAGTGGAGCAGGTGGATGTGGCCTGGAGGAGGCTGTGGCCCGTGGAGAGCCCCCGCAGGAGCAGGCCCCAGGCCGGGGCTGCAGCCCATGGAGAGGAGCCCACGCAGGAGCAGGGGGTCTGGGGGGAGCTGCCACCCACCCATGGGGGACCCGTGCTGGAGCAGTTTGCTCCTGGGGGATGGATGGTACGGAGCCATGTGGGAGCAGTTCTTGAAGAGCTGCTGCCTGTGGGCAGCCCCCACAGGCTCAGTTCGGGAAGGACGGCATCCCGTGGGAGGGACCCCACATGGAGCAGGGGTAGGGAGTGACCATGAAGGAGCAGCAGAAATAAAATGCTATAGATTGACTGCAGCCCCCATTCCCCCAGTTTTCTGGTACAGAATGGTGAAAAGAAATTATACAATGGTAATGGTCAAGAGCCTTTTTAAAATGTGACACTTTGTGTTAAAGGAAAATAACCATTCCCAGATTTACTCAGGTGTGGTTTAGATGTTTTTAGAAAGGTAAATGATATTCTCCATAAGAAAACAATAAGAATATAAGTGTATTTATTTATTTTATTTTATTTTATTTTATTTTATTTTATTTTATTTTATTTTATTTTATTTATTTTATTTTATTTTATTTTATTTATTTTATTTTATTTTATTTTATTTTATTTTATTTTATTTTATTTTATTTTATTACTGGCTTAGTCTCTGTAAATAACAACTAATTCCATGTTAGAACAACAGAGAATTTGCTCTCAACCTTCTGGGTGCCAGACAGAATGCTGTCTGTTAGGTTGCATTTTTGAAAAAGTATTACTTCCCTGCTAAAGAAGATGGATTCTCAATTGACATTTTGACATCATCAGAAAATACAGACTGTCCTTTCAAAAACTTGTCTGGAGTCTATTAGGAAACAACTATTAAAAGAAATGCAAGCCAGCAGGACTTGATTTTTTTTTTTTTGTATTTAAGTTTTTGTTTGAATTGGTCATAGATAGGTCTCCAATGATTTGAGCTGTGCCAAGAAATGTTTTGATATAAGAAAAACAACCTAGACTATCATAGCTTGCCACAGCTTAAAATGAAGTCCTTTGGTAACTAAGGCTAGATAAAACACTGTAAATGAAATAAGAAATGGACTTTTTTTGCAGTTCTCAAATCACACTGCATGTTTCAAGTCTCTGATAAAACCTTTTTTTTTTTTTTTTTAATGAACACGGAGATTTAATAATCTACTTAACCTAATTTTTAGCTTTGTTGTAGATATAAATGCTATCCTTATGCATTTGACTTGGTGCTTGATATTAAAAAATCACCGAAGTGACTATCCAAAAGAGATGTTGTCAAAAATGCTCTAGATTTTTTGGGGTGTTAAACAATGTTTAGTAATTAGTCATCAAACATTAATAAAAATATAAAATGAAAATGAGAATACCTTGTCCCCAGTCATTCCAAAAAAATAAGAGTTTTTACAAAATGGAGATACTTCCAAATACAACGTAAATAAATTCTGATGGACTCGTAACTCTGTAAAAATTAAATGTAAATGCCATGGGGTAGAAATGCAACATTAACATGAAGTGGTATATATGTTGCCATTCCTGTAAAGAAAGAAATAGGACTGCTTAGTTATTTATATTACATGGAAATTGTTTTAATTTTCTAATGCTTGCAAATCCTTTTCCAAGATGCCAAGTCTTCTCTAGTTATTGTATGGGGACCTAGACACTTAAACCGGAGTTGTGTCGTGGTTTTATGCTTTTTTTTTTTTTTTTTTGATAAAACTTTATGTGGTTTCAGATGTGAGTTGGACTATAATGAATGCCTGCTCATAGTAGCAGATACTGAGATGCTTAGAAAATTCTGGTTAAGAAGATACTTGAGACTAATAGATTCAATGTAGTTAGACAACTCAACCTAACCTAAAATGTTTAATATGAAAATATCTGTTAATTTCAATTCCTTCCTTCCTTCCTCCCTTCCTTCCTTCTTTCCTTCCTTCCTTCCTTCCTTCCTTCCTTCCTTCCTTCCTTCCTTCCTTCCTTCCTTCCTTCCTTCCTTCCTTCCTTCCTTCCTTCCTTCCTTCCTTCCTTCCTTCCTTCCTTCCTTCTTTCCTTCCTTCATTTGTGTGTGTGTGTGTACCTCTCTGCCACAATTCTTTCTGAAGAAGAAGGAGAGTGAATAGGTTGCCTTCGCAATTTGCTTATAAAAAGGTTGATGTGGCATAAATAATATTAAGTACACAAAAGTCTGTATATGTGGAGAGCTCTGTGTAAATGTGAAATATTATTTTTCTAACAACTTTTGCCTAAATCAGTTTCCATTTTCTCTTGTAGAAGTTCTCTTCGCAATATTTTTCAAATTAAAAATATTTTAAAATATTTGCATTTTGAAGGGTTCTTTTCTTTTATGTTTTTATTTATTCTTCAAGCATCATGTACTCTTCAAAGCTATTCTAGTGAATGATGCTTATTAAACTACAATGAATGCTACAAAAGACAAAATACAATTAACATTTTGCTTAAAATTTGCCAAAATAAATAAATAAATAAATAAATAAATAAATAAATAAAAAATAATTAGGGAGCAAAAGAGAAGCTTTTCAAAGGATTTTTAAAATCAATTAAAAACTGGTTAGAAAGAAAATCTCATTTAGCTGTCATATGAGTGGCATTTACTTTTTTTTGACTCCACATTTTCCATAGCTTACTCTTAATGGTTTTCTATATTTCTATATTTCCCCCTGTAGGTTCAGTAATCATACTGGTTCAACAGTCCTCACTTCTGTGTAAAACTGTTTGATCTACTGATAAGAATAAGTCACCCTTGACCTTTCCTTGAACCTTTCATTGCTTGTTGAACCCAGCCTCACCCCTTCCTTTCTTGCGGACATGGCAAATGATTATTTCAGAAAGTGCTAACATTGACAGTCCAGAGCTTTCTCAGAAAAAAAAAAAAAAAGGGAAACTTGAAAACTTAGGTTTGACTGGAACCCATATCATTTGATCTGCATCTATAAGGCATAAAAAAACCATGTCCTCAAGACCAGAACTAGTCACAACAAAGTCATATAACCTTATTAAACTGAAACTTTTATTTGTCCTTCAGTGTGTGTGATCCTTGTGTTTCTAAGCCTTGTCCTGCTTTGATCAACCGTTATTTTATTGATATCACAGTCATACAGGAATATTTCTGCTTTTCACAGTTCAGAATTATTCACAGAATATAATCACAGATATCCAAAATAAGGCAGATGTATGTTTGTAGTCCTTAAAAATCTAAGTAAATAAATGGGAATTTCATGTGCTTTTCTCAGAAAGTTCCTACATATTTTGAGTTTCTTCTATTTTGAATTGCTTAATAAAACCATGTGGGGGATTAAGTGAGTATTTGTAATACATGATAGAAAACTGGGACACTGATCAAAATTAATCATAAATGAATTACTTGTCTCTCCTCTTTTTCTCAAAGTTTACAAAGCAAAATAGAAATTTTTGAATTAATGGAGAAAGCTGATAATGTCTTAGTCAAAAGCAATGAAAAGTATTTCTACAAAGGAGATTCCTGTCTAGAACTATGAGAAACTGTAAGATCATCATCCTTCCCCTGCCAAGAAAAATTCTGGCAGCTGTCATTCTGGTTATAGCTATGAAATCGAACTTAAGATTTGGTTGATTTGATTTCAGATTTTCAGCTAGAGATAACTCTCTGTACATGGAGTATTGCTTATACAGCTGTAGGGCTGTACATGGCATTTTGTAAACAAGGGCATGAGGAGATCCTTATCCTGATTTCCTGTGTTTTTGCTCTTTTCCTGCGTCCTTTCATTAATAAGAAAACCTAGATAGGCTCCTTTTAAAAGTATTAGGTCATTTAAAATGTATTTACTGTGTTCTAAATGTCCAAGTTTGATAATCAGCCTTTTTACTGGCCACAGTTTTGGTATTCCTTTCCCAACTATATCAATATCTATTGGCTCTGTAGTTATACCATTCCATTTCTGAGGCTAAAATCCACTACTTTATAAGAATAATTCATTTTAGAGTGGTAGCTGGCTAAGTGATTTTTCATTATTTATTAATGGTTTTTATTTTAAAAGGAAATACGTATTCCTAAATACTTCCAAAGATGTGCCTGTAAAAAGTATAGATCTAAGTTATTCCAATGTTCCTTGGAATCAGTAGTTCCTCCAGCTCAGTACTGATTGAAAATATGTATCTGAGACTGTGTAAGAGAATCTTAATAGTTCTCTTGGGAGATTACACTCCATGAAACATGGTGGGGCATGCATTTTTGCATTAATTTTAATACATACATATAGCACAGAGATGCCAGCTTTGCCACATTAAGATGTGAAGAATAAGAATATAGAAAAGTACAATTCATTGTTAAGTACTTGTTAAAGTGGGCTAAATTATCTTCAAGTAACTGGCTGTCAGTAATGCAGTATGATTTAATGTGATTCCTTCAGAACTATTCTTCTCTATGTGACAGAAGTTTCCAAGGAAGGTCAATGATATCTCTAAGAGATTATGACAGCTGAATTACAGATTCAAAAAGCTCTCCCTTTTAGACGACCACAGAAAATGAAATAGCTTTTGATTTATAGCCATTTTATTCTAATATACATTCCTCCATTATAGCTCATCTAAAATTAGGCAATTCAGGTGTATATATAGTCTACATTTTTGCTTGATTCATCTATTGAACTATGTATTTTAAATTAAATGGCACCTCTACTTATAGGAAATATTAGATGGAACTGATATTACAGAGCTAGCAGAAAGGCTCATTATAGCCATTACTAATAAACAAAGTATGGATGGCATGACAGGATTTGACACGGAGGATACTGCCTTTTCAGTTGTATTTAGAAATTCACCAAATGCCATCTATTGAAATGTTTTGCTTGAATTCAAAGTCTTGTTTAGTTGGGATTTAGTTTAGAATATATTCAGCTAGGTGTATAGACATTACTTGATGACAAATTCAGGTGAGAAAGATCTGTCTAGAAATATCTTACCTGTTTTAGCAGACCAAAACTGACATTCTTCTTGCAATTTCTCCCTCTTCAGACCCTTCTCACAAGTCTATTCTGTGCAGGATTTTCCTCACACACACGAGTCTGAGATTTTCTTCTCAGAGAAGCTTTACTGAGAAGCACAGGTAGTTGTTTTCTTTCTAATATCTTCAAGAGGTTGGTTGGTGATCTTGGTGATAATGCTGAGTCTGAAATTCTTATCTTTGCACTAAAAAAATTAATGTGTATGCTTTCCTCTTTTTAGAGGAAAACATTCGATCTATGTGGCTTGATATAAAGAAGATTGTGATGGTACTAACTGGAGGACTATTATACATCTAGGAGTTAGTGATCCGCCTAACACTTGATCTGAGGACTACACTGTGATGTACTGTGCCATACTGTACTGCACATATTACTTGACCTTCAGGACTGCACTGTGCTGCACATATCCCTTGATATAGCATAAGCTTAGCCAGGCAATCATAAAGAGCCTGTAGGTGGCACCCACTTGGCACTGATGCCACTGGCATATCCTTGTCTTCATTAGAAAATGAAGCAACATGTTTTCATATACACATCCTTTTGCTCAATACTAGAAAAGATTAATAGAGCAGCTTACTTCTTAAAAATAAATAAATAAATAAACAAAAATCTATAAAATCTCAACCGTAATGCCAGCAAACCTTGTTATCGATGGTTGGTCTGCACAGCTTGCTGTGTCTCTACACTGTCGTATCATCTTTAGGTTCCCAATATCAGAAGAGATGTAAAATTTTATAAAATGTGTTAGCTTTCCTGGGAGATTATTAAAATTGCTATCTTTCTTTATAGTGTTTGTGCCTTTCTTGTTGGGATTTAGAAAGCACCAGAACCTCTTGGTGCAAAACACAAGTCCTAAGAAAGTGGATTCTTTCTGTGTCTATCACTTCCTAAAAAGGAAAAAGTATGACAAGCATTTTTTTATTGAGAAGTAGTGAAGAAAAACAGCTATCTGAAAAAGAAGCAGACTAAGGAAGAAAGGTTTTTTAATAAAAATGAACTTTAATATGGAAATTTTAAATAGTCACTTTTACTTCTTTCTCATACCTTGTTATTCGTTATATAAAGAAGAAAATAAATGGATTGAATTAGGAGCATAAGTAATTGCATCCCTTCCCCTTTCCCCTCCCCTTCCCCTTTCCCTTCTCCTTTTTCTTCGCCTTCCCCCTATAAATGTTCCAGTAATCCTAGACTACTTTTGGATATATGTGTCAAAGACTTACTGTTAGATTTTTTTCTGTTGCAGTTTCACAATTTTTTGGAGTCTTGGAGGGACAGAGAGAAGTCACTGACATCCTGGCAAAGCAGCATTTAAATATTTTATTTATAACAAGCTTATCTGACCTTATGTACTACACAGGACTAAGTATAACTATGAGCAATAATTTCCATCTGAGGTCTAGGAATTAGCTCATTCTCTTCCTATATTTTCTTTCTCTTTTTTTCTTTTTTCTTTTTTTTCTTTTTTCTTTTTTCTTTTTTCTTTTTTCTTTTTTTTATTTTTTTCTTTTCTTTTTCTTTTCTCTTTTTTTTTCTCTTTTTCTTTTTCTTTTTCTTTTTCCTCAAATCTCAACCATTTTTATCTACTGATGTATTTTTGTCTTTTCCTAATTCTGCAAAGCTTCATTAAGTTTCTTAATTTATGCACAATTTTGTTCAAGCAACAAGAGATAGGGATCATGAAACTCTTACTTTTTTCCCAATTTTCTGGAATTAACAAACAAACAACTGACACATGGATCTATACATCTGTGTAATTTTTATGCAGGAGCTATCAGGGTAAATACTAAGTAGTGTTTTATAAAAAATAGACACAAAATATGTTCTATATTATATTTGGTATCCTTCCAGAGAACAGATGTACTCTAGACAAGAGATTCATGTTTTAACTGAAATGGTGTAGACTAGCTAATTACATCGAGAAGATTTTAATCCTTTATTTAAAAGCTTCTAGTCATTGGTGCTAAAATGAAACTAAAACCTGAACCCAAAAAGTGATTAACAGTGATGGAAAAGCAGTGAGCAAAACTCATAATAGGGGGTGTGCAAAATTTATTAACAAGTTTAAGCCTTCAGGAAAAATATGAAGACTTCTCATACCTCTAGATAGGCCTTTAGCAGAAATCAGTGGAACATTATCATTGTAGAATCATAGAATCACAGAATCACAGAATGTCTAGGTTGGAAAGATCATCTAGCCAACCCCTCTGCCATGGGCAAGAATGCTACCCTGGTTTTGCCCAACCTGGCTTGAACACCTCCAGGAATGGGGCATCCGTAACCTCTCTGGGCAACCTGTTCCAGTGCCTCACCACCTTCTGAGTCAAGCATTTCCTCCTAAGCTCTAATCTAAATCTCCCCTCCTTTAGTTTAAAACCATGCCCCCTTGTCCTGTCATTATCTGAATGAGCAAAAATTTGCCCTCCATCTTTTTTATGATCCCCAGATCTGGTTTTCTGAAATGCCCATAGAAAAAGGAGGGCTGTTTTTATTTTTCTGTATGACCTCCCAAATACTTCCCTGTCATTATACATTCCACCTTGTCTTTCACCGTCCCTTGTTCTTTCACTTCCTCCTCCCTGGGCTAAACCTCCTTCATTTAGATATTTCTACTCCAGAATGGAACCAGCCACAGGCATGACTCTTTCTTGACTAACTGCTCAGATAAGCTCCTGGAGAAGGGCTGACAGCCCTTCTTAACATTATTTTTGTATCTAGGTATAAAAATGTCATGTTACCGTACAAGGGTAAATTTTGCTTCTGCTGACAACTTATTCCTACCTTCTAAGATAGAGCCATGGATAGGAATATGATTCTGATTTCAGTTGCACTAAAGGATAGGATGTCAGAGGTAGAAAGTCAGGGCTTTTTGCCAAAGTCCACAACACTGGACAGAATACAGTGAATATCTTTTTATTGTTTACTGGTTGTCTTCCTCATTTCTTTTCTTAATCCTGGAGATGATCTGAGGTTTTTTAGTTCTTTTGGTACTTCTGTGATCAGCTTGACAACTCCCTACGTGATAACTTAAGTTCTATTCCAGTTCTCTTCTCACATCATTATTCATCTCTCAGCTCCTTTATTTCTCTCACAGACACATTATAAGAAACAGAAAATAATATTTTTTCTGAAAACATTTCATTTTCTTATAAGTTTTTTAAGCAAGTAAGTAGTTAACATTTCCAGATACTTTCATATTGTTGTTATTTAATTCAGTTTTATATTCAATGGCTATAAAATTCCTATCACTTTTCCCCTAGGGACCTTTCAAATTCAGACACATTCATTACACTTACTTGTACATAATCTTTTTTTTTTTTTTTTTTTTTTTTTTTTTAAGACACAGACATGGCAATTTTAATAGGTTTGTTTTTAATGAGCTGGCTTCAAACCAATATTTGAGGGCTTCTTCTTTGTCTCTAGTGTTCATCATCTCTACTCCAAAAGTTTTGACATTAATAAAAAATGAATAAATAGATAGAAGAAACAATCTCTAGAATTGATTTTAACTTCTTGGTTTTTAATTACATTGAACTTGGCGCTTATCTCAATCTCTAGAATTCATTGGTATGAAAACTGTAGAATCAGAAACCTGATAAACTCATAAAAATGTGAGAGATATTTTGTGTATATTTGTGTTAAAAAAATATCCAGACTTGTACTGTGCATATGACACTGAATTTTGAAGCAATTCTCTACGTGCTGCAAGCAAAGATTAATCTAATTTTGAGAATTTCTTCATGTCTGCATGTAGAAGAGTTACCACAACTTATGATGTACCTGGTTAAAGAGAAAAATCTGCTCTGTCTAGCCATTATTCAACTCTTGTGGGACTTTTTATAAATTCCACTTGCCCTAACTGTACTTTTTTCCTATGTCTTTATTTTCTTTTTGTTTGTTGTTTTAGTTTAAAAACAAATCACTTTAATGTGAAAAGAAGCTTGCTGCTTTCTGTGTATATAAACAGTTCAGTTATGCTTGAAAAGAAAATAACAGTTAATTTCTAAACTTCTTCACTTTCATATTGTAAAATATGTCTACACTAGAGTTATGCTGAAGTGAACTGTAAAGACAGGTGGACCTGAAGTAAAATAGTCAACACAGAAAGTGACAGCAGTCTTGCTAGTGCAGTTTGGTGCAAAGCTTAGATTATTTTACCCAGTTCCCTGTAGTTAAAGTAATTCTCACTGACCTCCAAACAAAGTTGAAAGAGGGAAGTTACTGTATGGACATGCCGTATGTTAATGTAAATATTTTGTAGAAGTTATGGAAGTGAATGACAGATTGGAGAATGTAAACATTAATGTGTCTGTATGTAAGAGGAAGGAATAAAAACATGCAGAAATGATTCTATGCATGAGCCAGAAGAGCTTTCTTTCTAGTATATGTCATTTGGGAAGACCTAGAACATCTAGGTATGTATATGTGTTTTGAAATATTTGGGAAAGGCAGCTGCCTTTCAGGAAGAACAAATCATTTTGAGTGTCTTTTGCTTTCAAAAGACATTCAGATATGTTAAAAACTATATTCCCTTAGGAACTATGTTAATCAGAAAAAATGGTAACAAATTTCATGCCATGGTAATGGGAAAAAATGACAGATTTCATGGGTTAACACATTCACAGAAAAAATAATTAAATTGCAATTATCTGTGTTTCTTAAACAAATAATTGTCAAAGATTATACATGTCTTCTCAAAGATAAAAATGAATACAAATTAACATGTTTTCCAACTTGTGTTTCATTAATTCTTCACATCACTGGAATGGCAAGAAATCTTCTCACCCAATTGCAGTTGACTGCATACAGAACAAATGATTCTCAATTGGTGTACATCTGTTTACTTCAGAGGGATTATGCTGATTTGTCTTAATGAAAGATATTGCCTTGCCTATTGTGTTGCTTATATTAAGAATGTAGGCTTCATTTAAATTTGTAGAATTCTTAAAATCAAAACGAAACTAATGTTAACCCAATTATTTGTTTTTGAATTTGCTTTAGCTGTATGTCAGTAGGATAAGGACACCTGATTCTCTATTACCTGTCCGTATATTTTGAATTATAAAGTAATAACACTTTTTTGAAATACAGGAAAAGTCACTGAAATAATTTGCTTTATCAACATAATTTTACATTTATTCAGGATACTTTGTTTAAATTCCATTTCATACTTAGCAGGTCTGCAGCCTGAAATGATTTCATGTTAAAATGTTTACTTTCCAAATCCCTTTATCATCATAATTAAAATAATAATGTGATAAATTTCCATTTTAAAGTCTTTCATCCTGTAGGACCTCCAAGCACTTCTTATTGTTTCATAGTAGTGACTCAAATGACACAGCATAAAGGAAGGAGAATATGTTAGTGATATCAGTTTATAACTTTTCAGTAACAGTTTTCTTGATTTTGTCCACAGAAATGTAGCTGGAAAATAGAATTAGTATGTAATTAGTGTACCAAAACCACAAAGTTGTAGAATTGTCCTTTGAAGCTACTTATTTTACACAGCAAAGTTTAACTCTCCTTCTTGGTGTAGCTACCATCTGTGGAGGTCTTCAAGAAATGTATAGACGTAGAACTTATTAGTATGGTTTAGTGGTGAACTTGTCAGTACTAGGTTAAAGGTTGGACTACATGATCCTAGAGGTCTTTTCCAACTTGAATGATTATATGATGCTATGTTTCTTTCCGTATGTTACTGGCAGCCGTTAAGAGAAAGACCATAACTGCTTGCTCACTTGCAATTGTCCCATCTTTGCTGATGGAAACATAGCATAGATTGAGAATTTGTGGTCAGGAAAGTGCTTTGCTTCATATCTGCATGCCTAACCAAGGATCTTCCAGCCGCCAATTATTACCTATATAGTGCAGGAGGAATGAAGCTGCCTAACAGGATGTCTGTCCTGTTTTCAGCTGGGATAGAGTTAATTTTCTTCCTAGTAGCTGGCATGGTGCTGTGATTTGGATTACAATGAAAATGGTGTTGATAATACACTGATGTTTTAGTTGCTGCTGAGTGGTTGTGCCAAAGACTTTTCCATTTCTGGTGCTGCCCTGCCAGCAAGGAGGCTGTGGGTGCACAAGGAGATGGGAGGGGACAGAACCAGGATAGCTGACCCAAACTTGCCAAAGGGATGTCCCATGCCATATGGTGTCATGCTCAGCAATAAAAGCTTGGGTAAAGAAAGAGGAAGGGGGGGACATTCAGAGTGATGATGGCATTTGTCTTCCCAGCTAGCAGTTACACGTGATGAGCCCTGCTTTCCTGGAAGTGGCTGAACACCTGCCTGCTGATCAGAAGCAGTGAATGAATCCCTTTATTTGATTTGCTTGTGTGCTTAGCTTTGGCGTTATAGTAAACTGCCTTAATCTCAACCCACAAGCTCACACACTTTTATCTTTTCGATTCTCTTGCCCATCCCACTTGGGGAGACCAAGTGAGTGGCTTTGTAAGGCTGAGTTGCCTGCCACAGTCAAATCACAGCACAGGTCTACTGGAGAGCTCCCTGACTCTGGTGGAGAGCTATAGGGCTGAAGCTACTGTTTTTGAAAGTCTATGACAATATCAAAATATCCAGTACAACCTCAAAAGCTTTTTTAGTCTTCTGCTATTCAACATGTGCTAAGGTCTGTTTGGCTTATATTTCTGCCTTCTTCCAAACATTTTTTTTTTTTGGCCAAAGGTATTTAATATCTATGTACAGTTTGCTCAAAAATGAACAGTAGCATACAACTTGCTATTCTTTGTGCATTAGAGTCCATTCTTCCAAATTGTTTTTAGATAGCTACCCACTGTGAAATGGAAATTCAAATAAGTTAAAGCTATTGGTGATACTTCTTCTGGTTATAAATGTTCTCTCCCTCCCTGCCTTTGCTTTAAAGTTCATGTTATTCCAGAGAGCAACCAGATGAAATTCATCACTTCAGAGTCTGATCCTTTTTCAGGATGCCTTCTTTCTTCAAAATGAATGATCTCTTTTCTGTATAAGTCAGGGGAACAGTATGCTTGTGTCACTTCTCACATTTTATGTACGATCATGAATGTTTCAATGACACTTTTGTAACATTTATTCTATGGTGATGTTTTCTCCTTTTCGCATGCAGCTACCCTTACTCTGTTTTCACAATCGATAAGGAAGCCAAATAGAAAAAATTGTCTTCAGCTCCCCAAGCAAATGAAAATGTCATCTCTGTACTGAGTTCTTGCTCCAGCAGAAAGTAAAGATTACCACTTGTGTGTGGCTGAAGAATCTTGAAAGATTCAGACTTTCAGCACAGGAACTTGCCTGGGACTTTCATGAGTTGTCTAATGTCTTCAGAATCCTTCTTTTCTTGCCCAGAAGTACTTTATTTCATTTTGTTATTACTGACCTCTTTCAATTATTCTTTGTTTACAAAGATGCAAGAAAAAGTCAGACATGCATGGTGCATATATGGACTCAAAACAATACGAGATTTTTGTTTCTTATTATCTTTATAACCCTTTTTAAGATGTAGCAAAAATGTTTCAAGTTGTACTTTCATTTCTGAACCTGAGTGGTGTAGAAAGCTCAGAGCTTTTTGGAAATAAAGGATAAAATTATTTCAAAAGCATACTGGAAAGTTTCAGCTGAAGAGGAAAAATAAAGTTTTCATTAAGGCCTTGATGATTTTCTGCGTTTTCTTGACAGACCTACTTATTCTACTATTCAGTTCCTGCCCTTTTTTTCACCTTCAAACCTTCAAGAGTCTGCCACGTGAGTTTTTAATTTTCTGTTTAAAGATATAAGTATTGCACTAAGTTGCGCAGCCTTCAAAATATTTTCATGCTGTGAAATATGTAATATTTTATATCAAGGAGTTTAAGATATTGCTATCTTGGGCTTTTTTCTTCTTCATCTTAAGCTGTGTTTTAATCTTCCAATTTGATTCATTGATAAGACCTCAAGTAGATGGAGCAATTGTCAGTTATCCTGTGGATCCTGTTAGTAGTACTTCTGGCTCTGCCATGGCAAGAAAGGAAAGAAAAAAGCATGAAAAGAAAGTTAAACGTATCTTGCTCTAATGTAAAGACGAGTAACTGTGATATAATCTCACTGTGGTACTAATGGCAGTGGACAACACTGCTAAGTAACCAGAGAGTGACATTAACAAACAAGAGTGAAGTGAGACTGTAAAGAGGAATTATCCCATAAATTCAAAATAAAGTTCCTTCGATTTCTGTAAAGAGAACTCCTCACAGCGAACACCTAGAAGGTCATTGGTTTTTGCTACTTTCTTTTATTAAAAATTGTAAAGAAAGAGAAATTTATGCACTTACATTTTGAGGATTGACCTTAAGCTCTTCCTTTCATTTCTTTGTTTATTTTCAAAATCAGTTCTGTCATGATAGCCTTTAACAGATAGCACAAGCTATAGCGTGGTATCTTCGTGTGCATTTATTTTCTTTTTATAGCATTAATAAGTAGTGAATTTAAGAACAGGACAGCCAGATGTCATTTCTGTAGTTCTTGGGATTCTTGCTCCTGTTAAGTGTAATTCAGCAGAAAAGCTGCCTGCATTTGCTGAAAAAAAAAAAAAAAGGAAGAAAAAAGGAAAAAAAAAAAAGCTGATAGTTCCTGCTCCACAGCCTCATATTTGTTTAGGTTTTCCTCAACTATTACTTTAAACAGAAACTTGAACATCAGAAATATTTATACAGGGATTTTCAGTGATCTGTTGAAAAGATATGAATTCTGATGTTCACTATTTGCTTTATTTGCAGAGCTGCTTCAGTCTAAATCATTTCACATAGATGTCTTTTCTTCCCTCATTCCTCTGTTGAGAAGTAATGTATGTTTTCAAAAGTAAACATTTCACATTCTATCACTGAAGCTCTCTTTTCCTATACTAGTCTAGGAGACACATCGTAACTCCTTGTTAAGATGATTATCTGGGATCTACTTTTGTTTCTGGGTGTTAGATAAACTGATATAAAGGAATTTTTACAGAACATAGTTGCACAACTTTTCATATCTCATCTGAGCCATACAACACAAAAATGACAATCCTTTGAAGCTAGATTGATTTCCTCTCTCTTGTGTGAAGGGCCCCTTGGCTGTAGTAGAAATGATGCTTCCCAGCATTAAACAAAAAAAAAAAAAAAAAAAGCTATATCTCTCTGTTGGAAAACAAGAATTTTGAAGGGAGGATATTAAGGACGATAAGAATTTTGAGGGAGGATAAAGCTAAAGGAATCTTTTTTATTTTATTTTATTTTTATTTTATTTTTTTTTAATTCTTTCCTCTCTCCCTCCTCAGATGAGAGGCTGAGGTGGGAGCAAAATGGAAGGGACAGAAGAATTTCTGTTCTGCCTGGCACCGCCATTTGGGCTATATGCTCAACTCTGGATTCAAGCATTTCACCACCTGCTCATTCTATCTAACTGCTTGCTCTAACAACTGGAACAAAAATAGTCTCAGATTCCCTTTAGTTTGTGCTTTATATGGGGCTTCCAGAAGTAACTTAATTGGTTTTCATGTGTGTAGAAGAGTTGCAAAAATGCCAATACTAGTAACCAGTGTTTTTATCATGCAGTCGATATGTCAGAAGAATATCCATCATTTCTTTAGGGTTGTGTTAAAAAGTTGCGTGAACCTCTCTGGATACTTCTTATCATTGTTAGCTTCTTATTTAAAACCACTTCTGTTGGAGCTTTTGAGCTGTGTAATTGTTCAAATGACTCATGTCTTAAAAGTCTTAAGGCACTTTGCTTGGGACTTAATTCTGCAGAATAACATTTCTTGACATGCTCTTAATTTCCTGATTTGCTCTTAGGAGGTGGCTTTCACTGTACCTTCATTCTCTATCAGTAAAATGTGTTTTTCTATCTTCTACAAGTGAGTTAAAGAGAGAACTTATAGTAAAAATTAAAAATCTAATAACAAAGTTAGTACAACAGATGTTCTTTTTGCATACGAATTGCCTTTTCACTAATTTTCCTATATCTAAAATATGTGCATGAAAAAGCTGTGACAGTGCCTTAGTAGTTATGAAAATCAGCATAACATGTAGTCCTATATGTGATTGTCAAATTGAATGCTGTGCTATAGAAGATAAAGCCTAAGAAAAAGCAGAAATATACATGGTTAAATTGATATCTTTTCACTTGAGATTGTCTCTCACTTGTCATAGCTACTGCCACCGTACTTGTACATGTGGAATACCTTCGTGTCTTCCTAATAAATGCTCTTAAAGTTCACACTCTTTACTTCTGTCTGGTTTTATAACAGAGTAATTTATACCCATACTTATTTCATGTGATTGCAAAATTCAAGTATAAATGTAGTGGATAGATCTTATAGAAACCATACCATGAATACTGTTTACCCAAAAAGAAACAGTAAATCTATTACAGTACAGGGTAAAGGTTGCATTGTTTGACACCCAGGCCTTGTTTTTAATACAGTTTCAAGCCTCTTTTTGAATCAAACAAAAACAGAAGGACAAGGAAGGAAAGATAATTGTAATGAAAGCAGTTAAGCAAAAAGCTTGATTATGTGAAGAAAACTCAGAGTCTTTATACTTTAAATTTCTAGAAGCAAATATAACCAGATTTTAATATTTTTATTTCCTGTTATTATCCTTCACTGATTTTCTTTACTCTCAAAGGTTTTCAACTGTCTCTACTGTCTGATGCATATTTTCATCACCTCTATTTTAATATCTTTTAAAGCTGCTTCCATTATCACCCTCTTATGTTAAAACTTGTTTCATAACCTTTTCATCTACTAATAGGTGTTTTACCTTCTAATCTCTTTCGTGCTTCCTGTTTATATCACTTGACTATTTTCTCCTAATATGCATCTTTTTCTCATTCTCATTTCTTCTTTCATCCTTGAATTTGTATCTTTATCCCCACTTTTTTTTAACCTCTTTTTCTTTTTGTTCTACTTTCTCCCCCACCCTTTATTTATTTATTTATTTATTTATTTATTTATTTATTTATTTATTTATTTATTTATTAGCTGGCACATGTACGTAGCACTATCTCTTTTTCATGATTTTAACTCACTGAGCTTCAAAGGCAGGTGTTACTCTGGTGAAAAATATCAGAATAAGAATTACAGGAAATCAAGTGCACTTTCTGGATGAGGAACTTCAGTAATTGAATTGCTGCTTGGCAAGCAGGTAAAGGGAAGGAATTTAAAGTGTCTGAGATAGAAGTAAGAGGAATAACAGAGATGGTTAAATTGGATTTGAAGACTTAGTTGGTAACTAAACCCTGGAACACATGGAAAGTTACCCTTGTGAGCTACCTGAAGCAATTAATGTAATGTTCTAACGTTAATTCTGCACAAGTGAGATTGCCAAGTGAGGTGATGCATTGAAAAGCATCTGTATAAGCACTCTCCCAGACGACCATCTGTACCAAAAGATAGATCTATGCAAATGCATGGTTGCTTAAGAGTGCATTGTCTTTCAAAGCTATTTTTAAAGGGTGAACATAAAAGCATGTTGTACTTTGAAAGCCATATGGTCATTAGTCTCCGAAAAGCTTGAGACATGCTGACATGACTTGAGACAGCTAGGGGATGAAAATTAAAGAGCTCATTATACTAAGCTCCAAATGAATGACTTGGTTTTACACTGAAACCATGTGACACTTATAGACACTTCTCAACAACTAGATTCATGTGGTAGAGTGTTTTTTGAGGTTGTTTCATCTGCACAGCTTTTATGTACAATGGCTTAGATTCTGCAACCTGATGAATGTGAAAGATACTTTCATTCAAGTAATTACGATAAAGGCTATTAGAGGGATATTTGGCCAGACAGAAGGTGTGATAACAAGTGCTTAAACTGCTGTGTTCTTTACAACATGACAGATGGAAAATAGGTGACGTATAGATTTTCTAGACTTCAAGGCTATTTTAGTCACAGTGACACTATTCTTTTAGGTGTGTTGCCAATAGTTAGAAAGGACCCACAACAATTTATAGCATATATGAAAAATATATGCTACTGAAAAATAGCAGTGTTCCAAAAAACTAGCAATAAATCAGTTTAAATTCATCTAACATGTAACTAAATGAAATGAGAAGATTTCTCTTTAAGGAAAAAGAAGAAAGTCTCAAGACAACTTGATGAAGAAACAGTCAAAGTTGAAGAGCAGCAGTACGTTACATAGATACAAGGTCTAGCTAGAGAGATAATCTCAACAGAATCACAGAGGGGCTAAAAAATAATTTATAACACACAAGCTTTCAAGCTGAAAAAAATATTTTTTTCTTTTATTTCAAATTATTAAATACTTTTACCCATTTTGGAGCAGTTCTTGAAGAGCTGCTGCCTGTGGGCGGCCCCCGCAGGCTCAGTTTGGGAAGGATGGCATCCTGTGGGAGGGACCCCACGTGGAGCAGGGGCAGAGAGTGACCATGAAGGAGTGGCAGAGACGAAGCATCAGGGACTGACTGCAGCCCCCATTCCTCATTCCCCTGTGCTGCTCAGGGAGCAGGGGGTAGAAGAGGGTAGATGGAGGGAAAGGTGTTTGTAGTTTGCTTGTAGTTTCTCACTGCTCTAGTCTGCTAGTGGTAGTCAATAAACTATATTAATCTCCCTACGTTGAGTCTGTTTTGCCTATGACAGTTATTGATGAGTCTTCTCCCTGTCCTCATCTCAACCCTTGAGCCCTCTTCCACCGTATTTTCTCCCTCTCTTCCTTTGAGGAGGGGGAGTGAGAGAATGGTTGTGGTTGTTCAGCATGGTGAAACCACAAGACCAACTGAAGTTCTTTATCAGTATATTTTGAGTGTCCTACAGTAATCTGACTAGAAAATAACTTTAGGTATCATTGACCAACCTGATCTACTGGCACCCCTGCCCATAGCAGGGGGCTTGGAGTTAGGTGATCTTTAAGGTCCCTACCAACCCAAGCCATTCTATGATTCTGTGATCTGAAGAACATTCATTCTCCATATTTGTGGGTTACCTGTCTTAAGATAAACTTTAAGGTGGTTAGGGCATTTGCTTGGTCAGAGTTTTTTGCAAACTCTTACTGTTTTGCCAGATACTCATAGCTGGCTACAGTTTTTTTTAAGTATTTGTATTGTGGTACAACCACTACAAGTTACAAAACAAGGTTTTGATCCAAGTGTTTGCCCTTCAGACAACTTACTAGTGTCATTTACTGGGGCTCTCCCTGGGCCACAGCCTCCTCCAGGCCACATCCACCTGCTCCACTGGGGGCTCCTCCATGGGCTGCAGTGTGGAGATCTGCTCCATGTGGGACCCATGGGCTGCAGGGGGACAGCCTGCTCCACCAGGGGCCTCTCCACAGGCCGCAGGGGAACTTCTGCTGCATGCCTGGAGCACCTCCTGCCCTCCTGCTGTGCTGATCTAGGGGTCTGCAGGGCTGGTTCTCACTCCTCTCTCCCAGATGCTGTTGCACAGCACTTTTTGCCCTTCTTAAATCAACTGTCCCAGAGATGCAAACAACATCACTTATTGGCTCAGCTCTGGCCAGCGGTGGGTACCTTTAGGAGCAGCTGGATTTGGCTCTGCTCTGACATGGGGCAGCTGCTGGTCTCTGCCCACAGAAGCCACTCCTGCAGTCCCTCTGTTACCAAACCCTTACTGCTTAAACCCAATACACTGTGGTGGCACAATCACAATTGCCTCAGTTTCTGATCTGAAAAATAGGGATAGTCTTTCAAAAGGCACTGAGAATTAAGATCTGTATCCTAGTTACAGCTGGTTATTTGTCTTTCCAAAAAGAAGTTACAAATGTGGAGTAACTCCTCATTTAAATGGAAGGACAAAATGACAGGGTTGGAAAGAGCCATGACAGATCATTTTGGATGGCCAGAACATTTATAAGGATAATATTTTTCAGTGGTTTATTAATTTTACACAGGACTAGTTTACAGAATATAAGGCTGTCTTACACTCTGAGTGCCGTTTTGGTATTTGGTCTGAACAAATACAGCAGGTCTTGTGTCTGGATTGTATACAGTGTCCAGAACATACTCCATTCTGCTAGAATTCCCTAACTAGAAATGTAGGAGCACTAACTGAGAAAGATCAGCAAATTCTGGCCATTTTGGAGATGTAGCATTTGAGTGTTATCAGGAATGTGTTGGTACGATGAAGAAAACCATAAATCATTCAAAGCTGTTTTAAAGAGAAAATCAGTATAAAATGATCCCACTTCTGACATACATAGTAGGCTCTCCTGACAAATGAAAGGAGTCAGTTCTGTGAGAGAAAGCAAGTATACAATAACACTTGTAATTTCCCAGTTACCTCCTCCCAATAAAGGGGAGATTAAAACAGATATAAAAGGGCAGAACACTGAAAAGGCTACTCAGTGAGAAGTGCAAGATCTTGCTTTTGTCTTCTAGCTCCTGGAATACATGTTCATGCATAACAGAGCTATGCAATATTTATTCTCTGTCTTTGCAGAACCTCATACTTGTATGGTTAGAGAATTGCTTTTAACACTGACATGGGCTCAGAAGGAGAAGCAGATATATCAGCATAAACCTGGGGCAAGCAGACATGAAGTAAGCATTAAGCACAGGTCTCCAAAGGTGAAAAGATAATGAATCAAAACCTGCTGCTCTTTCTGTCTTCCTTCTCTGGTTTGTTAATTGCAGAGAGTTATACATGACCTATACTTCCAAGTGGGCTTAAGGAAAGTGAACTGGTAAAGTAGGTGACAACTGTTAAAAATTACACTAAAAATAACCCATTTCATTTACAATATATTATTTTCAAGTGCCATGTTACATGAAAAGTGCTCTGCTAATTGAAATTGCTGTTCCCTCTCATAATAATTCATTTTACTAATCCATTTTCTTCCAACTGGTAGAAAATGAGGTGGAGGCAGAAAGCCTCCCACTTCTTGCAAACCAAAATTAGGGAAAAATGGCTAGATTATTCTCTGGGAATGGTGTAAGAGAACATGAAGTTACAGACTACAGACACACATATGACCTAGAGTAGTTAGATTCTTTTTGATCCATAGTAGTTCAAATATGAAGAGTGGCTAAGTACACCCCAAAGGAGAGAGGTCTTTAGGACATACTATGGGACAGCTATTTAATTTTCCAGGTCTTGTCTTTATGAGGTTATGTGTGGTTTATGTTTCTTCACAAGAAAATATTCCTTGGTAGGCGCTGGGAAGGAGTAATCATAATTAAAAAACCCTATGGCTTCAAATGTAGTCAGAGGTGGTATTAGAATGGAGACCTGTCTCATATTTGCTTTATAAATGTGTTGGTGGCTTGAGAAACAGATAACGGAGGAATTGAAATGGATGCATGCACAGGATGGACAGTTTATTAAAAAAATAATTTGTTTGAAGGACTGGAACAGGAGAAGAGGAAGCTGTTGGTATTATTATTATTATTTTTAAAGAACAACCACAACTCTTTTTTTTTTTTTTAATCTTCTTTCTTCTCAACCATTATAACTGATCAAATATTAAGAATTATTCAGAATAATTATTAAGAATATTAAGAATTTTCTAAAACTTTCAAGTACTGTGGCCAGAGCTTCCTGGCTTGAATAAACAATTGTGTGTTAAAATACTTGTATATTTTCTTCCACATACTTCATTGGGAAAACTGATAATTAATTCTTCATACAACTCAGTTGTATGAATTTTAATTGATTTTAACTGATCAGAATAATGAAAGCTTCTAACTTTGTCTACACATCTTGTCTTTCTACATGTGGACATCATATCATACCACAGCACAGCACAGGTAAAAAAGTTTTTATCTGTAATACATGTAAAATGAAGAAAGGGCCTAGTACTTGGTCTCTGGAATAAATTTTAACTATGTTGTGCTAACATTATTGTGGTTAGTTGTTCTGAATTACAGAAGGATTAGAGATGGAAAGCTTTAATAGTAGGTGAAGTGCCCATTTCACATCTGATGGCATGGACTTTCATGATTGTCTTCACTGGTTTCTGCATGGATGGATGCAGACTTAGTTCCTTCATTTAAGCTTTATGTTTTGATTTATTTTTTTCTTTGTGTTTTAAATTTTCAGTAGTTTGCTCCTTAGAAAAATAGTGTACTGTTTTTTTAACAATTCTCTGTCCAACTCTTGTATAAAAAATCAATTTTCTGAGTGCATGATAAAGAAAAACTTTTTAAAACACTTCATGAGTTTCTGAAATCTGTGTTTCCATAGTTCAGATTCTAGGTGGACATGAAGGAAGTATCTGGTTAAGCTATATTCATTCATCAGAAATGCATGATGAGCCATTTAACAGTGTATTAAGGATTGCCTGGGCTGGTAATTAAATAATAATAATAAATCATCATAACGTTTTATTGGAGAAAGAGCTCTGTAGGTGTTAGTAAAATAATTCTTGATTACAAAGCTCTGGAAAGCTTTTTTTTTCTTTTTTAATTTATTTTATTGTTACCCCAAGGGAAGGAGAAAGCAGATGGTCATACAAGGATGCAAGGAGAGTTCACCTAATTGAGGTATCAGTAATTTAGCAAAAGAATACATACAGCATGTGAATGGTTGAATTTAGAAAGTATCAGATTGAATTTTGAAGTTTTTAAATGCCAATTTATATATAGTATCCAGAGTAGGTACATCTGAAAAGTCATCCAGGTAAGTGTGGAAGTCCTCATGGGAATTAAATGAAATTAGATGGTGATATAAAGACATACAATATTTATGCATTGAATTTCTTACAGAAAAAGTTTACGGAAATATGAAAAGTATTTCTTCATTTGTATCCAGGTGAAATATATACTATACCAACATCATTTTAACTTCCATTTCAGTGCAGACTTAGTAATCTGATGGCCCAGGAGTCCAGGAGCAGAGAGTTAGTTCATTAAATCTTGATGATAAATATGAGGTCTGGTGACTTTCCTAACCTCAGATCATATCTAATGACCTGCTACTCAGAATGATCTCGAAGAGTATATTGATTCCCCTGAGACTGTGATCATCTGCTTGTTGCAGACCAGTTTACAACAGAGTATCTCATCTGTGTCTCTCTATTGATTCCTGTTCACTTCCTCTATTATCTTGGAGTTTGACTGAAACTAAGGAAGCTGAGAAGAGTTTTTGAAGTTAATGTTTACTTAAATTTGCCTATTTTTTCTTACATATATTTAAATTAATAACTTAGTTTTTGTTGCATGACATTGCTGTGCTGAACCTCTGAATAGTGTGATTGGACAGGGCAGGAACAGTTGGAATAATTTTTCATGCCTTTGAAGCTTAAAGAAGAAAGACAGGTATATAAGGGTACTCCATGGGGATGGAATCTGCAGGGAGCAAGGTTTATGGGTAATGTATGAAGCTGGAATCAGAACTTTACAATACTCGGATAAAGAGACCCAGCTTCTCTAACCTAAATTCAGCTACAAAATAAATGACAGTGCAAATGATATGTTCTATCAAACTAACATTGTTTAATACCTTCTATCCAGAATTAGAACTAGACAGCTCTTGGCTCAAGAATTGTGCCTTAAACCTTTGTGGAATTAGATTGCCACTTCCACCTCTTCTGCTTCCTTCTGGCTGAGGAGAATCCATGTGTGAAGTGATAAGGTTATGAATTTCTTCTATTTTTTAAACATTTAACTTTGTTGTCTTGTCTGCTTTTTCTATACGAAGTGCGTTAATCCTAAAGGCATATGTGCATTTACAGCTGCATGTATGAAATAATTTAAAATGTTATTTAAAATATTATATTATCATCATAATCTTGTTACTAATAACAGATTTCCACAGAATCACCTATAATCATAGAATCGTATCATCAAGTCCAGCTCCTGGCACTGCACAGGTCTGTCCAAAAGTTTAGACCATGTGACTAAGAGCACAGTCCAATCTCTTCTTAAATTCAGACAGGCTTGGTGCAGTAACTACTTCACTGGGGAGCCTGTTCCAGTGTGCAACCACCCTCTCCGTGAAGAACCTCTTCCTGATGTCTAGCCTAAACTTCTCCTGCCTCGGCTTAACACCATTCCTGTGGGTCCTATCAGCTGTGATTACGGAGAAAAAGTCACCTGCCTCTCCTCTCCCCCTCGTGAGGAAGTTGTAGACTGCGATGAGGTCTCCCCTCAGCCTCCTCTTCTCCAGGCTGAACAGGCCAAGTGACCTCAGCCGCTCCTCATGTGTCTTCCCCTCTAGGCCCTTCACCATCTTTGTCGCCCTCCTCTGGACACTCTCCAATAGTTTCACGTCCTTTTTGTACTGTGGTGCCCAGAACTGCACACAGTACACGAGGTGAGGCCGCACCAGCGCAGAGTAGAGTGGGACAATCACTTCCCTTGACCGACTGGCAATGCCGTGCTTGATGCACCCCAGGATACGGTTGGCCCTCCTGGCTGCTGGGGCACACTGCTGGCTCATATTCAACTTGCTATCAACGACAACCCCCAGATCCCTCTCTGTGGGGCTGCTCTCCAGCATCTCGTCGCCTGGTCTGTACGTATACCCAGGGTTGTCCCATCCCAGGTGCAGGACCCGGCACTTGCTTTTGTTAAACTTCATGTGGCTGGTGATCGCCCAGCTTTTCAATTTGTCCAGATCTCATTGCAAGGCCTTTCCATCCTTGACAGAGTCCACAACTCCTCCAAGTTTATTGTCCTCAGAAAATTTGCTCAAAACACCTTCTAGTCCTACATCCAAATTGTTTACAGAAACATCGAAGAGGACTGGCCCTAAAATGGAGCCTTGAGGGACCCCACTAATGACCATCCACCAGCCAGATGTGTCCCCATTTACCACAACCCTTTGAGCCCTGTCTGTCAGCCAATTGCTCACCCGTCGTATGATGTTTTTGTTAAGTTGTCTGCTGGACATTTTGTCCAGTAGGATCCTACGGGAAATCGTGTCAAAAGCATTGCTCAAGTCCAAAAAGATCACATCAACTGGTTTCCCTTTATCGACTAGATGGGTGATCTTATCATAAAAAGAAATCAATTTTTTTACGCAGGACCTACCCCTCATGAACCCATGTTGGCTGGGACCAATGACTGCATTGTCTCCCAGGTGCGCTTCAATAACTTCAAGGATCATTCTCTCCATAATTTTACCAGGCACTGACGTGAGACTGACAGGCCTGTAATTGCTAGGGTCTTCTTTCTTACCCTTCTTGAAAATTGGCACAACATTTGCCAGCTTCCAGTCCAATGGGACCTCTCCAGATTCCCAAGATCGTTGAAAAATAATTGAGAGAGGTCCTGCAATGACGTCAGCCAGCTCTTTAAGCACCCTGGGATGAATCCCATCTGGACCCATGGACTTGTATGGATCCAGGTGGAACAGCAAATCCTGCACATGTTCAGGGTCGTTTGGGAGTTTGTCATTCCTACTGTCATGGTCTTCCAGCTCAGGGTACCCTGGGTCCCGAAGCCCATCATCTACATTGAAGACAGAGGCGAAGAAGGCATTAAATGTATCTGCTTTGCCTATGTCATTGTCTGTGAGGAGACCTTCCCCATCTAGTAGCGGACCTATGTTTTCTTTGATTCTCCTTTTTCTGTTCACATATCTAAAAAAACTTTTTTGTATTGTCTCCCACAGACACGGCCAGCTTCAACTCTAGTTGGGCTTTGGCCACACGAATTTTCTCCCTACAAACATGAACAGCATCCCTGTATTCCTTCCTCGTCGCCTGACCCTCCTTCCAGCAGCGGTACACTTTCTTTTTTCGCCTAAGCTCCAGTAGAAGATCCCCGGTCAGGCAAGCCGGCCTTCTACCCCGCTTGCCTGACTTCTGATATTTTGGAATCGCCCAATCTTGTGCTTTTAGGAGGCAGTGCTTGAAGATTGACCAGCACTGGTAGACACCAATGCCTTCAAAAGCAGTTTCCCAGGGGATCTTCTTGACTAGTTCCCTGAGCAGCCTGAAGTCTGCTCTCCCCATATCCAGGGCTGAAGTTTTGGTGACAATTTTCCTTCTGTCACCACAAATTCTAAACTCAACCACTTCATGGTCACTATGACCGAGACGGCTGCCAATTGCCACGTCTCCCACAAGACCCTCTCTGTTCTTCAGCAACAGATCTAGAAGGGCACCTTTGCTAGTTGGCTCCCTTAGCACCTGCACCAAGAAGTTATCATCTAGATGTTTTATGAACTTCCTGGACTTGCTCGTGTCAGCCGTTTGGTGATCCCAGTTGATGTCTGGCAAGTTGAAATCCCCCATAAGGACAAGGGGAGTTGATCTCGAGGCATCTCTTATTTCTGCAAAGAATAATTCATCGGTGTTGTCATCCTGACCAGGTGGTCTGTAATAGACTCCCACAATGACATCCCCTTTATTTGTTCGTCCCTTAATCCTTACTCAGAGGCTCTCAACTTTGCCATCGCCAACTTGAAGTTCCACACAGTCCAACCCATGCTTCACATACATTGCCACCCCGCCACCTTGCCTACCCTGCCTGTCCCTCTTGAAAAGCCTGTAACCATCTATTGCAACACACCAGCCACAGGACTCATCCCACCAGGTTTCGCTTATGCTGATGATGTCGTAGCTGTGGGACTAGGCCAAGACTTCTAGCTCATCCATTTTATTCCTCATACTGCGTGTGTTTGTGTAGAAGGACTTCAAATTTGCCACCCTACACGCAGTACCTTGTGTAGCCGACCAAGGAGCCCCACTAGCACACAGTCCCTCTGATTCTAGCACACCATCCCTCAGCTCATCACCGGCATGCATGGTTTTATCTCCTTCCCCCTTCAACTCTAGTTTTAAGCCCTGTCTATCAGCACTGCCAACTCCTGAGCAAAAATCCTCACCCCTCTCTGAGAGAGGCACATCCCATCTGGTGCCAGCAGGCCCGGTGTCGTGTAGACCTTGCTGTGATCGAAAAACCTGAAATCCTGCTGGTTGCACCAGTCCCGAAGCCACGTGTTGATGTGATGAGTCTGCTTGTCAGCATCGATCCTCCCTATTGGAAGGACAGAGGCAAACACAACCTGTGCCCCTGATCCTTTAAGTAGTCGCCCCAAAGCCCTAAAGTCCCTTTTGATCGCTCTTGGACTTCTCGTTGCTACCTCGTCATCACCAGCCTGAAAGACCAGTAGCGGGTAGTAGTCGGTGGGCCGTACCAGGCGCTTGACTTTCTTAGCGAAGTTTCTCACCCAAGCCTCAGGGAGGCAACAGACTTCCCTGTGGGTTGGGTCTGGTCGGCATATTGGGCCCTCTGTCCCTTTCATAAAGGAGTCCCCCATGACAATAACCCTTCTTTCTTTTTTGACAGTTGATGTAGCAATGCGGGGGGTAGGTTGCCTTGCCTTAGGCACCCTCTCCAACTGGGACGGGCTTTTGTCTCCTTCGTTGTTTTGACTGTCGTGTTCTAGACCCTCATACCTGTTATATAAGGGTAGATGGGAAGGTGAGGTGGGCAGGGACAGGGCTCGCCTACCACCCCAAACAGGAACCTGCCTCCATTCCCCCCCTTTGGCCTAGGTCTCCTCCTACTGCCTGGTGGGATGAGGGAACTTTTGTCTTCTGTGTAGCAGGAGACATTTGTGCTGTGGCAGGCTTGTGGGTCTGTCTCAGAGAGGGCAGACTACACCTCCACCAATCAATTTCCCTCTCTGACTCCCTGATGCTCCTGAGCATCTAAAAAATAAAATCTAATAATCTAATAATAGATTTCCACAGAAACACCTAAAATATATAAAGTATAATTCTGCATAATCACTAAAATTTGCTATTACATTTCTTCAGATTATTTTCTTTAAAAAATCAAGAAAAATGATGGATGTACATAATTACTTAGGAATGAAAGAGTTAAATCTGGAGATGATCTGGGTGAATTAAAGAACTAGCAGCTATTAACAGGCTTTTGATACTGCTGTGGGAAAGAGCTGTAAATTTCCATTGACTGATGCTATGAAATCATTTGGATTTATCCACACTTTCTCGTATTGCAAAACACAGCAGTTTTATCACAAGTTTAAGGTTCCCAAGTGATGTGTCACACAATGGAGATCACCCCAAAGAATTCAGAATAACTTTGGAAAATTATTCCCTAAGTAAGTCAATGTGGAGTGAATAGTCTCTGATGATCTCACATTTGAAAGATATTCCTACATTGCTCTTTTTTCTTTTTTTTTCTTCTAGTGACCCTTGAAGAGTGCTACACCTTGTTTGAAAAAGATAAATAAGACTGGGCTAGTATATCTGTCCTTTCTTATTTTAAAGCAAGAGTGATAAAATTACCTTGGAGAACTTCCAATATAATCTTCACAAACTTTCAGAGATCTGAACTATTGTCATTGCTAAGGTTGACTTCATGCTGAATTAAAATCTTAGGGCTAGGTTCTAAATACAGGGCAGATAAGATTTTAGTCATTATGTCCCTCAAACAATGAAAATCTGTGACAGCTGATTCTAGTATCTTCTCTTTCACCCTAGTGTTAATAAAGGGGGTTATCCCTCTTTAAAATCATAGAATCATAGACCTTTGTCTCCTGTACTTGGTATCTTTCTGTGCAGATCTGTTCTTATCTCTAATGTTCAGCACCACGTGGACTGGAGTGAATCGACTGCTACTCTAGAATCATGGAATCATAGAATATCCCAAGTTGGAAGGGACCCACAAGTATCACAGAGTCCAACTCCTGGCTCCACACAGGTCTACCCAAAAATCAGAATTCAGACCATCTGACTAAGAGCATAGTCCAAACGCTTCTTGAACTCTGACAGGCTTGGTGCTGTGACTGCGTCCCTGGGGAGCCTGTTCCGGTGTGGGACCACCTTCTCTATGAAGAACCTTTTCCTTATATGCAACCTGAACCTCCCCTATTGCAGCTTGGCTCCAATCCCTTGGGTCCTATCACTGGTCACTAATGAGAACAGGTCAGCACCTGTCCCTCTGCTCCCCCTTGTGAAGAAGTTGTAGACTGCGATGAGGTCTCCCCTCAGCCTCCTCTTCTCCAGGCTGAACAGGCCAAGTGACCTCAGCCACTCCTCATGTGTCTTCCCCTCTAGGCCTTTCACCATCTTTGTTGCCCTCCTCTGGACACTCTCCAATAGTTCCACGTCCTTTTTGTACTGTGGTGCCCAGAACTGCACACAGTACTCGAGGTGAGGCTGCAGCAGCACAAAGCAGAGCGGGACTATCACTTCCCTCGACCGACTAGCAATGCCGTGCCTGATGCACCCCAGGATATGGTTGGCCCTCCTGGCTGCTGGGGCACACTGCTCGCTCATAGTCGGCTTGCTATCAACCCCCAGATCCCTCTCTGTGGGGCTGCTCTCCAGTGTCTCATCCCCCAGTCTGTATGTACAGCCAGGGTTGCCCCTTCCCAGGTGCAGAACCTGGCACTTGCTCTTGTTAAACTTCATAAGATTGGTAGATAGAGTTTAGATAAAGTACAATCATGTTCCTTTTGTAAGCTAAACCAGACATGCATAGATACTTAAGAGGGAGAGAGAGGGAAAAGGGAAGGAGCAGAAACTCTCAGAAAGCTCTGTTTCAGTTGGAAAGGTAGGAACTGCATCGGGAAAACACTTAAATTTTTGGAGTGCTCTTAATAATGTACTAGCTTAGTTCTTGAGGTAATAGGTGGTTCCCATATGGTTCTCATGAACTCAGGGACTCATCTATTTTCAGGGACAAATTAGTAATAATTACATCAATACCAAGCAGAGTTTGTTACTACTTATAAACAAAGGAAAAGTTGGTGACTTATATCCAGAGTCAGCCCTTTGAGACCATTTGAGTCTTGTAGTACAAAGCCTGTCCTTGTAGTGTGTGAACTGCACTGTTATTTGTATTTGGATTTCTACAGTGTAAACTCCTTCAGTTGCTAATAATTCTGCTAACAATCTTTTTTTTTTTTTTTTTTTTTTTTAAATATGAGTGAAAGGGAGGTCAGGAGGACTGTTAAAATTGGTCCTGTGATGAATAATCTAAATTTACTTTTCAAAATTTATTCAGTGAGCACTGAATACAAAAAAGAAATATTGCAACTAAGTCTTAAATATTTTATATCACAAAGGACTCTGTAACAATAATAGGTGTCTTGAAGGTCTAAATAGTGTACTATTCACTACTAAATAAGGTGTGCTGTAGTCTGGGCATCACTGAATGTAGCAGTGATATTTAAATAGTGTACTGAATGTAAGAACATATTTTGAAAAAAAATATGTTCTTGTTGTGCTGTGGAGATTTTTATTTTTTTCTGCGTGTGTTTTGTAGATGGGATTTCTAATAGTAATAAATCTGCTGGCTCATAATGAGCTATTGAAATAGAAGAGAGAGCTTTTTCATTCCAAGAAACTGTATCAGATGTAAGCACAGGACTGGCTGCAGATCTCTGGCCACAGCTGGCCATCATTTTCTTAGAATCCTAGACTTTATGGTGACTTTGGTGTAAGAAAAAGCTGAGATGTACTACACAGAGCTTTAAATCATTTCTGAAGTAATGGAATGAAACAGTTTTGTAAAGGAAGTATAAAATGATTTGTAGAAACTGATTTGTTTAAGAGGTGCATGATTTTGTACAACAAGTTCCTGTAACTGTTTAGTAGCTGCTGTGCATTGGAAGTTGATTTACTGCTGTCCCTTACAGATATTTGGCAGCAGTCTACTCCAGGTTAGTTTGAGTGTATTGCTTATCGCACTGAATTTTACTGTCTTATTGAGTCCCCACGGGATGCCGTCCTTCCCAAAATCATCCTGCGTGGGCTTCCCACAAGCAGAAGCTCTTCAAGAACAGCTGTAGTGTGGGTCAGTACCACGGGGTCCATCCATCCCCCAGGAGCAAACTGCTCCAGCACGGGTCCCCCATGGGTGGGCAGCAGGTCCAGACCTCCTGCTCCTGCATGGGCTCCTCTCCATGGGCTGCAGCTCCGGCCCGGGGCCTGCTACTCTGGGGGCTCTCAGGGGGCCGGAGCCTCCTCCAGGCCACATCCACCTGCTCCACCGGGGGCTCCTCCACGGGGTGGGGCTGCAGCGTGGAGATCTGCTCCATGTGGGACCCATGGGCTGCAGGGGGACAGCCTGCTCCACCAGGGGCCTCTCCCTGCACAGGCCGCAGGGGAACTGCTGCTGCCTGCCTGGAGCACCTCCTGCCCTCCTGCTGCACTCACCTGGGGTGCTGCAGGGCTGTTTCTCACTCCTCGCTCTCCCAGATGCTGTTGCACAGCAGTTTTTCTTCCCTTCCTTAACTCTGCTCTCCTAGAGGCTCACCCAGCATCGCTCCCTGGCTCAGCTCTGGCCAGTGGTGGGTGCCTTTTGGAGCAGCTGGATCTGGCTTTGCTCTGACATGGGGCAGCTGCAGGGGTCTGCTAACAGACACCACCCCTGCAGCCCCTCTGCTACCAAGCCGCTGCCATAGAAACCCAATACACTAGTCCAGCCTCCAGTTCAAAACAGGGCTGGGAGACATACCAGTCCTGTTTTCTTGAAGCCTATTTGTGTGTATAGCCATGGTGCTGTCCTTTTCTGCTTCGTGTCAGAAGAAAAATGCCACCTGGACAGAATTTTTAAGTGTGGTCTGAAGCCGTGAAAACTACAACACGCATGCGCTGTAGGTCTGAATCTGTCAGTTTGTGTGTGCATGTATGTTGAACTGACAGCATAGTTTCCTAAAAAAATAGGTAAAGAAGTTCATTCTGCACACTCTGTGTACATCATGGGATCATCCTTCATGAAGAGTAATGGAATACTGTCTTCTTAGTTGCTCTCCTTTCATCCTTCTTTAGAAAAACATTTTTTTTTATTTTATTTTTACTTTTTTTTTTCTTTTTTTCTTTTTTCTTTTTCCTGGGAATATCTTTCCTGAGCTTTCTCTTTGCCACATACCCCGGCACTGTAGCTGTCCAAGTAATTCTTGTTTTTTGAAAATAAATACACTGTAGCTTCTGAATTCAGGAATCGTTTGGAGAGTTCAATCTCAGAGTAGCTTATAATTTTAATAGAACAAAATGCCTTGAACATCTGGGGAAATAATATGATCTTTTTCTAAATTGTTTATAATTATTAAATAACAAGCATAGATTCAACTGCTGGGTTTTCTGTTCAAGTCAATAATTCTCCATGTGGTACGATGAACAAATAGATGTGTGATATGTGTTATTCATAAATCTAAGGGAGTGTGAAAAATACTAATTCTACTTTTATTGACATAATTGCAATACTCTCAAATGGCATTTTAAAATATTTTTGATGGAGTTTAATGCAAATTTCAAACTCCTGTGTTTGAAAAATATGAGAGCACTTAATTTAAGAAATGTGTACTTCCCAACTACTTTTAAACTGAAAGCAACCCAACGCTCTTTGATGATGTTTTTGTGAAATGCGTTAGTTCATATACACACAGGTGCATGGACAAAAACACATTCATGCACATATGTTCCAGCATTGTATTTGATTTGTGCTCTCAGTCCCATGTGTGACTTTTACAGTTGTGACAGTGATTAAAGTTTATCAAATTCCTTTGGTGACTTGAACTCTCAGAAATCAACAAGAATGACTGATGCATTTCTTGACCTCACCTTTGGGGGAAAAATCCACTTCTCAAATCCCTTTCTAAACACAGGACTTTCTAAGCTGTCAAAAGCTTACTTGGAAAACAAATCAAAAAGAAACTGAAAAGTACAAAAGCATATACTGATTTTATTTTTCTCCTAGGTTAAGAGAATGCAGCTTTGTATGACTTTGTATGCAAACTATTATGTGAGAAACCCTCAAGCCATGTCCCATTATGGACAAATTTAGTCAATTTAAGACAGTTATTTCAATGTAACGTTTGACAAATAGTCTATAAAATATGAGTTGAAGGATAAATATCACCTAACAAGCATACTAGTAAATATTGAATCTTATAATTGTGACTAACCATTCTGTATAAGAGTTAACTGCTGGGAAAAATACATATTTCCTTAAGCTTAGAGGCTTTAGATCAGAACTAAAAATTGTCTTACCCCCAACCCACAGTCAAGCTCTCTTGAGGCTGGGTAGACTATGATTCCAAATTTTGTGCCTAGGTTGTGTTCAATTTCACCGTTTTTTGCCCAGTGAGCTTGCTTTTCATTCCTACGATTAAGTAGCTGAAACTGCAGAAGCGTCATTTTCTGCACAGCATTTAAAAACTAGCTTCTGTTTCTCTCCCTCTGGGTGCTTCCTGTGTTGTATCTGTATTGCTTTTACCCCATATTTGTTTCCCTCCTCTTCTTGACCCATTATTCTCCATGTCTATTGAAAGGATTCTTCCACAGCTCAAATTCAGCACGACAGCTCCATAGGAAAAACAGATAAAAATATTTAGAACTGATTTTTAAAGCCCTAAGACTATTTTAATAACTTTTATCTATTTATTTATTTATAAGTATTGTAATTATAAGTCTGTTCATGCCTTTTGCAAAACAACAACTATTTCTTTAGGGGAAGAATGTGGACATTTTTTCTGTGATGCTCAGGAAAATTAACTGTGAAACACTTAAGTCTGCTAGGTTATTCTTACGGGTATATACTTGAAAGTGTATACCTATAAGAGTATGAGTAAAAACAAATCGAAACACACACACACACACACACACACACACACACACAAAAGCTTTGTTAAAAAAAGCTCTTGTATATTGTAAAGTAAATTACAGTGAATACAGTGCAACATGTATTCATTTACGTGTGCACACAAGCACACATCAAATCATTAGTACCCAATATCCTGCTCTGTTTTCTCCTGAATGTTATAATTTTATACATAGACCAATACTGAAATATTAACTTAGGCAAGACTATACTGAAGTTGATGGCAAGTACTGAATTTTGAAACTAGACTTGTCTCTTTTATGCAGTAAAGGCCTTTCTACCCACTGCAACTATGTCTGTGATGCTTTTGGATGTGAATGGTGTTTGTAAAGGTTATAATTAGTATGCTGTAAATAGTTAAGATAAACTACTTGGGAATACAAAACTTGATTTTCTGACCACTGCAATTTCATGTTACTTATAAGCTTAGGATCATACTGTAACCTTTGGTCATTAGTTTGCTACGTAGAAAGGTCTTAATCTTGTTTTTAAGTGCTTCTATTTGACTCAGGGGTTCAAAAGAGATGTTACTTCTGTTTGAAATATTATAATACAACACAGTGAAGATAAGCTGTACTTCAAACTGCATTGTGAGACAAGATACTAATTTCAATGCAAAGGCCTGGAGATCAGGAAACCAAACCCTTTTATAAGCCAAAATGAGTTTCTTAGGCTAGATATTCAGACTAAAATCAGTAGGGAACAGGTACTCAGCATCTCTGAAAATCAAATGTTACATTGATAAGAATGTGTGAACCTAGGAATTAGTATCTCAGATCAGATGAATTTTGCAATTACTGTAGTTTCCTATATCTTACAGCAACTATTGTTTTAGAAATAAATCAATCAAGGAAACTTATGCTTGAAGCATGAAGTTTGATGTTTCCACATTTTTATTCTTACAAGGAAGACAGCGTTCTTTCTTATTAATTTAATGTACCACATTTCTCCATGCCTCAGCTGATTTCTTGTTGGTGAAGGAACATTGAATAGACTTTTCTCCAGCTGCAGTTCCTGCTTGGTGGAGGGTGACCTCAATGTCTGTGTTCTGCCCTTGCTCCTTACTTAGCACACAAGTCAGGTAAACTGGAATAAAAAGGGTATTCCTCTTTCTAAGGATGGACCTTTAAGATAGGGCTTTAGCCTGTGTTTTAGGAGTGGTCTCAGTTTTGTATTTGAGGCAGGGTACCTTTGAGACCTTGGATTAGTTTTTAGCTCTTCTGTGCCTCAGTATGTAAATTCTAAACTGGAGATAATTACATTGACGTTGGATCCTTGGAAGAATATTATGTGAGTTAGCAAAATAAAGAATAAAGAATGCAAGGAATTTGCATAGTCACAGTTAATCACATAACCTAAATGACATAGATTAATCTATATTTTAGTATGACATTCAGTGCTTTGAGACTGTATTCTCATAAAACCATGACATTTTTATTTGAAGTAAATATTATTGAGCAAATGTATATTCTCATGACTCAATGTCTTGTATCTTTTCTTGTCTGAAACAATTCTAGAGTAGTTATATGTAAAGTATTTTATATATATACACATATATATGTATATATACGTTTACGTATATATATACATACATATATAAAGTCCTTTACATATATACATATATATATATACACATATATATATGTGTGTTGTTTATGTGTTCCTGAGCATGATTGCATATGTTTCAGATTGGAAAAGAAGGAGATCCTGCAAAGCTGCAGATAAAAACACTAGAGATTGATAACTTCCTGACTATGCAAGGCATCCTTGCACTACTGTGATTATTGAAATTACACCAGTAATAGGAAATTTTAGGACAATGATTTTGCTGAAAAAGGGTACAAAAGTTGCAAGACTACTTGTTCCTGTATGATATGTTTCTACAGGTGGAAAGCCATATCATCTTTTTCCCCAGTCAGACACTCCTTTTCAGTTCCATTGTGAGCAGTTTCTCCAATATCCAATCATTCAGATATCAAGTTCCTGATGACTTATTAGACTCCAGCCAAACCAACAGCTATAAAGAGCCTTCTGTATGAGCAATTAGGTTGAGCATTTAACCTTCCCTGTGAAAAGGACAATAAAGAAATGTTAGTACTCAATAAAAGAAGGGAAACTCAATTTACTGTTTCACTGTTTCATTTTACTGTTTTCAATTTACTGTTTCATTTACATATTTATTTCACATATATGAAATATATAAAACTATAGGTTATACATATAACCATATAACAACTATATGTAATTCACATATATGGCTATTTCCGAGAACACAATGTGAAGGTATAGGAGAATGGAAGATAGGGTAAAATTAATGAGATCAAGAACTTTTCGGTTTCTGTCTAAGTAGTCTGTCTATATATACATGAAAAATAGGACAAACGGAAGATAAAAAACAAATATTCCACCTCACATCAGTATGCATTATTCTGTTCTGCTGAACAAATTGATGATTTGTCAACACATGCTCATATCTGTCCATATATCTCTTTTGTACAAATACTACTTTGCTAAGTGTGGACCACAAAAAACAAAGAAACAAAGAAACAAACCATTAAATGGATTTAATGGATGTCCAAAAACTGAACAGAAATTTGCCTGAACCACTATCCTGCTGTTATATACAAGGTCTGTCATAAAACAACAAAATTCTCTGTTTCTGTTTTTGTACTAGGAATATTATGTGAGAAATGGGAGTCACTGTATATTTGGACAGATAAATTATCTTTTGTTTTCTCCTTTTTTTTTTTTTTTTCACGTCATTCTATTACATTGCCAATACTATAGAAATAAAAACTGTTCATTGTTCTGTCTGTGTTAGCTTATGTTTTATGACCATGCAAAGTCAAAGGAGGGAGCATTATTAAACAAGTTTCATTGGAAACTTTCCTCTTGCTTTGAGAAATTTGTTTGTTAAACTGGGCCACAGAAATTGATAAAAGCATCTTATTATTGTTTGGAAAGCAGGAACCAGCAGCTGAAACATGACCTTCCTGGGGAAAATTAAAGGAGTGAATCACAAGATCTTTGTTGTCCCTCTCCTCTAATCTGAGTTACTTCATCTCCTTTACAGACATGCTAAGCATATACCTATAAAAAGTCTGTTCAGCTTCCAGTTTATACCTGTCTTAATGCATATTGCTTTTTCTAGTACATTCCCATTTGGCAACACCACATAGTACTTCCTAGTAGAAAAAGTTCTACAGCCCTTAAAGACAGATGAAACAGCCTGAGACAAGGGAGGCCGCTGATGCTGTTTGTCACCAGGTCCAACCAGTCACAAGACTGAAGATGCATTCCCAGTAGGCACATGAACCGTATGAAGTTTACATGGCAAGGTGTCAGCAGTGGTGGGGAGTTGCAGGGGTGGCTCTGTGAGAGGAGTCCAGAAACTGCTCCATGTCGGGTAAAAGCAAGATTCAGGTGGCTCTAAAAGGGACCTGCTGCTGGCAAATAAGTATGGATGCATATTGGAGAAGTTCTTGAAGAACTGCAGCATGTGAGAAGCCCACATGGGAACGGTTTGGTAGGGATGAGAGAAGAGAGTGATGATGAAGAAGCAGCAGAAATGAAGTGTTATGGACTGACCGCAGCCCCCATTACCTGTTCACCTGCACCACCTGGCGGGAGGAGATAGAAGAGGATGGAGAGAGGGCAGGTGGATTCAGTTTGCTTTTAGTTGTCTTTGCTCTAGTCTGTTATTAATAAGTAATAAATCCCACTTATCTCCAAAGCTTCATCTGTTTTTCCCATGACAGTAAGTGGTGAGTGATCTCCCTGTGCTTACCTCATCCCATAAACATTTTCTTTTTTCCATCATATTTTCTCCCCCTGTTCTATTGAGGAGGAGTGCATAGTGGAGCTTAGTTGCCTATTGGAGGTAAACCACCACATATACACAATGCATGCATATACACTACCTACCTATATACACATGTATATACATATGTACATGAATGGCTGCGCAGGTCACAGACACTTGGAGCACTCACATATACATAGACAGCACCAAGGGCCTCATCTGGCTTCCTCTCTGGGCAAAAGAGAAGTCCACTAGAAAGAATATGCATATACATGTATACGTACAATGCAGATTCCCTCCCACAGCTGGGCTCTGATATTCAGTCTGTCCAATACCTGCCCCTGGGTCCCATTCTCCCCAGTTTCTGTCACCTGGACATACAAGCCTCTGAGGCTGCCGCCCTCTTCCAATTGCTGGCACAGACCTTATCACACAGCTGGCAAGGACTTTCCAGGTCCCCCTAGACAATCCTGCTGTGCTGTCACCCCTAGAAATACACAGGCACCCTCATTCCCAGAGCCAGCTCTTAGATAATCACTCATCACCTTGCTTCCAATCCAGTTTACTCTCTAATCAGCTGGCCCAGCTTGGTCTTTGGTAGTAGTCACACATTTGCACATTGCACTTTCTTCACTTGCTGCACTATAGACTTGGGCCTCCTAACCTCCTCCCATTGCTGCATTCGGACCCCATGTGGACACATATACATCAAACAGAGCCCCTTACCCAGGAAAGAGTTAGAAAGGAATTTCACAGGAAGACAGGACAGACTGAGCTGATCAGGTGCAGGACATAGCCAGACAAATGCAGTGATCAACAAACTATTTACATATGATCAGATCTTTTTATCACTTTATCCTTCTATTTTCACATTCTTATTCTTCTCCAAATTAGCTAAACACTTCCCTTGTCCTGCCTTTGCTTCCTCCCAATAACATCCTGTAATAAGTCCCATGTGATCCCCATCTGCTTTTCCCCTGAATCCAATTATGCGTCCCACCTCTAGGCAGCAACACACTGTAGTCCAGAAGGTGGATCACTCAGGATGATGAGTTGCACACCTTAAAAATGTGTCTGAGGTTCTACTTGGACAGCCCTGGGAGGGAGCCATACAAGCTTGTGGTTCCCTGGGAGTCCTTGATCTGGTTTCCTATCTGCCATTGTGCTCCTGTTCTCCTCTGGGCTTGTTGAGATGGTCCTCTGATGGACTGATGGCTCCTGTGATGCACCAGGATGCTCCTGTGATGCTCCTGTGATGACATGATTTGTTGTCTCCAGACTGCATTTGTGTGTGTGCAGGGAAGCATTTTTCTCATAGCCTAATAGACAGGACATCTGGAATCCACAGACAAGGGTGTAGAAAGTGGTGACTTCCACTTAGTCAGCTCCACTTCTATTACACTGGGTGTGAAATCAACAGGAAGAAGCTGGAAGACTGAAGGACATTAGCTGAGGGTATTCCTGTGTTCAACAGGATATCAGTGTTTGCACTGATGAAATCAAAAGCAGAAATAAACTGATGTGGGGAAAGGGAAGAATCTTCAAAGGAGATGTTACAGTCTTACTCTGAATGTTCTTAGATGATTTGATATTAACTTAGAAAGAGCATAAATATACCACAAACTGGAATGCTAGAATAGAATTAAACTTTGAAAAAAGCTGCAATTGATTCCAAAGCATGCACACGTGTGTGAAAATGCATGTGCACATGTAATTATTGTTTGGAACCTAAGATTTTTCCAGATATTTGGGTGTAAAAATGGAAGAAAGGAAAATGAAAGGCTAAATGGATGGAGTTTAAAAGTTGAAAAGAGGGAGACAAACATACTGAGCAGTGCACAGCAAGTGTAATCATCAGATCAGCTGCATCAACCTGACAGAGACATTTTATACTGGCTAATGTCCTACTGAAAGTACTAAACAAGAACAGGGAGCTTTGAAGCAATCCTTTGAATCCAATTTTAAGGATATTGCTGTTGTCTTAGCTGAACGACAAGTGCAAAGCTATCTCTTATAGGGATTAAATGCACTAGTGGTGAAAATTCAAAATAGATTCAAAGCAAAAAAATTGTTTGTTTTGATGTAATTTGTAACTGGTTAATGGAAACATTTGGAAGACTGATGCAATTTAACGTTTTATTCTTTTGTGTTAAATGACAAAGAAAGAAGGATATTTGGAAGATAATTTATGGGAGTACATTGTTTCTGAATCAGTCAGGTTTTAAATTGTGGCCACTATTGTTGATACTGAAGTGTTACATGTAATGAGCAAAATATTTTTTTTGTAACTGCAGATATGTTATGTGATAAAGCGATGAAACTAAAGCTTTTCCTCAAATTCTGTACATGCTACTTACAATGAGAAAGAAATTGGAGGAAGACTTTTGGAATTTTAGCTATGATTTAGCTTTTTTTGAAATAGAGTTTGATAGCTTTCCCTGTAAGTAAACTAAGATCTTATTGGTGCCTGGAGGAAAAAGCAAAAGAAATCAGACTGGATCGCCAGTTTGTACACATGTGGGATGACAGAACCATAGTCAGTTTGTTTACAAATATCTTGAAAAATAGCACAAAATTATTTCCTTCATAAGAAGGGTGGCTTTGCTTTTCCAGCATGATAACACTCTCTTATTTTCCCTGACCATGTCTTATAAAACACAGGTACACCATTCCTTCCACAGCACAAAGAAATTGTTAGTATGAACAGAAAATCAAAGCATAACATTGAAGGAATAAACAAGCAGCAGAAAGTGACTTGTCTGATTGAAAATAACAGATATCCTAGGGAAAACAGAATCAAAAGATGAAAGCACAAATAGAGTTTGGCTACAGAACCAACATAGTGGCTAGATATGAAAATACAGATTTATAGATATTATCTAAAACCTTAATTTCAGAAAAGACTCATGGAAATTTACCTTGATTATGGTATATCATAGGCCTGGAATTTCATACTCTTCCAACTAGATTGGTTACGACCTAGCTTATATGAAAACAATATAAAAAGTTGATTTAATAATAATGCTGGAAAAAAAAAAGGCAGTTTAACAACGGTGTTCTAATATCCATTTACCTGTATTTGCTCTAGCCTTGGAATTTCTATTATGGCTTTCAGTGTTAGGTCAAGCAGCTTACCTTGAATTAGTTCGTACTGATTATTTTGTTGTATTTAGTTGAACTAAAGTTACAAAGTGGTTTACTGGCTCATATTACTTGAGAATCTCAATTACATGAGAATATTATCCATTTCTGTAGAATGGATAAAGATGGGAGAGGCATAACACAGCTCTGCTTAGAGTAAATTTCCCCAAATGTGTCAATGAGCCATCAGTGCTAATGGCAAGTTTCTGATTTATAGAAGTTGGGAATTGTAGCAATAATGACAATACATTATATGCATCATTTCATATATCTCTATCTGTATCTGTATATATATATATATATATATGTATATATATCTTTGCACCAGAATGACTGTCATCTCTGTACTAGAACTATAGTTAAAGGTATTGGTTTTCTGATTGTAAGTATGTAGAGCTTTTTGCCCAGTACTAAGAAGCAGAAGAAGTAATCAGTCCATCAGTCTCATCCATCTCCATCTCATCACTGAGAACTCAGCCACAAGTATTTTATAAATTCACGATTTTCAACACAGAAAAAGTATCAATCCTCCTATAGGTGGAATTATTTACTATGCATAAGAATGACATGTAAATGTTTTGTCTGCTCTAATTCAGTGTTCAGAGGAGTGAGAGAGCTCTGTGATATCATCATGATAATTTCCGTAAGATACACACTAAGAGCAGGAGACAAATTTCTGACTTTTCTACCCAAAGTAATCTTGGACCAATTTCTTTAATTTCCTCAAACTGTAAAGTTGTTTCAGAAAGTTGAAGAATCTCAAAAAGTCCCCGTGAATCAACATACAGTTGTTTACCCAGTCTGCAACTATTCTGCTAAATGTCCAAGTCTGTCTGCTGTTTGTACAAATGTAAGTAATTCTTTCAATAGCACCTATTCTATCTGGCCACTTTACTCAGAATGCACGCTATGAGCATCCATTTTGAAAACAATTTAACTGTTGGATGGATTTGTTGACTTTGATTCTGATTTATTCAGATAGGTGCATGCTGAGAACATCACTTAATATTTATACTTGGCTGTTAGTGTGAGATAAAAATTGAGCTTGCCTTATGCACTTACAGAGGTAGTCCAGATTTATGTTGTATAGGCTAGTACTATAGTTCTACAGTGTTTTACCTTATAGAGATGAGGTTATCTGACATAATTTTATGTAGATAAACTTTTACTTTTGACTTATTGGTCGTAAAGTCAGAATTCATAAGCAGTTCTGACCTAGCTGTGGGACTTTTATTGCACTTCATTTATCATTAAATGGAAGGGACAGGTACCATCAGCAAAGTCTATATTTTCAGGCATTCCAGCTTCTTCTCCTTATATTTCATATTTCTAGGCTAGAAGTCTCATGGAAAATGAAAAATTTCAATAAGGACAATGATGAGAAGACACGACACACCTTTGTTTAGCTGTAGTAGTGCCCACTAAACAGGACTGATCAATTCACAGCACACTTGATATCTTCTTAAAAATTACAGAAAATATAGGTATTTTCATGAAGGAATCAGGATTATCTGCTGATATTAAAAAGTTTCAGAAAACTGAAGAAGGGGTAACTTTCACTTGTTTTGTGTAGTGATAATATGTAACATAAAGATGGCTCATAAATAGGTGGACTGGAACTATCTCCTCAAGTTCTGTAGCTGGGATTTCAGTTCAGATAACTCTGAAAAGGAATCTTTTGGGATGGCAGTAGGGACTGTGGCAGGGATAATATGACTACTGCACTCATTACTTACAGCCTCTTTCTAGACAAAGCATAGGTAATTCCTTTCCGCTTCAGTTTCCTGCACTTGATTGGACCTTTTATACTTCATAGCTGTCTTGAATAATTTTCTGATAGTTGTTTTTTTAATGTTTTCCAGACCAAAATTTCATCTTTATAATTTCATAATTTTTTTTTATTAAATTTAATTTAAGATCAAAAGTACTTGTCATTCCATTTGCTCTTCAAGGTACGGTGAATCTATTTCCACGATTGTCTTCCATTTCTGCTACAGCTGTGATTGAAGTTAATATGACTTTTTTGGTTTAGTTTAGAGCTTTGGCCTCCCTTTACAGAATTATTCATAGAATCGTAGAATCATAGAATCATAGAATCATAGAATGGCTTGGGTTGGAAGGGACTTCAAAGATCATCTAGTTCCACCCCCCCTACCATAGGCAGTGATGCCTCCCACTAGATCAGGTTGCTTGGGGCCTCATCTAACCTGACCTTGAACATCTCCAGGGATGGGGCATCCACAGCCTCTCTGGCCAACCTGTTCCAGCGCCTCACCACCCTTTGACTGAAGAATTTCCTCCTAACCTCTAATCTAAATCTCCCCTCTTTTAGAATAAAACCATTCCCTCCTTGTCCTGTCATTATCTGACTGAACAAAGAGTCACTCTCCATCTTTTTTATAAGTCCCCTTTAAGTACAGAAAAGTCGCAATGACGTCACCTATGACTCTTCTCATCTGTAGGCTGAACAGCCCCAGCTCTCTCAACGTTTCTTTGTATGAGAGTTACTTCAGACCCTTGATCATCTTTGCAGCCCTCCTCTGGACCTGCTCTAATAGCTCCACATCCTTCTTGTGCTGGGGGCTCCAGATCTGGACACAGTACTCCAAGTGGGGCCTCACTTGGAGTGATTGGCAGTTGAAGTCCCCCATCAGGATGAGAGCGTGTGAGTGCAATGGTTCATGTAGTTGAAGCAAGAATGCCTCATCCACAGTCTCCCTTGATCAGGTGGCCCGTAGCAGACCCCAGCCACAAGCTGTTCTTTCTTGTTGTGGTCTTCAACTCTCACCCACAAGCTCCTGCACATGGCTGTTTCTCAGAGGAAACTCTTCACAATCAATTCCATCCCTAACGTAGAGTGCAACACCTCCTCCCTTCCTTCCCTGTCTATCCCTTTTGAAGAGTTTGTAGCCCTCTATTCCAATGTTCCAGTTATGTGATCCATCCCACCATATTTGGTGATAGCAATCAGGTCATATTTGTCTAATTGCATCATGGTTTCCAATTTCTCTTGCTTGTTTCTCATGCTGTGTGTGTTGGTGTAGAGGCACTTCAGCTGGGCAATCGGTGGTATCACATTTCCAAAACCCTTCCTGACTGTATTGGGACGGTTCACAAGTATTTTCCTGATGTTACTTAGAGTGATACAGTTCTCAGGCATGTTCTCTTCACTCAGACGTTCATCCCCTTCCCCTGCCGCATCTCGTTTAAAGACCTCCTGACAAGCCCAGCCAGCTTACTGCCCAGAACACTCTTGCTCCACCTGGTCAGCTGCACCCCATCTGGTATCAGCATGCCCGGTCCCTCAAAAGTGCATCCAAGGTCATAGAACCCAAATCCTTGGGCACAGCACCAGCCTTACAGCCAATCATTCACTCAGCTCATTTGTCTCCTTCTTCCTGGGTCCCAGTCATGAGCTGGGAGGACAGAGGAGAACACTACTGGCACTCCTGATCCCTTCAACATCTTTCCAAGGGCCATAAAATCATTTTTGATATTGCAGAGTTTCCTTGTCACAGCATCATTTGATCCTACTTGAAAAAGTAGGAAGGGGTCTTTGGGACCCACCAGGCTTGGTAGGTTCTTCATGATATCACAAATATGGGCTCCAGGCAGGCAGCAAACCTCTCTGGAGAGATTGTGTGGATGGCAAATGGGAGCCTTGGTGCCTCTCAGAGAGGAGTCTCCAGTGACTAACAACCTTTGTGCTTTGTAGCACTGGTTTTGATGCAGTTGGGAGACTGAGCCAACTTCATGTGGTCGGCCTTTCTGAGTTCCCTGTGCGTGGTCTTTCTGAAGTCTTCACTAATTCTCCTGGAGTCTCCCCTCTCCTGCCTTACAACCTCGTATCTATTGTGCAGGGGCACTTCAGGGGTGGGGGAAGACTCCTCCTCCATCTCCGATCAGAGACAAGGGTCCACTCTCCCTTGTCCTGTGAGTCTTTTGAATGTGTTTGTTTTGGGCTGCACGTTTGTTTCCCTACCTCTTGCCTAGACTTAAGGCAGGGCTGTTGCTTGGACCATGACAGTGTATAATACCATTTGTCAATCTCCCACTCAGATTGCCGAATGCTATGCTGCCTGGTGAGCTCCTCTCACAACTGAGCAACCTGTTGGAAGAGCTCATCCAGCTGGGCACACTTGCAGCCATGGCACTCCCCTCTGCCTTCAGGCCCCAGGGTTACTTCCAGAGACTGGAGCTCCCAGAACTGAGGGTCTGGGCCACTCTTTCAGTCCTTGGGAGGTCTGTTTGGGTGGAGGCATCTGCCCGGGGAGGTTGTAGCCCTTCCATCTGGGTTTCAGATGCAGAATGGCAGGTTCAGCGGGTGGACACCATTTCTTCAGGAGATATTCCTTCCCAGAACACAAATATGACCAACTCTGCTCGTCCTGCCTGCACGCACTGCCGCGCAAACTGCCGCGCCACGCCCTGACTGACGCACCACGCCCTGTTTGCCTGCCCTGGTCACCATGCTCCTGGTCACTTGTGCGCCCCAGGGGCTGCCTTTGTATGGCAGAAGGGGCCACCCACACCTTATTAGTAGCCACCATTGCACAGGCTGCTAGTTCCAGGCCACTCCCTTGGCTGCCTCAAATGGCCTCAATGCAGGAGAACCCCTGCACGCTGTGATCCCTGTCTCTGCTGCAGAATACGTCTGCCCTGGAGCCCAATAGCCTGTTGTTATTGATGATCAACATGACCTTTTCTTTCCAATTTTTCTAATAATTTCTTTTTTCTCTTTTGGCAATGACTTACCCTGCTTTTTCAGGGGGAGTTCAGATTTTTACTGCTGGTCTTTTCTTATACAACTCCAGTTTGCCGCAGCCATATCAACATTCGTCATTCTAAATACCAGTTAACACAGATACATATCTAAATCTGTAAGAAGGCCATGAGGAAAACAAAACAAAACAAAACAAACAAACAAACCAACCAACCAAACAAAGCAAAAAAACTAATTTAGAGACATTTGAATATTAAGTTGTGAATAAACTTTAGAGAGTACTCTGCAGAATATTAAGGCAGTCTTCCTGTCCATGTCAGAGATCAGATATCTATTTTGTGTGTGTAGAACGACTAACGTATTTATAAGGAAGGCTGCTTAGTAGTGTCAAGGCAGCTTCAATGGTTAAGATAGTGTCATTTTTAGGAAGTAGGCCCTAAAATGAATCAAAGCCAGCTAGTATTTCTGCTGAGCTTAATGGGTTCATATTTACTGTAAGTGTGCACTTATTTACTCAATGATTAAAGTAGAGTCATCATATATCATGCAGTGTTTCAAAATTTTGAGTGCAAAATATTTTGGTACTATGAATTTGTTGTTTAACATGTTTTGTTTTAGAGTGTGTCTGTGTATACATTCCTCTGGATTTTTATTGCTCCATATGAATCTTATTTTAATATAAGACACATTACAAAATCTATTTATGTCCAGGGAATAGTTAACTCAATATCAAGAATGAATCTTACATTTAGTACAGAATTTCACATCTATTTACTTTAACTAAATTTCACTTTTTTATTTTTCTAGAATGAAACAAACAAACAAACAAAAGAGCCACAGAAACAAACAAACAAACAAATAAAACACCAGAAGAAAAACAATGAATTTGATCCACTCTAGTGTGTCAGTTTATGTTATTATTTTTTCAAAAGTCCCTGGACAGTTACTTGATATTTGCAGAAATAATTGTACATTATAACTTTCAGTAAAAGTTTTCTGTCTTTTTAGATATCACATCTGGCATCAGGTGTTTATTTTGTAGTTTTTCTTCTTAAAACTTTCAGCTTCACTAGTCAGAAGCTGAGATTGGTATCTCAGACAACTTTTTAAATATAGTAGAAGGAATTTAGTTACAGTTTTTTGTCTATTTATTTACATTAACTAGGACATCTGGAACTATGTTATAACGTTTCAGAACTATATTTTTCCACAATGACCAATCCCCCCCGATTTTAAAGTTAGTTCCTCAAAACTATGAGTTCCTAAACATATGTTATACCCTAACTTATATTTTATCACTTATGATTTCAGATTATGAATCACCATGAATTTATGGGAATAAAGACGTAAGTATAGTTGGACCTTACTGTACTAGTGAGAACTATGTTATCTGTTAGATTAAGCTTAAATTAATTTCATCTGTACATAATTATGCAAAATAATTCAAGAATTCTGTTTTAGATTGCACTTTTTTCTTCTGTAAACTGTCTCCATGGGAAGCAAAGTGGGAAACTTGAGATATATGGAAATACTGAACTATCTTTTGGTTAAGACAATAGATGATAAAGTCTAAAATTGCTCACTTAATTAATTTCAAGGAGGGGAATGGAAATCAGTGATCACTAATTTAATTGAAAAAAAACACAACAACAATTTCTAAAAATAGCTGTTGTGCTGTGTACTATTTTAACATAATAAGTACATTATAATGGACATTCCCTTTTTTGATCAACTTTCTTTAGAAAGTTCAATTAAATGTTGTCATTCCAAGTTACAAGTGATGAACAGGAGGCATTACAAACAAGAGGACGTATTTCTAACAAGACATCTCTGAGACAAGAAAAGCAGCCAAAACTGGGAATGAACACTGCAGTTCTTTTTAAGAGTGTGTAAGCAGTAGGAGCTACATTTCATAACAGAAGGATATTCAGCAGCCCCACTGAAATACAGTTTTGGTCTGAAAGTACTAGATACAAGTGAAAAATAAATGCTGAATGTGCTTGTCAGAAAACATTTCCATAATCCAAATCTCCTTAACTGGAGAAATTGGTTTGGTTAATACAAGACATGGCAGTTAAGAACAAGGTCAAAAAATGTCATAGACATTGTGGCATAAGTGATTTCACTGCCTAACTTTTTTTAATGCTTCCTATTCATAGTGGAATCCACAACCCAGAGTGAAATACCCAAGTCAAATGCCTTTCTTAGCCAGTGCATGGTGAGAATTAGGAGCTTTAGCACGCTGTTCTAAAAATTTAGCATTCAGAGCAGGGAGCTGTCTAGACATTACAAATAAGAAATACTGAGTATATGTTAATGACTGCCACTATCTGCATCCATTCTAAGTAATCCACCCTTGAAGATGGGTGCCAATTCTGATTCCTTGAAGTGTGAAGCAGACAAATGTGCCCAATAGAAGTGCCCCAACAGGAGGGAACTATCTTACCGAGACAGAGGCACTTCTGGGTATGTGAAGAAGTGATACTGTAGGAATTTTGGAAAGATAAGTAAAAAAATGCAGCTGCTTATGGTGTTTACAAGGCCTTTATAGTTAGCCAGGAGGATCATTGATTTGCAGGTATTTCAATTTCCACTGTAAGCATCTGGGTCTTTATGGTCTGGCTGCAGGTTATTTTCAGCACTATTATAGAAGGCACGGCACAGTGGAACTTAGTTTCTCTGTGGGATATTGTATTAGATCATCTACTTTAGCAAGAAAATGAATTTTAAACAACTGTTATAATAATTGGCATCTATCAGGTAATTATGCTATCCAAAAGATATCATTCCTTCCCTCTACATAGCTCTGTGTATGCAGGAGAAATAGAAAGAGAAGATTGCCCCAAAATAGCAATCAAATTCCTTTGAAAAACAAACTGTGGTTATGGATAACTCTGGTTAGGTTAGTGACATATTATTTTTATTCAAACTTCCGAATTTTTGAAGTTTCTGCTTCAGAAATTCTTTTCAGCTGCTACAGGGCAAAAAGACTTTGAACCAAAGATTTGGTAGGTTACAAGTCTTTCAGTTCACCTTTGCATACACTGTTAAAATACATAGTAAGATGTAATAAGCAATATTCTGAAAGTGACTTTCAGTTTGTAAGTCTGATAACAATAATAGAGTGTTATCTTGAGATTGTATTCCCAAGAGTTCTATTTCTTATTTCAGTTCCAGTGTCCTTGCCTCTGATTAGGGTGTCTGTTTTAGCTGATCATTGTGTTAGCTGTGTACTGTAATACCCTGAGGGAACATCTGAAACACACAGAACTAACAGCCACAGACAAGAAGGTAATCTTCATCTGTTAAATTGGGAAAACTATTACGTATAGTGTTTCTCTTACATGTGTGGACAAGGCAAAGTGGAAAGATTTGGATTATTTTGTTACACTTTATTTCAGCAATAGCTGTTTTTCATCTGTGAGCAAAAATGCCTCATACTAGACTATGATCATGAAGGCAAGACGAAAAAGCATAATGTAAAATATTAAATTTTAGTTCATCATAGTAGAATGTACTACTTGTTAGGAAAGGACGTCTAACTGTTTTTTCTTGAGTGTGAAGCATAAGAGGGATAGTTATCCACTGTTTTGATGGTAACAGTTATGTGATAAATGGCATAAAAATAATCCTGCCCAATGTCATTAACATATGTACATAGTCTGTACATCATAGATTATCTTATGAAATACATTAACTGCTCTTTTATGACCCAATTCATAAACAAGAGAAAGTCTAATCTCTATTTTTCACTATCAATCTTGATTAAAATATGTGAACTGTGTCTAAGACATGTAAGCACAGACATGAGTGCAATCCAGACCCTTTCTTGCTGCTAAGCATTTAATTATGTTATCAGTTGATCTACTATCATGTGACACCTGTGACACCAATAAATATCCTAGCTACAGTTTAATATGGAGTTTACTGAAATATATGATGACTAAATACCATATGCTCTGGAATCACAGAATATCCTGAGTTGGAGGGGACTCACAAGGATCACCAAGTCCAACTCTTGGCTTCATACAGGACCACCCCCAAATCAGACCATATATCTGAGAGGGCTCTCAAAATGCTTCTTGAATTCTAGCAGGCTCAGTGCCATTACTATTTCCCTGGGGAGCCTGTTCCAATGCCCAATCTCCCTCCTGATGAAGAACGTTTTCCTAATATCCAACCTGCTGTTTCAATTCCTGCAGTACCTAGAATTAGCAGAAACAGAAGTTATATTCTGAGTTACAAAGAATGCTTAGGAGAAATGGTTGAAAGATGTGCTTCATGCAGAATGTTTGGATTGGCCTGAAAAATGTTTCTCTACTATTACTTTTTTTTTTTTCTCCTGACCATCACTATTTTAATTTTTCTTTAACAGAATACTGTAAGATTTCCCCCTTGCATTCTTTATTTTACTAATAGTACTTATATGCATGCATTATTTAATTCATTAACAGTAATTCTCATGTCTGGAGGAAGTACACCATGAATAAAAATATATTATTGCAAAACAGATGTCAGAAACTAGTGGAGGAGTTGTCAAAGAACACCTGGCACCTACCTCACCTACTAACACATCAAAAAAAAAAAAATGATGGACAGTGTTGAAGTTATTCTAAAGAAGCTGAAAAGCATCACATTTACAGTAAGCAATTTTGTTTCATAATTTTATTCTTGTATTTTGTTTTAAAAACACCACCTACACAGCTAATGTTTTCCCCTTTCCCTCTGTCTTTGTTCTCTGAGCAAATTCATGAAATTCCAAAATTCACCAAAATATTCTGTTGATACTGTTATTTATCAGCAAGGGATCTGCACAGATATGTTATGAACCAAGAGACTGAACATAATAAATGTATATTAAACGTAACTGTTCACAAAATTCCAAATTCTTTGGCGTCTATAGCCTCTTGTATCATAAGTCTCTTGATGGAGGAAAAAGAGCATAAAAGAGCTGTTGCTTTATCTAGTTCAAAATGAAAATCAAAGCACATATGTGTTATCAGATATAGTGCCATAATGAACTGATTTCTGATTATTTAAACTGAAACAAAATAGAGTTTCATAAAATTTAAGAAGGTTAAGTGTAGGAGCTTCCCTTCACTGGGGAACCATGCTCTTTTACCTTCTTTTCTGTAATCAATTGCTTTTTTTTTTTTTTTGACTAGTACTTAATAAAGAGAGAAGAGTAGACATGAGTTTGCCAGACTCCAACAGGTGTTAAGGCACAAACATTTAACAGCTGTTCAGCTTGTGAGACACAGCTGCTATTATTTGTTTCCCTTTTTCACTGCTATTTCAACACCGGTGAGTTGGTTCTGTACTTTCAAACACCTGTTTTTTTTTTTTTTTTTTTTTTTAAAGTTTGAAAGGGCTAGTGTCTTACAGCTATCTCATGCAACTAACTAGATGGGCACATGGGAACAAATTTGCAAAAGGAAGAGAAGAAAACAACAGTGAAATGAAAACACAAATATTATGAAAAAAGAAAAAACACAAAGAAACCACAAACCTACACTCTTTATACTCTATACTCGTATACTCTATACTCTTGCACTCATTTAGAGGATACAGATTTTGTGTCTTCTAATCTGTTTGTATAATTCCTTACAGACTTCTTTATATGTGGAGGATCCTAGGATGCAGAAGTATTATTTTCGCATAAAGATCTAATTATTGTCAGGCTCATACCAACTGGTTCAATAAAATAAATATATAAGGCATGGAGCCCATTCTCTTTCTCTCCATTTTTAATTTTTGCATTAGGATGCAGCTTGTTGTTGTGGGTAGAGCAAAGTGCATTGACCTGTAAAATGTGATAATTTCTCAATGATTTTTTTTTCTATAGAAATGTATCAGAGTATTTAAAAATATGTCTTTAATGTGGAAAAATGTACAAAGTATATGTAGAATTCTGAAGATTATAAAGGAACTGGAGAAGATTTTTCAGAATATTACTCTTCCTCCTACAGTGGCATCAGACATGGTGCCATGATTTTCAAAGGTCCTCAATCATTTTAACTCTGACAACAAAAACAGTAAAAAAATTTTAGGACTCGTGGCAGTAGTGTCCTTTATCTCTTTACCAGTGTAACATATGAATACACTGCAGCCTCTGTCTTTAACAGTGCGATGTAGAAAAATATACTGTGTCAATAATATACATGTTATAAGACTGCAACTAGTACTGCACTTGAGAACTAAGCTATTAAAAGCTACTGTTTAGTATACCCCATAAACTGCAAATTTTCCTAAATATACTGAAACACAAGAGAAAATATGGTTAATTGGACTCAAATGATACTTATATTACTTCCTAAACATCTAACGAATGGAAATTAAATAGTTAAATAGTTAATTAATTAATTAAACAATTAAATAGTACATCTACACCAAATTGTTATACAAAAGGCAAAATTCTTTACACATTCCTGAAGAAATATATATATATATATATATATATATCTATGACGTGTTGGCGGTATATATACTATATATATATACACACTATATATACATATACGTACTGTATATAGTATATATATAGTGTATATATATACTATATATACGTACAGCGCATATATATACACACTATATATATAGAGAGAGTGTATATATATATAGTATATATATAACACATCAAATTTAGCCTCCTTGACTGGAAAGAGAAAGATATTTTTGATAGATTTGATAGATTTTAGCAGATTTGATAGATTTTAGCAGGCTTTGTGGGATACAGTTGGGTGAATTCTGGTTTTACTTTTTTTTTTTTTTTTCAGGAAAAACATCTGCATCTCTGAATGTGCTTTATCTGAAAGAATTCTCTTGAGCTTCAATCCAAAATATGAACGTAAGTAATTTCTATTTTAATCTTTATCAATATCTCTATATCTCTTCTTTTATAGCATTTTTTTTTTTAAATTGCAGGGCAAAGTACAAGTTACAAACAAATTGCAAGTTATAAAATAAAAGGCAAGTGACTACTTGTTCAACCCATGAAAACTAAGAAATCGCTTGACTCTTTTTCTCTTTTTTCTTTTCTTTGGTTTCAAAATTTAACTGGAGACCTGGTAACTCTATACTTTCTTGCTCAATTTTGTATAAACACAAAGCTTTTTAATTATTCATTTGTCTACATAGTCATTTGCAACCCAGCAGAAAAAACACCATTCTAGTCAAAGCTAATATATCAGAGCAGGACAATCAACTGAAATGGGAGGAGTCAAAAAAAAAAAAAAAAAAAAAAAAAAAAGGTCTTCTAAATAGTTTTAAAAGTGTAAATTAAGCTTTAATCATCACAGCAATAAAGGTTGTTATTCACAGAGAGTAAATCATTTTCAATTGTTACATTGACTGCTGACCTGAAATATTCATGAACAGTTCTGCAGGTTTCCTCAGATTTCTAATGTTCAGTTTGGAACCCATTACTTTCAGTGAAATGGTTGTAACAATGGAATATTCCCCATTAGTTAATATTTCCAAAAGTGTGCTGTGTACAGTATACACCAAATGCTGTACACACCTGCAATATTGGTAATCACCAATCTTGCCAGAGTTCATTGTGTTGGAGGGAAAGTTGAGGGCATATAGTTCACCCAGAAGAACATGCAGAAAGAAACATGATTTCAGGAGAATCTGAGGAGTTTGAATGAAAAGGAGATGGAACAGTTTCTAAGCACACACATAGCAAGAGAACAGATACAGAACAAGGGCTAGCAGCCCTTCAAGGCTGGTGCAGTCTGGTTTTATTTTTGTCTGAGACTAGAACTGAGATGTAGGAACTTAGAAGAATCTGAAAAAGCAAAGTGCCATGGGGCACATTAATGGCATATTTTGTCAATTTCAAGAAGATTTGGGTCTTATCTACTGTCTCTACACCAAATTTTTGTGTGTCATTCAACATCTATATCTGTGCTACACCCCTGCCATGCTTACTGACTGTTGGTGTAAATAAAAGCTTATGATCAGTGAAATCCTCTACACAGTTCTTATTCTCTAATCTTACAATAGCTATGGCAGAACTCGAAAAGCTTCAGAGAAGGACAGAAAGAGTGGTCAAAAGTAAGGACTAGCTTTCTCAAGAGGAACTGATACTTCAGCCTGGGGGGTGGGGGAAGATGATTTAAGGAAGATACAATTAATATTTACAAAATCATGAGTAACATGGAGTGGGTAGCTAAAAATTACTTGTTCATTTCTTTTGCTGTATTAGGTAATAGGAACCTGATATGGAAAAACAAGCGAACAAACAATCAAGCAAACAAAAACCACACCCCCAGAGTAGATAGTTCCTTGTGAAAGAAGTTTACCTGTGTGGAAACAGCACACACACACAAAAAGTGTGTATTAGACATTTACATGATTCTCCAAGAAGACTGGACAGGTATTTGGAAGAGAAGTATGAGATATGAACTACAGACATTCTCTGTATCAGAAAACCCTACAGTATGAATAGCTGAAAATAGGTAAAGTACTTGATAATTATGTATATATATGTATAAAATATATATAATATAGATATACACATATACATGTATTATATAGTACACACACATGCATATATATATAATATATATATATATATATATATATAATCACTCTTCCTGAGGCAGCCATCTATCGTCAATGCCAGAAATCAGATACTGAGCTAATTAAGCTCTTTTTTCTGATCCAGTTTTTGTTCTTACAATGTTGGAAGGAAAAAAAAGGAAGAGGCACAATAAACCATGAAAATTGTAATAAGTACAGTCATCTCATTAAGAGTGTAGGAGGACATGAGAACTGAATTGTAGGTGGGAAGAAGCAGTGTTGTGACAAACCTTAAAAGTGAGGAGAAAAAGTTAGAACTTTCCAGTTAAGAGAAACCAGGAATGGGCTGTAAAAGAAGAACTAACTCACTAAGTGCAGCAAGAAAATAATACGCTTTTGGCAGCAGCAAATTTGATGTGGTGAAAAAGAGTGAACAGGGATGCAGAGGAGGACCGCTGCAAGAGCAGTACATCATACACACAAGAGAATTATATTCTGTAAGAGAAAATGGAGACCTTGAGGTGAGCTGCTGCTAATCATACTACTTCCTGTTAAAGATTCTAGATAGTGAAATTCAAGAGGCACTTCTTTTATTACAATTAGAATACTACACCTGGGAACACAATGTGTTTGATTCTGGTTTCATAACAAAATTAGGTCTTGATATGTTTGCATGTAATACTAGAATTACTACCAGTAATCTAGATGAAATCACACCTGTGTTTTTTTTTTGTTGTTGTTGTTCTGATGATGAAAATATGAAATACATAGAGATACTTACTCTTAAGAGGAAAAAAAAAAAGTGATATATTTTGCCAGTCATCTTTCTAGTTCTCTGATTTCAGAACTTTGTTCGTCAGGATTTCTATTACACCAGATAAGCTATAAACACTGGGTAAAGTCTGTAAGAAAGAGTTGAAGAAAAAATGTCAGAAGCTTCAGATTCCTTATTCTGGAATGCTGAGAATTAACGCTGGCTCCCAGGGGGATTTTGACTTAGGAAAAATGTATTTTCCAACGAGAAAAATTTTGGTAGCTTCAGAAATTTAGGCTTTGAATATGCACATATCATAGCTCAAGTAGAAAGTTAGCAGATTTACTTTTGACTGGCATAAATTTACATCTTCTGGAAAGAAGAATTGTGAATTTGCATACCTTAAAATTGTTGATAGTTAAAGAATTGGCTACTACAACTGAATTTCAAAGCTGTATGATTTGTAAATGATGTTACATAATTGACTTCTGTCTTAGGGCTTCTATAGCTAAATAACATTTGTAATGATTGATGTCTCACAATTTTTCATTATTTTGTAAATAGTTGTATAAAATGTGCTTGTTTAAGATGCACTAGTGTCTACATGAAGCACCAACCAGAAAATGGTAGTCTAGCGTGTATAGTTTTGTCTGTGTCATAATTAACATAATTAAAACCAAATTATGGAGCTCTTTTAATTGGCTGGCACTGTTTAAATTGCAGATGAATATGAAAATCAGTAAGGGCTAGGTTTGATGGAAAAATAGCTTCAGGATAGATATATTCTTTTTTTTTTTTTTTTTTTTTTCAAATATTCTTGAAGATGTAAACCAATACTAAATGTTTAGTGTGATATTGTAGTCTCCAGCTGTTTTGGCTGCTTATATCTCTGTAAGCCCTTCACATGGAAGTCACATTTGATCAACCTGAGAACTCACTACCATGGAATGAATGTCTTATAAGGCAAGAGGACAACAGTGGGTATCGACTAACGGTGGATAACAGATTTTTAATACTAAGATCCTCACAGACCTGCTGTTAAAGTACGGCTGGATGAGCAGACAGTGATGTGGACTGAAAACTGTCTGAACAGCTGGGTCAGTGGTTGATGATGAGTGGCACAAAGGCTAGTTGGAGGCCAGTAACTAGCAGCGTATGCCAGGAGTCAATATTGGGCCTAATCCCACTTTATATCTTCATTAATAATCTGGATGATGAGGTAGAGTGTACCATCAGCAAATTTGCTGATGACACAGAATTGGGAGGAGTGGCTGATATACCAGAGGGTCATGCTGCCTTCCAGAGAGACCTGAGAAGGCTACAGAAATGGGCAGACAGGAACCTCACGAAGCTCAACAAGAAGTGCAAAGTTCTGCACCTGTGGGACAACAACCCCAGGTACCAGGATGTGCTGGGGGCAACCCAGCAGAAAAGCAATTTGGCAGAAAATTTCCCATGGCTATGATTGTAAAAGTAATGAATTGTACACCTCTATTTACTTAAAAATTATCCTGTGTTTCACACAAGAATATGCACATATTGATAAAGCAATAACACAATATGGAATCTGTTCATTAAAAGTAGTAATTCCTTCAATGGCTGGTGAGAATACTTTGAGTTAGGATGTAATCTGGAATACTGTTCCTTGTATCTGTATTTATCTTAAGATGTATACATTTCTTCCAGCCAAGATGTTTCTCGTCTTTAACATTTTCTGTCACAAAAGAGCAGTTTTCCTCTGGATTGGCACATCCCAGTTCACAATACATTTAAATATCATTTCTAGTATTCTGAATATCCTGCAAAGTACTGGCAGTTTCCAGTCACTCATCAGACTCTAAAATACTGAGAGCTGCCCTTTCAGAAGAAGATAAAGCTGAAGGTACATACTGTCATACAGATCTGACATATCCAGCTGGAACAAACTCACAGTTCTAATAAAGAGGTTTGTGACATGAAGGTCTTAGAGGGAAATATGGTTGTGTATTTAGATTACTCCCCCAACCTGAAAAGGATGTCGATGAGAGAAGCAGTAAAAAATTTAGTTTACCTCTTAATTAGTCACATGTATAAGTTCAACTCTATTCATATGAAACATACCCTATAAGGTTCCCCTTATTGTTCTAAGAATATATGACAAACATAGGAAGTGGGTTTATACTGTTACATCACCTGATCTTAATAGTGTTTTGTTTTACTCTGTAGGTAGCTAATGTTATGTGCTATGTAGTAATTACTAAATTCTCTTCATTTCATAAGTTCTCAAACATTAAAAAAGCTAGTGAAGTGGAGAAGTTGCATATTGGACTGCCTTTCATCCTATTCACAACTGTGTAGACCACTCTCTTTCTGATTAATACAGTCCTCTGTGGGGATTGCAGTGTCTGGTTATATAAAAAATAATACCAGAAATGTCATTCTATATGTCTTTTAAAGGTGGAAGAAACTAGAAGACACCATGATATCTCATCTGCCAGCCTCCCACTAGTTTGATTGAGAACTGCTGCCTCAATTCTCTGTAAGCTAAATATGTAGAACCAAAGGACTACGCCATACACTGTTTTAGTAGGTATTTAGTTGCAGAATAAAAAAAAATAATAATATAAATTAGCTTTTAGTAGTGACCTCTGTGTTTTCTTTGTCATTTATACAAAGTTGTTTTTGCCAAACTACACACAAATGCTCAGATTATTCATTCTGACACGCACACTTTTTTTTTTTTTTTTTTTTTTTTTTTTTGAGGAAGATGTCTTTAAAGGGACCTTCTTATATTATTGTTACTTAGGCTTCTTTTCAGTCCTTGACAGAGAGTTATAAAAGGATAAACAGGGCTGCTAAACAGATAATTTCTCAGCCAAAACCTGATAACAGCAAGTGACTTCTTGTCACTGTCCATGGCATCATATAATTCTTGTTTTATTGGCCTACAGATCAGCAAATAATTCCGGTGGTTGCAGGACGCACAAGTCTCTGTCTGCATATACCTGAAGCCAATTGATGTAATGCCCAGATGCCAAAGCGTGTGAAAATATATTGAATGTCTTCTGTATTTATTTAGTCCCAGGGCATGTAATCCATTCCCTTGATAGGTGCCAAATGAATTTAAAATACTGTCTTGCACTGCTGTGCATTTTTCTACCTCTAATGAAGTGAGTTTTATATAAGACTTTGTAGATTTTTTGCCAAATGTTTTTGTTTTTATGTTAATATGAGTAGAAATAATGAGAAGAATAATAAGTTTGAGCATTTAGTTAATAAAGGAGATATTTTGCTGTGGAACTGTTTAAGGAACAGAATACATGGGAGGCTGAATAGGTGATAAAATAAAGTATTGATTAGAAGTGCTTTGGAAAGATTTTATGTGGTTGCCAAAGACTGAGAAGATGGATTTAGGAAGAAAATTGTTCAGGTGCCAGAAAATTCAGCTGTAAGCCTGGGAGAAAGAGGATGAACTGCTTGCAAATTAACTAAGGGAAGGAGAGAGGGGTGTTGGAGGGGAAGGAGAAGGTGGATCAAAAGAGGAGAGGACTCTTGAATTCCTGGATCTCCAAGCTACTGACATTGATTTAGAATGAGGGTGGAATGATGGGTGGAATGATTACAACATGAAGAATATGCAAGAGGAGCTAGAAGCTTTAGCTCAGTCCCAGAACTATGACAACACTGGCATCAGCGGGTCTTGGTGAGAAGAGTCCTGTGACTGGTGTGCTTTGATGGACAGTTAAAGACTCTTCAGGGGGTATAAGCAGGACAGGTGAGGTGGGGGATGGAGCTCTATGTAATGGAGGGGTTGGGCTGTATATAGTTTGCAGTTGGTAGCAATATATTTGAGAGTCTCTGGGTAAGGATTAAGGGGCAATCAAATAAAGTGGATGTTGAGGGAGTCTACTATAAGCCACCAGCCAGGATGACATAGATAAATTATTCTATAAGAAATAAAGGGATATCTCTAGATCAGCTGTTCTTGTCCTATGTATGACTTCAACTTCCCAGATGTTAACAGGGAATACCATATAGATGATACAAACAGGTCCAGGAGATACCTAAAACCCCTTGAGTACCTGTACCTCTACTTTTTGGTACATACAGGAACTAAGGGAGCTTGCTAGGAAAGGTGTCCTAGATTTATTGCTTGTGAACAGAGAGATCTCATGGGTGAGGTGGCAGTTGTTGTCTGTCTTGACCACAGTGACCATGAAGTAGTTGGGTTTAAAATATTTGGTGATAGGAGGGGAAAACTGTCACCAAAACTTCAACTCTGGATAGAGAGCAGACTTCAGGCTGCTCAGGGGTCTAGTTAGTAAGGTCCCCTGAAAAACTGCTTTTGAAGGTATTGGGGTCCATCAGTGCTGGTTGCTTTTTAAGTACCACATCTTAAGAGCACAGAAACAGCAAATTCCAAGGTGATGGAAGTCAAGCAGGTGGGGCAGAAAGATGGGGTGTCTGATTAGTGATCTTCTTCTAGAACTTAGGTGGAAAAAAAAGGTGTACAGCCACTGGAATCAAGGTCAGGTGACATGAGAGAACTACAGAGATGCTGCTTGACATTGTAAGGGCAAGGTACATGCGGCCAAAGCTCAATTAGAGTTGAAGCTGGCCAGTGCTCTGGGGGAAAACTACAAGGGCTTTTTTACATATGTTAACAGCAAAAGAAGGACCAGAGGAAGCTGGTAAACATTATCCCCATCTTCAAGAAGGATTAGAAAGAAGACCCTTCTAATTACAGGCCTGTCCGTTTCACTTCAGTGCATGTAAAATTACAAAGATTATTCTGGGAGTTACTGAAAAACTCTTGAAAGAAGATGTAGTTATTGATCATAGCCAACACGCGTTCATGAGAGGAAAGTCCTGCTTGATTAACTTAATTTTCTTTTATGACATGGTTACCCATCTAGTTGACCAAGGGAAGCCAGATGATGTAATCTTTCTGGAACTCAGCAAAGCCTTCAACACAACTCTTTCTCACAGTATCCTTCTGGATAAGATGTCTAACATACAGTGAAAAAAAATAATATGATGGGTGAAAAAAATGGATGACAGGTTTTGCTCAAAAGATTATAAGGAATGAAGTTACATCAGGCCAGTCACTGGTGGAGTTCCCTGAAGTTCCGTTTTGTGATCAGTTCTCTTCAATTTTTTTTTATTTTTTTTTTCAATAAATCTGTTATGTGATGTGGAACTCAAATGTATACTAAGTAAGTTTGCAGATGATACTAAATTAGGAGGATCAGGATCTTGACAGACTAGAAGGATGGGCAGTCACCAACAATATGAAGTTTAACAAGAGCAAATGCTGTGTTCCACACCTGGGATGAGGCAACCCTTCATATACCTACAGACTGGGGGATGATAGCTTGGGGAACAGCCCTGCTGTTCTGAGGATCTGGGGATTCTGGTCATTGGGAAGTTGAATATGAGCCAGCAGTGTCCCCTGGCAGCCAAAAGGGCCAGACTTACCCTGGGGTGTATCAGGCACAGCATTGCTAGTCAGTCAAGGGAAGGGATTGTCCCTCCCTTGCTCTGTGCTGGTGCAGCCTCACCTCAAGCACCGTGTGCAGTTCTGGGTGCGGCAGTGACATAAAAGGAAAACACAGAAATATTAGAGAGTATCCAGAGGAGAGCAACAAAGATGATGAAATGTCTAGACAGGAAGATGTATGAGGAGTGACTGAGGCCACTTCGTTTGCTCAGGTTAGAGAAGAGGAGACTGAAGGAGACCTCGTCACAGACTATAGCTTCCTTATGAGAGGGATTGGAGGGAGACACACTGATCTCTCTGGTGACTGCAATAGGAGCCAGTGGAATGACATGAAGCTGTGGCAGGGGAGATTCAGTTTGGACATTAGGAAAAGTTGAAAGAGTGGTCAGGAACTGGAACAGGCTCTCCGGGGAGCCTTTGTCATGCCACTGAGCCTGACAGAGTTCAAAAAGTATTTGGACAATGCTCTCAGACACATGGATTTTTGGGTGATTCTGTGCAGAGACAGGATCCTTGTGATCCTAGTGCATCCCTTCCAACTCATGATATTCAATGACAGCAATTTGTCCTCAGGCAAAACAGAATCTTTGTGTTCACAGCAGAATCCTTGTCCTTGGTAAAGCCCTGCCCCTCCTGCTTATTCCTAGGTTCTTCAAACCTAGCATGGAAACAGAAAGTGAGTAAGACTCCCATCAGCATGCATGCAATTTGGAAATAATGGGAGGAGAGGGCAGTGGGGCAGCACTAGAGGAAATAAGAATCTTTTTAGCCCTTTGTCCTTCTATTATTCAGCAATTCTTGACTATTCTCTGTACCCTGATATCAAACGTGGAAAATGGAAAAGCACACAGAAATTGGTCCAGCCACAAAAACAAGTACAATTTACAAAATAGTTTGTCTGGGTATCAGTACTATACTCCTTACCATTGCTGTGTAGAAGAAAAAGAAATTTGATAAAGAAATACATTAAACATTTTGAGTATCAAGTATACTTGAGAATTTTGATCTTAGTCCTCAAACCAAAAATATGAAATTTGATGAATAAATTATTTGTTATGACTAATTCATGGAGTTCTAATTTAGAGCCAACTAGCTTTTTCTACACAAATGAAGAGTAGTATTAGTAGTATAGTAGTATAGTAGTATAGAGTAGTATTAGTATTAAGTAGTAGTATACTGTGTATACAGTAGACAGTATTTTTAATTTAAAGTGTTTTTTCTTTTGTTTGATATTATTTTTTACTGTCTCTTTATTTTGTCCTCTGAATCTTCAAAATTATTTTCATTAGCAGACACCATGCATTCTTGCCTCTGACTGTGAGCACAGGAATTAATGCCAATGTATTATTTACAGAGGTTGATCAAGTCTTCCTGAGTGTGGGTAGAGAAAAGGTATAAAGCACCATCTTTTGCTTTCAGAAATGCAAGCATGAATGTCAAGCATGAATCATACAAACTTTGAAATGAGATGAAACTTTAACCATTCTGATTGTCTTGTCACAATTAAAAAAAAAGAAAGGGGGTGGGGGGGGGAACCAAACCCCACAACTCTCACAGTGAGATGAAAAGTGGTTTATTGCAAAAGCAGACTGTGCACTGAAGTAGGGCTGAGATTGTCTTGCATTTTAAGCATATTAACAAGTTTTTGAATGTTCACATTTCCTCTGACCTCTGTAGAAACAGAGTGAACAGTCAGGCGAGTTGCTCTGCACTGCATTTTAGTGTTAAAAAAAAGGAGTTAAGGTGCACTTGATGTGTTAAAATGATGGATAACTATAGAATGCATCTGGCAAATGTGATACAAAGGTTAAATTCAAGTTCACCCCAGGAGTGGCTGCATTTTGATGGAGTCAAATAATGACATCTTTCTCTGTTTCTCTTGTTGTGTATACATAACATCCAAAGGGATTACATACAGAAATGTTGAGGTTTCAAGGTCAACCACTCAAGAGCTAGGTAATTCCAGAACAAGAATCCCTGTAACCTTAAAAACACCCCCTTGTGTGAGTGCATTATTGCGTAGTTCACAATTAAAAATTACTTCATAAATAGGAAACTTCTGGCATTGGAATGTGAACCTGCCAATAGAAAGAGGGAGATATCCCTTGTGTTACAGGAGTATGCATATCAGCACAAACCATTAGTTCTAGCCTCAGGAGAGGAAGGATATCCTTCCACATCTGATCACTAGTTTTTCCATCTATTTAAGAGTCCTCACCAGCACTGTAGAAAATCTAATTTTCTTCTTACTGTCTCCTACTGGCTTAAGCATGTCTTATGGTCTCCCTTCCAGAAGAGAATCTCTTTTAGGTGATAGTTTTGTGACTGAGATGTTGCACAGCATGCTCCCTGGGCCACTGGGCTGTATCATTCTCAGATGACTGCTCTGCGCATGAAGTTTATCCTTCCAAGGATTTCATTTAGTCCTTCCTTGCCTGTGTGAGTAAGCGCTGTGTTGTGTTGGATTCGCCTGTACACCTTGGTTGTACTAAGTTGTTGTATCATCCTTGCTATGTTAAATAATACCCCCTCCATATCATGGAATCATTTCTCTTCCTCCCTCTCCTACCCCAGCCCTCTCCCCAGTATCCCCAGTATTGTTTTTTTAACTTCAATCCAAAAGCACTATTTTTTTTTGTTTTGCTTTGTTGTGTGTTGTTGTTGTCGTCTTTATTTTATTTTATTTTATTTTATTTTATTTTATTTTTGTTTCCCTAGAAGTTTTTTAGTGTGTATACTTATGGACATCTATCTTTTTTTCCTTCCCAAATAAAATTGAAGTTCAGTGAACTTTACTGTCTTTTATACAACTAGAGAAATAGAACCCTGCAGATACATGAAACCTAGAAAAATTCTTGGCATGAAACATCTCTTCCAGTACTTTCTATTTGCAGGTGGTGGAAACTTTTTTCTTTCCACACATTTATTTAATTGGTTTTAGCATATTTAGAAGCCAAAGCTTTTTTTTATTTTTTCTTCTTTTCTCTTTTCTTTTCTTTTCTTTTCTTTTCTTTTCTTTTCTTTTCTTTTCTTTTCTTTTCTTTTCTTTTCTTTTCTTTTCTTTTCTTTTCTTTTCTTTTCTTTTCTTTTCTTTTCTTTTCTTTTCTTTTCTTTTCTTTTCTTTTCTTTTCTTTTCTTTTCTTTTCTTTTCTTTTCTTTTCTTTTCTTTTCTTTTCTTTTCTTTTCTTTTCTTTTCTTTTCTTTTCTTTTCTTTTCTTTTCTTTTCTTTTCTTTTCTTTTCTTTTCTTTTCTTTTCTTTTCTTTTCTTTTCTTTTCTTTTCTTTTCTTTTCTTTTCTTTTCTTTTCTTTTCTTTTCTTTTCTTTTCTTTTCTTTTCTTTTCTTTTCTTTTCTTTTCTTTTCTTTTCTTTTCTTTTCTTTTCTTTTCTTTTCTTTTCTTTTCTTTTCTTTTCTTTTCTTTTCTTTTCTTTTCTTTTCTTTTCTTTCTTTTCTTTTCTTTCTTTTTTCTCCTTGCTTGTTTCATTTGCTTTAGCTAGAATGACCAACTAGTATAACAGCATTTCCTTTTTTTTTTCTTTTTAACTTGCTCTATAATACCCAGAGAAGTGAACCTATCCAATTTTTATTTTATCCCGGTCCTTGAAGTCAGATGAATTTTCTAACGGGCAGAAAACTGGGCCCCTTTAGCTTTATTCTTTATTTATTGACAGCTTCCCTTTCTCCAACAGCAATTACTGTTTGAACTTCTCCGCAGTTGAGGAATCAGTTCTACCAGTGAGAACAACCTCTTGCAAAATCCGTGGACATGACATGTTTTGAATCCAGTAATTGGTACATTTTCCTCAGTGTTGTTATAAATTGAATACATGCTCTTCCTTAAGCATTTGACACAAAACTCCCTTCAGAAAGATAAGCCTTTGAGCCCTGAGTTTCACCTATTTCCTTCCTCCTTCCCAGTGTTTATTTATTTTATTTTTTTTTTAGTACTAATTCACTGTTACAAAAATACAACTGTATTCACCTGTGCCAAAATTACCATACTCCTTATTCTTCTTCAGCACTGCCTGCAGTTTTATTAAAGAGTTCCTCTAAGCGAACAGCCTTCTTGTTATCTGATTTGTCCATGCTGTTCATGCTCTACTGGGGTTTGCAAAATGATACATTTCACTGTAGTTCTTCCCTGTTTCTCCAAATACTCCAAATACAAATTGTCTTGGCTGGTGATTCACTTTGGGCCAATATACTGTCATTCTGTGAGCTCTGATTCTCAGCAGTGCATAATTTCTTGCCTCTTGTATCTTTTCTGTAGTATTTGGATTCTCTAGGACTGTTCTTCTTAAGTGATAGTCTGGAACAGATGACTTCGTTGAATGGCTTATTCTGGATGCTTTACCAAAATTTAATTCTGTGTCTTCTAGTGGGCAAACTTGGGCTATTTGGTCTTAGATCCAAACTCTATCATATTTGGAACTTAGCTTTGTAAAATTACATTGAAGACTCTTTGGCTTTAGTTCATTCATAGTCTTCTGTGTTCTGCTGAGTGTCTCCTTCATTTTCCTTTTTCCACCCCCTTCCCTCCCACCCTACATTTATTTTCCTTTTAGTCCAAGCGATGTTCAATAATCATTACGAGCTGCAATGTGAAAGAGTCTCTCCCTTTCAAAGTCTGTTCTAACTTAAGTGAAGTACTAACTCTGTGTGAAAGGCTGTGCTAGATCTGTCTAGCTCATGCCAGGCTCTATTAAAGAGAAGAGTTCTTCACTGTAGTCTTTCTGCTTTTAAGTCTAATGTCTACGGTTTTGTTGTCCATAGGAATGTCCCGGACAGTTGGCTCAGTGACTTTACCAAAAGATAATCACAGTAATTCAGTAATTTTAGGGGAGAACCTTTTAGCATCATGGAAATGTGAGAGGATGGAGCAGACCCAACACAGGCTGGATCTTTAGAGCACTATACACCTATCTGTAGAATTCTTAGAAAAGTGGTTATAGATGGCATTTGCAAATGCCATTTTCATATATTTCAGATATTGATACTTGGCCAAATATAATTTTCAAATGCTGATGACTTTTCCAAATGTGGCTGTTATTCACATAAACATCAAAATGCACTTTCATTTTTTAAAATTATTATTATTATTATTATTATTATTATGGCTATACTACCAACCTCTACCATATTTCAAGCCATTCCATAAAACCAGAGGATTGAAAATAATTTATCTAACTTTCTACAGTATTGGAAAATAATGTATGCTCTTTAACCTCAGTATTGGTAATAGTTGCTGTTGTTGTTGTTATTATTAGAATCATAGAATCATAGCATATCCCGAGTTGGAAGGGATCCACGAGGATCATCAAATCCAACTCCTGGCTCCACACGGTTTACCCAAAAATCAGAATTCAGACCGTATGACTGACAGCATACTCCAAATGCTTCTTGAATTCCGACAGGCTTGGTGTCGTGACTACATCCCTGGGGAGCCTGTTCCAGTGTGCAACAACTTGGTGAAGAACCTTTTCCTGATATCTTGAACCTTCCCTGTTGCAGCTTGACTCCATTCCTTTGGGTCCTATCACTGGTCACCTGAGAGAATAGATCAGTGCCTGCCCCTCCGCTCTCCTTCATGAGGAAACTGTAGACGACGGTGAGGTCTCTCCTCAGCCTCCTCTTCTCCAGGCTGAACAAATCAAGTGACCTCAGCCACTCCTCATATGTCTTCCCCTCTAGGCTCTTCACTATTTTTGTAGCCCTTCTCTGGACACCCTCCAATATTTTCACATCCTTTTTGTACTGCGGTGCCCAGAACTGCACACAGTACTCGAGGTGAAGCTGCAGCAGCACAGAGCAGAGCGGGACAATCACTTCCCTCAACCAACCAGCAATGCTGTACTTGATGCACCCCAGGGTACAGTTGGCCCTCCTGGCTGCCAGGGCAAACTGCTGGCTGATATTCAAATTATTATCAACCGAAACCCCCAGATCCCTCTCTGCCCTGTTGGTCAGCCAATTGTTCACCCATCATATTATGTTTTTATTTAGCTGTATGCTGGACATTTTGTCCAGTAGGATCCTATGAGAAACTGTACCGAAAGCTTTACTGAAATCCAAAAAGATTACATCAACTGATTGACCCTTGATTGACTAGATGGATGATCTTATCATAAAATGACATTAAATTTGTTAAGCAGGACCTACCCCTTGTGAGCCCATGTTGGCTGTGACCTATGACTGCAGTGTCCCCCAGGTGCATTTCAATAACTCCCAGGATAATCTTCTCCATAATTTAACCAGGCACTGACGTGAGACTGACAGGCCTGTAGTTACCAGGGTCTTCTTTCTTGCCCTTCTTGAAAATTGGCACAACATTTGCCAGCTTCCAGTCAACTGGGACCTCTCCAGATTCCCAAGACCATTGAAAAATAATCAAGAGAGGTCCTGCAATGATGTCAGCCAGCTCTCTGAGCACCCTGGGATGAATGCCATCAGGCCCCATGAACATGTATGGATCCAGGTGGAACAGCAAATCCCACACACATTCAGGGTTGTCTGGGAGTTTATCATTCCCACCATCACAGTCCACCAGCTCAGGGTACCCGGGGTCCCGAAGCCCATCATCAACATTGAAGACAGAGGCAAGGAAGGCATTAAATGTCTCTGCTTTGCCTATGTCCTTGTCTGTGAGGTGACCATCCCAGTCAAGTAGCAGACCTATGTTTTCTCTGGTCCTCCTTTTTCTGTTCACCTTACTAACTAGTTTCCTGAGCAGCCTGAAGTCTGCTCTCCCCATATCCAGGGCTGAAGTTTTGGTGGCAGTTTTCCTCCTGTCACCAAAAATTTTAAACTCAACTGCTTCATGGTCACTATGATCAAAATGCCCAGCAATTGCCATGTCATCCACAAGACCCTCTCTGTTCTCCAGCAACAGATCTAGGAGGGCACCTTTCCTAGTTGGCTCCCTTAGCACCTGCACCAAGAAGTTATCATCAAGGCACTTTAGGAACCTCATGGGCTTGCTTGGGTCAGCTGTGTAATATTCCCAGTTAATTTCCAGCAAGTTGAAATCCCCCATAAGGACAAGGGCAGTTGATCTCGAGGTATCTCTTAGTTCCTCAAAGAATAATTCATCGGTGTCGTCATCTTGTCAGGTGGTCTGTAATATTCTCCCACTACAACATCCCCTTTATTTGTTTGTCCCTTAGTCCTTACCCAGAAGCTCTCAACTTTGTTATCGCCAACTGCAAGCTCCACACAGTTCAGCCCCTCCTTTACATAGAGCACCACCCCACTGCCTCGCCTGCCCTGTTCCTCTCTCCTGAAGAGCTTGTAACCATCTACTGCGACACAGCAGTTGCAGGACTCATTCCACCAGGTTTCGCTTATGCTGATATCATAGCTCTGGGACTGGGCCAAGACTTCCAGCTCCTCTACGTTTTTTGTCATGCTACGTGTAGAAGCACTTCAAATGTACTTCATTTTATGCAGCACCTCTGGGAGCAGACCAAAGGACCTCACTAGCACACAGTCCCTCTGATTTTGGCATGCCATCACATAGCTTATCACCAGTGGGCCTGGATTTATCCCTTTCCCCAGCCCTGCTATCAGCCCCAGAATCAGCTGATTTCCCAGAATCAGCCCTGCTAATTCTTAGGCAAAAATCATTTTCCCCCTCTGAGAGAGGTTCATCCTGTCTGGTGCCAGCTGGCCTGGTGTTGCATAGACATTCCTGTGATCAAGAAACCCAAAGATCTGATGGTGGCACCAGCCTCAGAGCCACATATTGATGAACTGAGTCTGCCTGTTGATCTTGATCCCTGCTACCTGAAGGACTGAATCAAACACAACCTGTGCCCCTGATCCTTCAACCAGTCACTCCAAAGCCCTAAAGTCCCTTTTGATTGTCCTTGGACTTCTCCTTGCTACCTCTCCTTGCTTCCAGGTGAGTGACTTTTCTAGCAGATTTCCCTGTGGGTTGGGTCTGAAGGGCGAATTGGGCCCTCTGTCCCTTTCGCAAGGGAGTCCCCTATGGCGATAACCCTCCTTTCTTTCTTGATGGAAGATGCAGTGATGCAGGGGGTAGGTTGCCTTGCCTTAGGCACCCCTTCCAACTGGGATGGACTTTTGTCTACATGGTTTGCTTGACTGTCAAGTTCCAGAACCAGAAACAGAGTTTCTGTTGCATAAGGGTACCCAGGAACATGAGGTAGGCAGTGAGGGGGCTCGCCTACCACCCCGAGCAGAAACCTACTTCCATTCCCCTCTTGTCCTGGATCCCCTCCTACTGCATGGTGAGATAGAGGAACCTGTGTTTCTTGTGTAGTGACTGGCTAACGAGTCTGCCTCAGGGTGAGTAGAGTATACTTCCACCAGTCAATTTCCCTCTCTGACTCCCTGATGCTACTCAGCCTACTCACCTCCTCCCGAAGCTCTGTCACCAGGCTAAGCAGTTCTTCAACCTGGGCACACCTCCCACAGGCATACCTACCGCTGCTGCTGTCAGACACCAACAGAAGACTCGGGCACACCCTGCAGCCTAAGACATGGGTGGCTGCGTGTTTCCTCAAGATGTCTGTCTGGGCAGTGACATCGGTAACTGTGGCTGGAGAGGCCGCAAGGGATGCTGAGGCCATGGCTTTCTGCTGGGTGGATACCATGGCTGGGCTCTTCATGAGCAGGTTACAACTACCGTTGGAAAACAGCCGTGACAGCGCCCTCCCTGCTCACCCTGTCAGTGTGCACTGCAGCGCAAACTGCCGCGCCACATCCTGTTTGCCTGCCCTGGTCGCCGCGCTCCTGGTCACTTGAGCTTCCCAGGGGCTGCCTTTGTACGGCTGGGGGTGCTTCTGGCTTCACCCATGCCTCGTCAGCCCCTCTCACTATGCCTGCAGGGTCCTGGCAGCTCCCTTGGCTGCCTTGAGTGGCCTCGATGCAGGAAAAAACCCTGCATGCCCCAATCCCCCGTCCTGCTCCAGAAAGCGTCTGTCCTGGAGCCGATTGCCTCAATTATTATTATTACTATTATTACTATTACTACTACTACTATTATTATTAATTATTATTATTATTATTGTTGTTGTTATTGTTGTTATTATTATTATTGTTATCTAGTAGTATATTATTACATATATGTAGTATTTTATTTCACTACAAGAAAGACATCAAGGCCCTGGAGCATGCCTAGAGAGAAGGGCTACAAAGCTGGTGAAGGGCCTGGAACACAAGTCCTGTGAGGAGTGGCTGAGGGAACTGGGTTTGTTTAGTCTGGAGAAGAGGAGGCTCAGGGGATACCCTATTGCTCTCTACATTGACCGGAAAGAAAGCTGTGGGGAGTTGGGGGTCGGCCTCTTCTCGCAGATAACTAGTGATGGGACTAGAAGGAATGACCTCAAGTTGCGCCAGGGGAGGTTTAGGTTGGAAATTGGGAGAAATTTCTTCTCAGAAAGAGTAGTCAGGCATTGGAATGGGTTGTCCAGGGAAGTGGTGGAGTCATCGTCTCTGGGGGTGTTTAAGGAAAGGTTGGACATGGTGCTTATGGACGTGGTTTAGTGAGTGACATTGGTGGTAGGGGGATGGTTGGACCAGATGATCTTGGAGATCTTTTCCAACCTTAATGATTCTATGATTATTATTACTATTATTAATAGTAATAGAGTGTTCTCACATGCTTGTCTTTGGCTTGTCTTCAGCATTTTGGGTTTCTGCAAAATATTTCCATTTGGAAAACTTATAATTACCTGACAACAAGGTCTCTGAATGAAAAGCTTTAGATAATGTTATGTACATGTGTCAGTGTTTGTAGTTCTGTAAATTATATCGGTGTGGTGGTTTTACCGTGCTAGGCAGTTGTACTCCACCACAACCACTCTCTCACTGCCCCTCCTTAGAAGAGGAGGGGAAGAAGTAAAGGAAAGAACAACTCATGGGTTGAGATAAGGATAATTTAATTAAAGGGAAAAATAATTATTAAGGAAAGATTATTATTAATTAAACAATTTAACTAAGGGGAAAAAAGAGAAAGGGGAAAAGGGAGGGGACAAGGAGGCAAAAAAACCCACAACAAACCAAAACACGTAAAGGCTGTGTGGAAGTACAGTGGAACGAAATTACTCTTTACTTCCCACAGATGAGCAATGCTTGACCACGTCCTTGAAGCAGGGCCTCAATGCATGTAGCAGGTGTTTGGGAGGACAGATGTTTTTGCAACAAGAGCCCACGCCTCTCCTCTTCTTCCTTTTTCCACCTTTTATTTATGAGTGTGACATCATATGGTATGGCATATCCCTTTGGTTGGTTTAGATCGGCTGCCCTGGTGATGTTCCTTTTTCACCTTTTACCCACCCCCTAGGAGGGTTAGAGAGAGTCCTGATGCTATGCCAGCACTGCTCAGCAGCAGACACAACACTGGTGTGATACCAGTGCTGTTCTAGCTATAAGTGCAGAGCACAGCACTGTATGGGCTGCTGCAGGGAAAGTTAACATCCGAGCTAGACCCAGTACAACCAGTAGGTTTCAAATAATTCTTCAGTAGATATATCAGCAGATATATATGTTGTGAATTGCTTATCGATTGCAGGTCAGCACATATGGATGGATTACTGATATATTGCAAAATAATATTTTCATAATTTTCATTTCAATAATTTCATTTCTGAGGGGAAAAAAAAAAAAAAAAAGCTTGTTTAATGAATCCCCTGTATCCCAGAAGCACTACCTTGTAGATGCACAAAAGCTGCTGAGAAATACTGTTCTAGCAATCTGCTATCTGCTTGTCTTCTGTCTATTAAGACTTTAACGTTTTGCACTCTATCAGTAAGGGTATTGGAAGATCCAACTGTAATTACTATATTTCATATTTTCAGAAATTAACTTCCACCACTGTTGTATAGTCAGAAATGACAGGATATATTTCATGCAAATCTTACTAAAAATTACCTACAAGAGAACAGAAATCAAGAAAAAATTATTCAAAAAGTGCAATTTTCTGAACAATATGCCTGAGAAAAATGCAGGTTAAGAACTATCATAAAAAAATGAAGCATAACATATTCTGAACAGTCTGATGAAATGACTAGCATGAATTTGCTCCCCTTCTAACTGATCTAATAGTGGGCTATTGTAAAATAAGATTTGCATTAAGAACTAGAAGAAGAGAAGAAAAAATGAAGTTGCAAATGCAGAGCTAAAAGGTTCTACTAGGAAAATAGAGTACATTATAAAATTATAGATTAACCCAGTGGAAAATATTTTTTTCTTTCTGTCATTCAAAGTGTCTATTGATTAACAGTACACATGAAAAGTCACTAGGACTAGGACTTCTGTTGGAAACTGTTCCATACCTGTAGCTCCAAAACAATCTGGTTACTTACATTGTAATGATTACTATAATTACCTTGGATTTTTTTTGTTTTTCATCAAAATTGTTAATTTCTGCTGATGGATCTGAAAGTCATGATGCACAATTCCCCTTATTATGCATGATGCATTATTATTAAGAAATATTAAAGCAACTTACATGTGGATGCTTGCATTTCTGACCCTGTAAGTAGTGAATCTATTGTGAATGGACTTGTTGCTCCTGATTATTGTAAGTAGTACTCTTTTGGTTGTCTTTATTGTTACTAATTGCCATTTTAAATTCATGTATGTATTCCTTTATGTGATTTGGGAACCTGCTTTGGCAGGGAGGTTGGACCTGATGATCTCTTGAGGTCCCTTCCAACACCTACAATTCTGTGATTCTGTGATTAATATTCAGGGATTAATATTCAGGTTAGAGCAAGATCTATTAGGGATAGAATGAAAAGTAATACTGAAGATATTAAATATGCAAAAATATAATGCAATATAATAATAATAATAATAATAATAATAATAATAATAATAATAATAATAATAATAATAATAATAATATAATGCAAGTAAATTGCTCACCATTACCTGAAATCTGGTCTTGGCATTTTGTCTGCAAACGGATACTCTAGATATAGTGAAAACTAAAGCCAGATAAAGTTGGGGAGGAAAATGGAAATGCACTCATAGAAAAGACAGGTTGAAAAATAGGATTCTTCTGATCTTGAGAATAAAACTGCAAGCCCTAAAGGATAGAATAAAAGCCAGAAAATAGAGTGTGCTTAAGAGAAGGAAAATCTGATCCCTCTTTCTACCAGTTTTGCTGTAGAAGAACATGACAATTATGTAATGGAGAGGATGTAATTTCAAAAAGAATTAATATTCTTCTTAGCAATGTCAGTATTTAATTCATGCTATTGAATTCTGCAAGTGATAATGCTTTAGAATTAAACATCTTTTATATACGGGATTCTGGGTGAGATAAAGCCCTAAATTAAAGGAAGCAAGTTTACCTTTGCTTCTTAGGCACTGGGGTGGAACATTCTTTAGGAGCAGGTTCTGACAAATTAGCCTTGCAGAGAAATTTCACACATTTATAACAACCACCTAGTGGCAGTCATTATCTGACACAGAATTTAGTAGTAGGTGATCCACATATATATATTTCAGAATGGAAATGTTTGTATCCTAACATCTTCATCACAAAGAATGGAACATCTTACTGGACTTCAGTGGGTTTGGAGTTTTATACTCAGTTTTGAAATTCACATCACTACTGCAAAGTGATCTCAAGGAAAATTTTGACACAGCTGTCTTCAAAATTAAAGTCCTAGAAAGCTAGGGAAAAAAATAATAATCACATAACACATTTTCCTTTTTGTTTCTTCTGTTAAACCTATCTTTCTCCATTGGGAACTCAGTTAAAATTTCAGCTGCGTTTGTATACCTGGTTCTTAAGGGAACTATAAGTCTTTCATGACAACAAATGTCTTTTTTCTATTAGAACTAGGAAAATGGATTGTTTATGACTTCCTTCAGAATTACTGGCATAAACACAGCAGTGTGGTCTTTGTACTTTGATTTCAAAATTTCAATCTTTTCATCTATGCTATCTTTTTAATATATGGACATTTTTACCATCTGCTTAGTTTCTTTTATTTTTTCCTCTCTCTTCTCCCAATCCTCCTCCCTTCCTTTTTTTTTTCTTTTTTCTTTTTAATATTTTTTTCCTGTTCACCTACCGCACTCTCTTTTTAGTAGTGCTTCACTGACTGTCTAGTTCTTCAAGGTATTCCTTCAGAAGTACATCCATCTCACCAGCAGTTTTCCTTACTACTGACATTCTAATCAATCACTGGCTCTTGCCATTGAAGTAAAATGTCCAAACTTTAAAAAATTTAATGGATTAGGTTTGAGATGCCTATTTAGGTACTTACCTGAAGTGACATCACTTTTTTAAAATGTCACACTTATTGGTTCCCACTAATTTTTTGAGTGCTCAGATAAAAATTCTTTGGCTGACAATTTTGTGTGTATCAAAAGAGGAACAACAATGATCTGTCAGCAAATCAAAGTAATATATCAAGTGGATGCCAGTTTATTTGCTTCATCCTCATTTCCAGTTTCCAGCAACATCTTTGTTTCTTCTTGATGTTTCTTGTGTTCAGGTTCTACCTGAATCTAACTGTCAGTTCTTAAATCTTTGAAACCCAAACTTTAAAATGTACGGGTTATCAGATGAGAGTCATGAAATACCAAGAAATATTTATAGTCTGTTTTATTGCTCAGTGAATAAAATACCCCCCATGGCTTCATGTAGTTGGTTTATAAGTCCTAGCTAAGGTTAACATCACTAATTCATAATTGAAATAAAAATTGTTTGGAACAGAATAGCAAAAATACCCTTCTGTGAGAAGAATCTTAATTTTTTGACTATACTGGTAAGTTAATGTGGCTGGTTGAGCTGACAGTATGCAGTGGTTTTGTTTCCATGTAAATAGTGAAATCACTTTTTGCATTTTATGAAAAAATTTCAAGTATTTTTAAATAACATTCCATTTTCTCGAACAGGAAAACTAACTGTTTATCTATGACTACATGTATAGATCTTACGTTTACTTGGAAATGCTAGTTTTACAAGTGAGAGGCAATTTAATTGACAGCCAGTACCTTTTTCAAATTATGATTATGAAGACAAATATCCTGGGGCTTGTCTTAAATTTGTATGTCTTCCAGAGAAAGGGCATTAACAGATAAATGCCTCCCCCTCCCTCTTCCCTCCCTTGCAATTTGTTTTAACAGATCATAACCCATTGTTAACAAGTTTTGAAGAATAGCAGTATGGAACAAATACATATTATCAGCACTATTTTTGAAAGAATTCACTACAAAACCAAAGTTAATCATTAACATTTTTGAGCATTGCTGTTCAAGCAACAATAAAATCAGTCTAGTTATTCTGTAACTTTGTTTATATAGCCATTTTGGGACTGTAATATAATGCACAGTTGTATAAATAATGAAGTTCATAAATACAAGTCACTTTGTTTTTCATTTAGCTTTCACTAACTTTTTCATTTCTGTTTGCATGAGGGATATGGCTATATGAGAACATAAAAGCTCTCTCCTCAGTTCATACGACTGTTATTGAAGGAAAATACACCTTTCTCACTTCCTCCTGGGATCACATATAATTTGTAATGCAGTTGTGACATGTTATCAAGCTTGGAACAGAAATAGTCACAAGCTTGCAAGTTGTCTAAAACTGACAGTGCTCCTCCAGTAAGGGGAAAAAATCTGGTACTGCTGTATTTTTTTTTTCTTTCCTTACTTCACACGTATTCTTTTTAGCACTCTGTGAAATGACTACAGTTGCCATTTTTCTTCTTAAAAGTGTTCTGAAGTAAATGAGAAATAAAGTGACCATAGCACTTTGGACTATGATCATATCTATTCTAAAGGACTGAGAGTAAGTCATATAATACATGGATAATTTTACTGTTTCATGGCTAGTTATTCCAGATTGTGTGTTGGTACTCAGGTTGTGTGCTATATGCAAATCAACACAATCAGGTTCAACAGGTTCAATGTACATCCAAGAGCATTCTACTTTTTTATTTATTTATTTATTATTTATTCCCTACGCTCCCCCCCCCCCCCCCATCATAGTTGGTTAAATCTACTTATTAGTTTACTTATTTCATAAAATAACCCCAAACTGACATGATGAAAATTTGCCAGTGTATTTTTTTTTCTTGAACCATCCTAGAACTATGAGATTTAAAAGACATAAGACTCAGTAAACACTTTTTTTTTTTTTTCTTTTTTTTCCTCCACCTCCTGTAAGCTTCCTTCTTCATAGCTGGTATTCCTGTCTCATGGCTTTCAGCATATTCCTTTAGAGGCACATATGTGCACTTGCATACATACACAGTGTTCTAGAGTACCAGGTGGAACTTTATGAGGCTTGCAAAGGAACATGATCTGCATTAATGTTACTCTGTCTGTGTCAGTTCCACAATGCTTCAACAATCTTAATAAGTAAACCAAGCAGTAAGATTTACTGTTCACTGAAGGGGGAGGTTCTGAGATGGACTATGATTTAGATTTCTAACTGAATACATTTCGTTTATGTTTGAGAAAATGCTTGTATAACTACTGGTACCAATAATATTTGTGTTGTGTGGGAAAATGCAGGTCCATAACTGACACAAAAATTATTTGGCCAGTCCATATACATTAATCTTATCTGGAAAGTAAAAGTAAGAAGTGGTGTGCGTGTGTGTGTGTGTGTTTGATTTATCTTTAAATTGTCTTTGGTATTGATATCACTGTATTTCTTTGTTAATTTCTGAACAGCAGAGTAGCTTTCTATCCATGTGCTTTTTCTTGACCTAAGAAGAGGAGTTAGAGATATGTGCAAGCCTGCAGGGCTATGATCTTATTGGTTTCATGGAGATGTGACAGGATGGCTCCTGCTTCTAGGTCTGGAGTGTTGTAATGGAAGAATACTTTAGCAAAGGACAGGCAGGGGAGACAAGGACAGGGTGTTGCCCTCTATGCCTTCTATCCTGACCAGTCCATGGAGCTCCACCTGGGGATAGCTGAGGAAGTGACCAGGAACTTATGGGTCAGGATTCAAGTTGGACAGAAACAGGTGATGTTATAGTGGGGGCCTGCTACAGGCCACCCAACCAAGAAGGAGTGGATGAATCCCTCTACAGACAGATGGGAGCAATCTCACTTTCACAAGCCCTGGTCTTCATGCCTTCAGCCACCCTGATATCTAGTGGAGGTATGACAAAGTAGGGCAAAAGCAAAAGCAATCCAGGATGTTTCTGGAATGTGTTGATGGTAACTTCTTTCTCCAAGTGACAGAGTAGCTAAAAAAGAGAGGTGTTATATTGGACCTGGTTATCGCCAATAGGGAGGGACTTGTGAGGAAAGTGAAGCTCAATGGCAGCCTTGTCTGCACTGATCATGAACTTGAACTCATGGTGGAGTTCAAGATCCTTACAGCAGCAAGGAGGGCACACAGCAAGCTCACAGTCCTGGACATCAGGAAACAAGACTTAGGCCTCTTCAGGGATCTGCTTGATAGAGTACTGTTGGATAAAGCCATGGAGTGAAGAGGACTCAAGAATCAGCTCAAGAAAGCTGGTTAATATTCAAGGATCACCTCCTACAAACTCAGGAGTGATGTATCCCAACAAAGAGTAAGTCAGGCAAAAAATGCCAGGAGGTCTGCATGGATGAACAAGAAGCTTCTGGCTAAACACGAACAAAAAATGGAGGCCTACAGAGGGTGGAAGCAAGGACAGATAGCCTGGGAGAAATACGGAGAAATACAGAGGATGATCAGAGGGCTGGAGCACCTCTCTGACGAAGAGAGGCTGAGGGAGTTGGTGTTTATCAGCCTGGAGAAGAGAAAGCTGCAGGGAGACCTTATAAGCAGCCTTCCAGTGCCTAAAGAGAGCCTACAGGTAAGATGGGGAGGGATTCTTTGTCAGGGGATGTAGTGATAGGACAAGGAGTAAAGATTTTCAACTAAAAGAGGAGAAATTTAGATTAGATGTTAGGAAGAAATTCTTTACTCAAGAAGTGGTGAGGCACTGGAACCGGTTGCCTGGAGAAGTTGTGTATGCCCCATCCCTGTTGGTGTTTAAGGTCTGGCTGGATGGGGCTTTGGTCAATCTGGTCTAGTGGAATGTGCCCCTGCCCATGGTAGGGGGTTGGAAGTAGATGATCTGTAAGATCTTTTCCATCCCAAACCATTCTATGATTCTATGATTCTGTGGTGAAACCATTGCTTGCTTTTCTATGGTATTTCCATGCCTGCCTGGTTACTCTGAACACCTGTAGGTGATTTACACAACTTTCACTGCCTTTCTTGATTCAAAACACAGAATAGATACCTTTGTTGAGCTCTAAGAATAGATGAGGCTGCAGATGTGACCCATTACAGTCATGGCTCTTTTAATAGTATGGGAATGTAGAAAACATTGTGATTTACCTTGGAGAGACTGATGTATTCTACAGCCCTAACTTCATGGTTCTCTGTAGTCCTAGGTAAAGCTGTTCTGGTCTGACATAATAGAATAGGTTATGGCCTTCATTGTCCTATCTGCAATAGAGTATGCTTCAGTACGTATAGTAAATAGCTGCCTTTATTTAAAAGACAACATTAATTCAAGACCATCTTTACTGAACTTCAGTTTCTGGTCATGTTTGCTTGCAACCTAGATAGTGGCTGTTAGTATTGATATTTCCTCTGTCACCAGTTAAATAACAGGTTTGTTAATCAAGATTGTAAATCTCAGATATAATATTGTCACTGAGATAACAGTGAGCTAAACTCTTCTTCTGACATGAAAGAGCTTTCCAGATCCTGATTGCTGCTTTGATTTGCCATATCAGCATCTTCCTCTTAGGAAATGAGAAAATAATGAGGAGAAGAAGACAGGTTTAACTATGAGGAGTAAGCTGCAAATATGTTAATGTAAATGCAGGAAGTATTTCTGAAAGTTTATAAAATCACATCTACTACATCTACAGATGCAAATATTCAGTATAATCTCTCTATAAACATTACATTTTAGTCCAGGTAACTGTCCTATAAAAACTCAAGTAGTTGGGTCAAATCACATGCCACAACATACAACATCATAAAATATCTAGAATACAAGTGTTTGAAAACATCAGGAAAAGTCCACAATTTACCAAGACAATTTCATACAATGAAATTCATTCTGGCTGGAATTCATAATGGATTGGTTTCTGGAAGACCAAATAGCCAAGTATAAGGACCCTCTACTTTGCCTTGTATACTATATTTTCTGACTGATTCTAATAATGTGTTTTCTTCACCTGGTGGAGGCTCAGGAGCTAAGAGATTGTAAAGAGAGGGAGATCACTTAACAACTGCTGTCTTGCACAAAACAGACTTAGGGAAAATTAATTTATTTTACTGACAATTAAAATAGAACTGACTGTTGAGAAACAAAGACAACAAATTAAAACATTTCTACTCCCTCCCCCTCCCCCCCTTCTTCCCAAGCTCAACTTCACTCCTTCATTCCTGACTTCTGACTTTTTCCAAATGGAAGCTGTGGTCAGTCCATCACAGATTTTCTCTACTACTCCTTCCTCCTAACACTTCTTCAGTGCTCCAGTGCTGGTCCTCTCTATGGGCCACAGTCCTTGAGAATAAACCTGTTCCTGAGTGGGCCCCCACAGGATGTGATGTATCTGCTTTGATACGGTCCTCTCCATGGGCTGCAGGGGAATATCCACTCCAGTACCCGTAGCAACTACTTCCCCTTCTCTGACCCTGGAGTTTACAGGGTTGTTTCTTGTATTTTCTTCCATCACTCCTTTCTCTGCTGTGCTGAATTTTGCCCTTTCTTAAATACATTTCCCTTTCTTAAATCCATTTCACCAGTGTGGCTGACAGACCCAGCTATGCCCTGCAACAAGGCTGTTGGTGCTGGCTGGAACCAGCTGTGTCTGGCGTGGGGCAGCCCCTTCCTTGCCTCATGCAGCAGCCCTTCAAACCCCTGCCATACTTGGGCACCCACCCCAAGTTGGATATGGAGGACTCAGATTCCTAAATTCTCATAAGACTCTGCTCTTCACTTTCCTGTCTTTGTCACCTCCTTCCTTAAAAGGGACAAGCTAAATTACCTTTACACAGCCAGGTTGCATAGTGAAGTTTAAGGACTAAGATGAACTAGGAACAAGTACTGGCGGGAAACTATAAGCAAGTCAGAAGGAAAAAGCATTTAGAAGATTTGAGTCCACTGTAGACCCATAACTCAGGTACAGTGCCTGGTATGGGAGAGCTGAGGTGCTGGATGCACCAGTGCCTGTGATAGTTCCATACAAATTATCATGGTGTGTTCTGTCTCTTACATGTATTAAAAAAATGGTGCTAGAATTGCACTTATCACTTCCATCATTTATTCCTCTGTCCTTGTTAATTTTGTAATTACCTCTGTTAAGCTACCCTATGTAGCTTTATTTATATGTGTTTAAAGAGTATCATAAGGAAACTGAAAGAGTCACCAACAAAGAGAATATACTGTCTGTCTCTATGGATGTTATTGCTCACCAGAGGTCACTTTTTCATCACGTAGAGGTAATAGTTTTTCCTATAAACACAGAACTCTGATCTCTGTGTGTTTCATTACATCCTATAAATTCTCTGACCTGCTTGTTCTTCGTCTTCTTTAAGACACCTGCTACCAAGAATTATAAATATTAGCAGCCATATTGAAAAAAATATTCTGTACCATTTTTGAACATTCTACTGACATATAATATTTTGTCCAGACTTGGCACACTCTTTCCTCCTTGGGTAGCAAGAACATTTTGAAGTTGCATTTTCATATCACTTTCATTTAATACTCTGCATTACACTATATGTTGTTGACAGAAATTTATCAGCAACCTTTTCATGGTCTGCCCAAAACAGCCAGGCAAGCTTTCTGTAACCTAAGTTATATTCAAATGAAGATGGTTCCTTCACTGGAGCATCTAAATTAAATTTACCGGAAAGATAATTTAACCCTCTTAAATCCTGACTTTTTTGAAAGGAGGTTATCTCTTTCAGAGAGGAAGTAACTTTTAACTAAACCACTTCCTTCTGCTTATCCTCTTTCAGTCCTGGGAAACAGATACCTTATTCACCATGGTCGAGACCAGGATAATTCTCTTTTGTCTAGATTCTTTTGCACTTTAAACTGTTAATCCATGAAAAGTTAATCTCTTCCCTGCCAGTTTCTGTATATCAGCTAACTATAAAAAGGCAGGTATCAGCAACATTTTCTTAGCTTGTTTACAACTTCTAAAATACAGCCTTCATGTAGGTTATAAACAGGCTACATACATTATCATAACTGTTGCCCTTATGAAGAAACACATTTTAGTTTGGTATTAAAGTCCAGATTAATTTCATCTGGGAACACAAATATCATTAATGACTATTGTGCCATTACTCTATGGCATTGTTATAAGACAGAGTTAAGGTTTTTGTTTATTTATGCACTTCCATATCTTCATGTCTTTGGATTTATTTTACATTTAACGTGTACACCTATAGTTCTTGAGCTTGTAAAAATCTGGCAAGTAATTTGACTTGAAAATACTGAGTGTTGTTTCTATAGGGACATAGACTTGAGTTTTTAAATAGCTAGGGTTCATGTGAATAAGACAAGCAAGTAGGAATAAAATCATTAGTGTTCACAATTTCTCTTAAAGCCTAGCAGATATTTGGCATGGCAAATGTGAAGGAACATACATGAGTGTTTGGGTAATGTGCTCCCAGATGTTGCCATCTGTTATCAACAGCAGCTGCTTGAAAAGGGGGCGGCGGAAAGTTCGCTGGTGTTAGTGGAAATGACATTGCAAATAAAATGGTTGGGCTTGCTTTCCCTTGTGTGCATGCGGAGTGAAATAGATGGGTATGTAGATTGATTTAAATCCCAGAGAGGAGTTTGAAATGAAGACACTCAGCTGAACTGCTTGCCTGACTGAGAGGAAGAGGTGATATCTGAGTGGTACTTGAAGCCCTTTCTCTCAGTATTGTTGTTACACAGAGCAGTTATTAACTAAATCTGCCTCACTGCTGTCAAAATTAGCATGCTTACATATGCTTCTGAAACTCTCCATGCTCTCCCTCAGGGAGGGAGATAGAATTACGTGATATGTGTAAACAGGGATTAATTTAATCTTCAGCCAAATCCACACATTGCCGTGCAAGTGAGGTTTGCATAGGATTATGAAGACAATGTAATTAAATATAGTCATACAACTTGTTTTTGAAGCTACTTATCTTTCTTTCTTTCTTTCTTTCTTTCTTTCTTTCTTTCTTTCTTTCTTTCTTTCTTTTTCTTTCTTTCTTTCTTTTTCTTTCTTTCTTTCTTTTTTTCTTTCTTTCTTTCTTTCTTTTCTTTCTTTCTTTCTTTCTTTCTTTCTTTCTTTCTTTCTTTCTTTCTTTCTTTCTTTCTTTTTCTTTCTTTTCTTTCCTTCCTTCCTTCCTTCCTTCCTTCCTTCCTTCCTTCCTTCCTTCCTTCCTTCCTTCCTTCCTTCCTTCCTTCCTTCCTTCCTTCCTTCTCTTTCCTTCTTTCTTTTCTTTCTTTTTTTTTTTTTCCTTTTTAAAGATTAATTCATCATATCTCCTGATTCAACTTTAGAAGAGATTAAGAAGAAAATCAAGTTTGCATTACACTACAAATACAACAAACAGGAAGAGAAGTTGTTTGGCATTTAGGAAAGGGAGCAGCTTTGATGTAATTCTAAAAGACACCTCAATCCTCTCTGCAAAGTGGCAATTGTCTTGCCCAGAGACATATGTTGAAACATTGCTCATAACTTGGGACATCTTGCTCATTTTGATTCCCAGCACAGTTCATCGCTTGATTGAATGACATTTATTCTGTAACAGCACATGAACTCCAAAGTGGACGAATGAAAAATGCCTAAACAAAATCATTCCTCCCACTCCCTGCCAAAATAAAAAAAGCAAAAACATGCTTCACATGTTGCAAGAGGCTGGAAACAATATAATAGGGTCTCACAGGCTGTCATTTCCATCGTAATTTTAAGCTTTCTTATTTTCTCTCTCTCCCTCTCTCTCTTTCTCTCTAAGTTAAAAAATAATAGAATACATCTGTTTTGATCCTATTTTGACTTATAATTATCAAAAATTTTAAACAAATGTTATTCATCACACCTCCAAATACCTAAAATCTGTCAGAATTCAAACATAAAGAATGATATTCCCATGACATCTAAATTGCTGAAAAGGTCAAACATAAAAACGAAGAGTAATGTTAATCTATTTCACTCTTGTCTTGGATTTAGGATTTATTTATTTATTTTTTTTTCTTAATTGCAGAATCACAGTATCATCTTCTAGAATAGTACGGCTGTCATTAGCAAGAGAAACTTGAGTTTTCCTGAAATTTCTTGTGAAAACTTTATTAATTATATTTGTTTGTAACTTCATAGTATCAATAGGCTAGCTCCTGACAATTGTAAGCCAAGATTCAGATGCTTAGAAAAATCAATTTGTTACAATAAAATTCTAATTAGAAAAATGCAGATAAATGAAAAATAAGACAATGTGCATTCTGTATTTTTCACAGCTAAATAGTGTAATTTATTGATAATTTATGTTTTAGATGAAGGAAATGAAATGAATATAATCTGCCCATTGGGAAAATATCATGAGACCATATGGGAAATTTATTAGTAAATATAGCGAAAGAGAAGAATTGTAGAAGAACTGTATTACCATACAGGATAAGGACCAGATAAGAAGCTGGTATGGGCTAGAGTTATTTATGTTACTAATGAAGCTGATCATGGGACTAGGTTTATTTGTTATTTTCATGGGTATCAATTGGCAGTCTTCTAGTGAACCCTTAAGATGTCAAGCAGGAAACAGCATGAATATTATGGAGGACTGTGATGATGTGGAAAGACCTGAAGGAGCTTGTGGTCAACAGAAGTAGAAAAGAGATGTAATTAAGTAGAACAAAATGCAAAGTTCTATTCTTTGTGACTAATAAAAAATTATTGCAGAAGCTGAAAGCGCATCAGTTAAAAATGTCAGAGAAGAAAGCACAGCTACATTAATCAAATGCAGAATGATTGAATCGCTGATACAAAAATGGCAAATGCAGTCCTAAACTGTCTTAGATACGATATTTCTAGCAAAGAGATGGAAATATTAAAGCCATTCTACAAATTACTGTACAGATGTAATTTTAAATACTATATTAAAGAAAGATTAATTCCATCTCAATTGATGACCAGAAAGAGAACCTACTGGAAAGTAAAAGTGCATGGCTTGTGTACAACAAAACACTGGCTAAGAAGCGATATAACACATTTATGAATACAATGGAAGGAATAAATAAACTATGAATAAGTTTTAACTGGGACTTTTGAAACTGCCACGTGAATGATACTCTAAAATGATCTTTCAGTGAAAGAATCAAGGGCTAGACACAAGCCTTCTTTTGCAAGGTAGTAATTATTCTGAAATATAGATTATGACTGCCTGTGATATCAAAGGGCTTAAGCTGATGACCTAGGAAGTCTCCTCCAGTCCAGTGTTTTTGCACTGTACAAACATGTCAGAGAAAATAAGTATTCCTCTCAGACAGGGTTGAGTGTGAGTGTCAAGGAACATACAAAAATTTGCAATAGCAGGTTCACATTCTATACATTATTTAATCTATTACAACACTGTTCTAGAAAGAAGAACTTTAAAATAAATCACTCAATAAAGATATTTCTTTAAACATACTTGTTTAATATCTTTACATAATAAATTCATTGTAAATTAAATATATATATATAATAAACCGTACTTACCCCCCTTTCCCTGGAAGTCCCCACAACAAAATAAATAAATAAAAGCTATTATGACAGCTTTTCATTAAGTAAGGAAGTATGACAATGAGGACCGTGTGTAGCTGTGCTCTCTACAGGTGTTCAAACTACCTATGTAAAAGTTTTCAGTACAGAGAAGGCAGAGCATTGCTGTCCTATTGCAAATTACTCAGGACAATATTTTTGAGATTTTACTGATAATATCTTTTCTCCCATACATGTCCCAGGTATGCTTACATGGGCTGAATACTGCTCTCAAGCTTAAATGAATATATTAATAAAACTTCACTTCATGTCTTTAGGGTAGAGATAGAAGATAAATCTTTTGGTGGAGTGCTTTTCAGCTTTGGTTGCTTTTTGTAAAGAAGAAAATCTTTCTTTGCCTGAACTGCCTGGCAGTTGCCATCCAGAAGGAGTTTACTTTGAATATAGGTTTATCTTGAATGGTCATTCAGCTTCTGAATGTTTTATACAGTGACTTGGCATAGCAGCCAAAGACCTACCATAAGAGACACTGAAGTAAATACGAAACTTTCAACCAACAGTGAGCTTTGATTCAAGCTTAGGGCATTCAAATTTATGGCAACCCAATGGCTGTTTAGATTCATGCCTTTTAAGGTTTACCTGTATGAAGCCTTTGAATAAAATTTCAGATTCCAAATTAGTAAATTCTGCAGTCACAGTTATTGTACGTATAACCCAAGTACTACTGAACTTCTTTGAAGGTGTTTTCTCCTACAGAATGAGTTTCACTGAATTCATCGTTACATGGATGCAATCTCCCTCATTTGCAGTTCCACACTGACCTGACCTGTGGAGCTTCATTGGAGTTCTTATTCTACTACTCTACGCAAGAGCATATCTTATCCCCATGCCATCATGAACGTATATTATACCCCTCTGACTGGTTGTAGAATATCTTAGTCACAGTTGTTCCTTTTGTTGTTTTATTTCTTCTTGATATCGTATGCTTTGATTTCATAGCAAGGGTGATTATTCTCTGTTTATCTTTCTCTGGTGCTATGTCTACTTTTTTACTTTCTGGTCTCCCATGGGGAAGGATTACATGGTCTGTGGAGGTGAAAAGTCAGACAGCTGAAATGACAGCGCACCACCTTCCATAAGCAAATAAGTAAGTGCAGAAAAAGACACAGATGAAACTGAACTTGGCAAGAGTTGCAAAGAATAGTGAGAAGGGATTCGATAGGTATATCGCTCAGAAAAGAAAGGCCAAGGAGAGCGTACCCCCCTCTGATGGATGAGAAGGGTGAATGGGTAACAACAGACATGGAAGGCTGAGGTACTTAACTTCTTTGCCTCAGTCTTCACTGCCAGTCAGGCTTCCTATATCTCTTGAGTCTGAGATAGAGAGGGCTGGGGAAGCAAAGTCGCCTGTAAGCAAAGAGCAAGTTCGAGACCACATGATGAAACTGAACAGGTACAAGTCTATGGGGCCTCATGACATGCATCCCAGGGTCCTGAAGGAACTGGCTGATGCAGTTGCCAAGACTATCTCCATCATATTTGGAAAGACCTGGCAGTCAGGCAAAGTCCCTGGTGACTGGAAAAAGGGAAACATCACTCCCACTTGTATAAAGGGTAGAAAGGAGGACCTGTGGAACTACAGACTGGTGGGTCTCACCTCTGTGACTGCCAAAATCATGGAACAGATCCTTCTGGAAGTAATGTCAAGGCACATGCAAGACAAGGGGGTGATTCGAGACAGCCAGCATGGTTTCATCAAGGGCAAATTGTGCCCGACCCATCTGATGGCCTTCTATGATGGAGTGACTGCATCAGTTGGCAAGGTCGAAACCTTGACACCAACCGATGTCATCTACCTGGACTTCTGTAAGGCCTTTGATACAGTCCCACATGACATCCTGGTCTCAAAATTGGTGAGATATGGATTTGAAGGTTGGACCATTCAGTGGATGAGGAATTGGCTTGAAGGTTGCAAGCAGAGAGTGGTGGTCAATGGCTCCATGTCCAGGTGGAGACTGGTGATGAGTGGTGTCCCTCAGGGATCTGTCTAGGGACTGGTGCTCTTTAATATCTTGCATATAAATGCATATTTTTGAATTCTAGAGTATGCACATGAGTTTTATTTCATAAATGAAACCAGCCTTCACCTCTGGCTTTTGTGTGTGTGTGCGTGTTTGTGTGGTGTGTGCGTCTGTGTGAATGTGGTGAATTTTTGCACTTTACTTTTCCTTACAACTCTTTTATGGTGTAGTTGGGAGAAACGTTTCTTATGGAAGTGAAACAGAATGAGGAGAAATCCTTGAACTGCCAAGGTGCTGCTACGTCCATCTTTGTCCTGCTCCAACCAAATTAACTGTTTATAAGAGAAAGGATTTACAGTATGTGTCTCAAGGTCACTATAGTAAGTTTTGTGTAGCATAAGGAGAGAATTTTTTTCTAGTGTGTAATGCTTAAAGTTTCTTTGTGTTGAAAAAAAAGTTGTAGCAATATTCTGAGAAGTAAATCTCAATTATACAAAAACTAGTGGAAAAAAAAACCACAACTTTATTTCATTAAAAAAAAGCACAGTATTATAGCTAAAGAAGGTGCTTATTCTCTTCCTCAGCAAATATTTTTTGCTAGAATTGTACATTCTTCTAAAACTATGTATAGGTATCTCAAGTTATCTGTAGCTTTATGAGATTAGCCTGAAGTGTTGTACAGATGGAAGCCTGCAATACTATCATTAGATATATTTCTCTCTTGAGAGTGGAAGAAATATCTTTATGATATTATCATCTATGGTATGTTTTTAGTATAATATTCTCATATCACACAGATATAGAGATGTCTTTCCAGTTACATTATGGGTAGGTGACAATGAGGGAATGGGGAAGTTTGTCAAAATGAGTATACATTTAAGAATTCTCCCTCTTAATCAATATGATAGTCAGATTTCTTCAGCTACACTAATGATAGTGGCATTGATGTTGGAAAATAACTAGCTTGGTCCTGTACCAAATTGATATATTCTAAATTTAATTGATTTTGACCTCATCAAATGTATTCATTGTGTGAATTATGGAAAATTTATCTTGTTTTCCATTTTCAGTTTCTTTTTTTATAGGCTTAGATGTTACACTAAAAATCTTAGCAGACTTCCTGGAGGCAGGAAGTGAGACTCATTTCAATTTCAAACTACATTAATTCTGAGTAAAATCAAACTTATTCTCACATTTATTAAGGCAAGCAATTCCAGGTGAAAAATTGCAGATTTTTAATATACGGCCATATTCAGTGGTTCCATTCCATTCTGACAAACTCATAAATCAATTGCTGTCTTTCAGCCATTACAGATTTATCAGTTCATGTGAGTAACTGTGACAGCTGAATACTGCTGAAATCCACAGAGTAATATCTCTGTTACCATGATAAATTCCACTTGGCCTGAAAGATGCGTTGTTTGGTTTGTAGAGACTTTCAGTCTTTTGCTTTTGTTTTGCTTTATTTTAAACATGAATTAGATTGTAGGAAACAAGGAAAATCCTGGCCTAAAAAATAAGTTTTGCACACCCAGGACAGCAGTTAATGATAAACATATTTACATCATGACAATATTACCACATTTTCTTTCAGTTAACATTTGAAATGGAGAGAAAAAAAATAAAAATCATTTTCTGGATACTGTAAGGTTACCATATTCACTAATGGCATGCTATAAGTGATTTATTGCAATATATACAGCATTCCGTACTCACAGTCTCCGAGGGCTAATTAGAAATATAAAATTTTATGGAAGTTGCCTTGCTGTTTATTTGGTTGCATTGTAAATTACAAGAATGCTTCCAATAAATTATATGTGCCTACAGCAGGAAAGAAGGTGGAGACAAATGCTAACGGGGTGCAACCAAATTACTAAGGAGAATATTTAAGGTCTGTAATTTTGCATTGAAAAGAAATATTTGGAAATGGTATTTTGAGAAGTGGAGACAGAGAAGTCAGTTTATTTGAATGTTTCCAAATTTATGAGAGTATTCAAACACAGATCACTTTTAAAGGCTGCTGAATAGATATTTCGGAACAATCAATAGTACTAATTTGTGTTTATTATTTCTTGCTGCCACGCATGTAGCTCCGTAATTGAAATGCTGAGTAACAATTTCCCTCCCCAATTCTAATGATGCCCTTTATAATCTTCTTTTTAATGCAGTGCCTGAACTTTAGAAAGGTTGTTTGCTGCCAAATGTCAGTCCATTGCCAGATGAAGCAATGGAAACCCACGTTTTATCCAGTTTGCTAGATAAAATTGGTGTGGGCCAATAAGGTTGCTAAATGCCTCACTCTTGTTTCTTGTAAATTAAGTAAAAAATGTGAATAAAATAAATCCAATAAAAACAGCACTTCTGGCCCAATTTCCAGGTGATACCAGGGCAAACCAAGGCCTTGCCAGTAAATGTAGGCACCTTCTACTTCAGCAAGAAAGTAAAAACAAAACTCATCCCCCAAAACATTTTTAAACTGAGTAGCTGTTGGTCAACCCCAAAATAATTTCATAACATTTTGCTCTATGGACATTGGCGTAATGCAGACAAGCTACTAGACTATCCCAAATGTAGCTACTTGTAGTGTACACCATTAAAAGCTTATTCCTACCACAGACATAACTATATTCTCCTTTTCTTGCATAAGTTCTGAGGGTGTGAAGAAAACATAATTCTTCTTCTCTCCAAGGTCTTATCTCTAGCTAAAACAAATATTCAGCCAGTCTCTTACCTCTCTCTACCTTAATTTTAGCAGTGCCTCTTTAAGCTCCTTTAAGTCATGGGGTTCTTCCTCTCTACTTCTTGGTGGGAGGATGAGAGGAAGACCCTAGTCTCGGAGAGTACCATGGAACAGTATCCTTGAAAATGAGAGCTGACTATTTAAAGGAATACAGAATGAAACAAAATTGTCCCAGACAAGAACTGTGCAATATTCAGTGGATAGAATAGGAGCAAAAAGCTCAAAAGCCATAAAAGCACATCACTGTATTTCTTCCATAGTTAAACATAGTAGTGCCAGAATATTTTAATCTGTGTCTGTAGGCTTAGTGTTGCCCTTCACACACAGTTATATGAGAACATATTGGCAGTGTGGGAACATTTGGATGAGCAGTCAGGCCTTGAATCCTTTTCTAGGTCTGTCTTTTTGGAGTATTCAGCTTGCAGAGTGCTCAGGAAACATGGATATTTTAAACAAGTGGTTCTAAAAATGTCCCAAAACATTTATTGTGCACAGAAGGAAAGGTTTCCTATACTGTAAGGTTTCTTATACTATACCTATAAGATTTCTTATACTACAGTATAAGAAACTTCAGCATGAAACATTCCTCTCCTGACTGCTCAAGTTCTTGCAGGTAACCAATTAAAAATACAGCTGTGAGCACTGCCTTATCTCCCCTACTTTTTTCAGAATGAACAGGGGGGTGAGAGTGAAGTGAGTTTAGCAAGGTTGTACCATAATATCTGGCTATCACCCTGAGTACAGTCTCTCTGTCCCAGGTTTTGCATGGGCTGTCATCCCAGTTGTTAGCTGTGAACAGTCTCTTTTGCAGCTGAGGACCAAATAAGCTTTTCTATGTAATGATGATGCATGAGCCTCATTGGTCAGGGCTATAAAAAAGGAGAGGTTTTCTCCTGACCACTGACCTCTAAGGGAGTTCTACAGTTACTCTGATAAACACGTATCTTAGTTGCAGGTGTCCTAGGATTCTAAGTGCAAATCTACATCTCATCTACGTCTTGTTCCAAACTGCAACATTGCTATGTGAATTTGAGCCATGGTCAAGCAATGGACCACACACCTGCATTGCTTTAAAAAGCAATATACTTAACCACTTGACAGCTCTGTTTCTCGACCTTGGTTTGCTTTGACTGACTTTTTTGATTCCAGGCTTATACAAGTCGCTGATCATATATGTCCTTGCTTGTGACAGAATGATATGGTGTGAAAAAGACGAAACAGCAAACTTGAAGGAAATATTGGTGAATGGTTCAAGAGGAAACTCATAAGCCTTGAAAAATGTCTTTTTAATGTCCAGAATAATGTCATAAAGTCTCACTGAAATAATGAAAATTTGGATCCAAATCTCCATAGCACCTTGTGCCACACATTGAAAAAGAGATGAAGAATGTTCCAGCGTGAGCAGAGGATGTTGGCTGTCTTTCTTATGTACTTTCCACTCTGCTTAGGCTCAAATACAGGATAAGATGTTAGGCAGCAGGGAGTGAGTTCTCTGCTATTTTAAATGTGTTCGTGTGTTGTATACTCTTCTTGATAGTATTAGTTATGTGATTAGACTTTAGCAAAAAGCTCAATAAACAAACAGATGTCAGCATGTATTACATATTCATAGTAATAAAAATTCCATGAAACTAAAGTTAATTGCAAGACAAATAATTTATCCAGAAAAACAAAACAAACCAAAACAAACAAAAACAAAAACAAAAACAAACCTCTCCAAGGAGAACAAGTTTCCCAGATTCATTTGGAGTCTTGTGGATATCTTGTATCTTACGGATATTACTGATTTAATAGATGGCAGTTTAGAAACCTTAAGAACACCTGTTTTTAACGTTTAACAAGGTTCTCTTTCTTTAATTTTCTCTAATTTTTAACCCCTAGTTTTTCTAAGGTTATTCATCTGTGTGCACTGGATCATTTCATTGTGTGGTACCTTGTTTTGATTTTTTTTCCCAGTAGAGACGAAACCTAAATAGGTAAAAATGTTTTTTTTTTTTTTTGCTAGTACATTTTCCCAGATTTAAAACAAAATAAGTTTCAAAATCATATCAAGTCCCATCGTGCTTCGGTCATCTGAGGTATGTGTCTGATTGCCTGACAGACTCTTAAGAGTGAATACTCTTATGCTGCTGGATGTACTTTCTGAAAGAGTTTAGAGCTGTAATTAAAGAAAGGGTAAATTCTTTGAAGACACAACCTTTGCAAGGGTGAGTAATGCAACTCTTAATTTTTAAGCACCTTGCTTCAAATTGAAGCCTGAAACTTCTGCGGTAGGCTTCCTATATATGAACATAAACAACGCTTCCCAGAATGGGTTGCATAATGACTTGTATGCTCACGAGGGCACTGCCTGAAATGACCCTAGGAAATACTATGAATATGCCAAAAACTCTTCCACTCTCCAGGAATCAAATGTACCTCTGTTTAGAAACGTCTCCTCCTGTCTCCTGAAGAAAAGTCCCTATGTCTCTCTTCTTTTAAAACAAGCAAACAAGTAATGAGCAAATCTAATATCCTACTTTCAAAGCAGCAGTGTGTACAGTTGCCTGTTTGTGATGGAAGAAATTGAACGGAAAATATTTCATTCAAGGGAAGTGTTCAGATCTATCTTCTAGGAGACTGTGCATCAGGCCTGACTCTCCACACCTCCTTAATTACCTCTGATTACCAGATTACCCTCTGATTAGCCAGAAGGGTAATTAGAATATGCTGCACCTATACCCACTATATATTTTAATGTGTTTTTTTTTTATATTCTTTTCTTTACATATATATTTTTTTTCTTTACAAATAATTATGATTTAAATATACTTCAATATAAAAATCAAAGCCTTCTCTGAGCAAATTTAACTCAGAGTGTGTGTTGATGTGGAGATTTAGTTCTACTCATATCACTTCAGTCTTTGAAATAGATGTAACCCCAAGGATTAGTACATGTTGAAGAAGGAATTCTATATTGGCAAACTGAATTTGAGATAATGCAGTCAAACACCAGCATTTTATGAGAACTCCATAAATAAACTATCTTCTTGTACCTGTTCAAAACAGTGCCATAGACCCTAAAATGGGTCTCAGTGTGATGGGAATTCTTCCACTTGTCAGCTCCACTACTTAACTAAAAAGCCAGACACATTTTGCCTTGGTGCTTTATAATTCATAAAACAATAAAAGATGTTTACAAAAACAATTCTAGTTCTTTTTTGCATTATATTTAAATTCAGACCTTGTGTATTTTGAATAAAGAACTTGCAGTATTATGATATCAGGTGTTTCAAGGAACAAAACGCCAAGTAGCCATAGGGAAATTGATTTCTGTTCAGACTTCTGCCAATTATTTAGGAACAGTGTGTTCTTGTTAATAGGAGTTTAATTTAACTACACTCAAAGTGTTTTTTTTGTGTGTGTGTGTGTGTGTGCGTGTGTGTGGTGTTCGTTTGTTTGTTTATTTTTATTTTTTTTTACCTTTTTCCAAACTCCAGCCTGAGAAATGCCAAACCTCACTCAGCTAGACCTGGGGCTTCTTGCAGTCTGCTGAAGGACTGAAGCATCAGGATCTCACTAAGCACATGGATCTTTCATTATCTTTCATTCCTTTGTGCTGTTGCCCAGTCTCCACAGCATGAGTAAGGTATTCTGTTCCCTAAAGTTGGTAATGGCTGTTTTGATATACATATATCCGTTTTACTGAGAAACAGGTTTAATTCGTCTCTGCCTAAGGAATGACTCTAATCTGTTTTTGACTTCCTGCTTTCTTCAAGGCATTGTACAAACGATAGGCAGAATCTGTAAATCTGTGTCACCTTTGCTTTGTTCTTTGAAGTCATATGTGTTCTGGAGTTCTATGAGTGTGTTCTGGACTTAGGTCCCAAACTTAGCACTTAACATGTTTACAGGTGACTGAAGCTCAGATGGATGAGGTTTCAAGGGTCTTTTATGTGAGGTTTTTGACATAGTGCTTAAAGACATTGAAGTCCTGTACATGAACTGCATTCTGGGGAGCAAGTGATAAAAAGAAAATATTATAGCTGGGACTAATTTAAGGAAAGATAAATTCTTTATCCAATTTAGTGGTAATCCTCCCACAATTTCTCTAAGGATTTGCAAAACCACTGCTCTGTCTATTTCACCTATCTATCAAATCCTTTAAAAAAAGATGGGGGGGGGGGGAAGGGTTGGGAAAAATAAAGACACATGAGAAAATAGAAATCAAATACTTAGTCCAATATTAGCCTTTCCAAGGCTCCAAGGCTAAAGAAAGAAATACAAACTTGCAAGCCACTTTTCAAGATCAACTTTCAACTTTAAACTCAGTATTTACTTTTGAAATAGCTTAACTGACTATTACAAAAGAATCTAACCAGTGCAGGGGAACTGCTATTTTTCTGATCAGAAACTTTGTTATGAACTGTATGGGTATTGCTTTTATAGAACTTAAGAGTGAGCTTCCAACACAAACCAATTTACTCTGTCTAAAAATTTGGCCTATAGACATAATACAGTTTTACAAAATTACTTACATGAATTCTCTGATTACAATTGAGAGGAAAACATTGAAGCTGGGCAAAAACTGTATTAGAAACCTGGAAAAAAAAAAAGAAGTTTGTATTATCTCTCTGAGAGGAATGTTTTAATGGAATTTATACCTTTTATCTTTTTTTAATAGACAGTCCTTTGGTAAAATTAAAAATTGGATTTATATACTATTGTATTAGAGGTTCCCATGTTTGGGGTAATATTAAACTCTCTCACAAATCATTATTGATCTACAATTATTCTGATTAGTTTCAGATGGTTGGAAAAGGCTTCAAGTGGCATAAATCTAGATGTCTGCTCTATGTTCTTAGTCCAACACCACCTTGATTATGGACACAACATGCATAGGTGGTGTTGGCAAACATTGCTTTAAATTAATGTCTGGTCTTCATGTGGAGGAGGACAAATAGCTGTCTCCTCATTATGTGAGTGTTTCAGAGTGTTTGCAAATGCATGATAGGAGTTAGAGAACAATGACCAAGCACAAAAACCACATCTGTAATACATTTGAGGGCACCTGGACTGCAGATGTCATCACTTAACCATCCTCAATTCTTTTTGATACACTACTAAAGACTACACTACTGAGACTTCTACAGCCACAATTGATAAATGAGAATTGGAAGTCTTTTCTGTATTATTAGGGAGCTTTATGTTCTTATAAAAATGTTGAATAATTGTTTGAGAGACTAAAAAATCTTGCATTTTACTTGCTGGATCAAAATTGCTGTAAGCATTAAAAGTTGTTATTAATTATAAGTTATACATATTCTGCACAAATATAACACAGATCTCCAATAGTTTTAGAGTGCGTTATATGATTGTAATATCTCTGGAAGGGATTGTAAAAGATTTTTCTGTGAAGAGTGACACAACTTCACATTATCATACTTCCAGATATTAAGTTAATGTTACATTATAAATTGTTCCTGGCACATAAAGCAACTAATAATTGGACAAATGAAAGCGAATGAATTGCTGAGCTCTTATAGCTTGAAAATATTTTGTCTTTAGTTAAGATTTACACGAAACTATGAATTAGGTGAAAAGTAGTGAATGAATGGGTTAAAGAAATAATCTTAGCCAAGGAAATCATTGTCACAGGGGAAAGTTAGGGGAACGTTAGGGGAAATGATAGGGCAAATTGTTTTCTGTGTGCTGATTTTATTTTCAATGTTTTTATCTTGCTTTTTACAAAGATTGATGTAAACACTGTCATCTTTTTGATAGATATTGATGCAGTAGTAATTGTACCGTGTTGTCCCCCCATCTTCCCTTCCCCATTCCCCTCTCCCCATCCCCCGTCTGCTAGATTATTTGGGTGAAGAAAAGTTTGTTCTAGCCAAGAAACATTGGCAGGACTTTTGCAACTAAAATAGCTATGTATTTATTGATATTTTAAAAATGATCATCAGTAAATAACAATAAAGTTTAGCCTCCAGATGTCTGATTGGCTGATGTCAATTTTATGTGGCATAAGTGAGGAGTGAGTCAAATGGAATTGAAGACTGTGAATGGATAACAGTTCCCATAGCAAGTTATATGTCGAGGAACTGTAAGTGAAGTTATAGAAAATAAATACTTAGGTGAGTGTGAGGCATTTATTTTCAAAGAAGGAGACCATTTTCCAGTCACAAAGTTTAATTCCACTGTCACTGTTGCTGCTATATGAAGTATTAATATTATAAAATCAATAAATAAATGAAAGTGGCTTTGTGGATCAATGAAAGAGTTGTCTGTACCAAAATCCTGCCTTTGTGATTTTTTTGGGCTACAGGCATTTTCCCCTTTCCATACATGCTGATGCTAGTTTACTTAGAAGTACAAGGTACGTGAAAACAAAAATTTAGAGATGTAGTTCAAGAGAGTATAAATTAACTTTTTGTTAAGCTTCCTTAGATTAAGTCTGAAAGTTATGCATAGGGGAAAAAAAAAGATAATACATTTTACATTAGTAAGAGCCAAATCCACAAGCCCAAACTGGCATAATATACATGTTTAGAGTGTCAGAAAATGTTAGTACAAATTCACCTTCAAATATTAAGTCAGGAATTGAATTAGAGTCTTAAGTGGATTAAAAAAAAATACCTGTCAGATAAAGCTGTTTTCAGTTGAGAATGAGTTCATTTGTGAACACTAGAATTTTGGATGCCTGTGACATGAAATCATCTTGAGGTCTTTCTATTTATAGGGTGAGTGAAGAAAATCTTCTTCCCCTTTGTTCTTCTACTGTTTTCCCTGACACTGTTTTACTGTCTTCTTACCCTAACCTTGAGAGTATTTATCTCATGGAAGCTTCTAGGAGAAAGCACATGATCTGGGGCATGAGCATGGCCCTATGAAGTGATGGTTTAATCACTGGCTCTCCGTAGCTTTCTTCACAGCTTTTGGACCAATGCAGACATCTTTGTTCAGACAGTTGAGTTTCTCAGTTCTTCTAGGGCTGCTGATTTCAGAGGACATCTACCCATTAACACTGTCTAAAAATCCAGCTCCTGTGTGAATCCTCAGATTCAAATAGAACCAATTTGCTGCCACTCACACTTGGTATGATGGTTTGATGTTCAACCGTGTAGGCATACTCAGCCCAGCCTCAATCTAACTGGGCTGAGTAGTTCTCATGATGACATACATGATTTTCAGAGCCTGATGTACTAAAATACACGTAGGATTGCTAGCCCATGCTAGGGCTCTTTCACTCTGTTTTTAGACTGATTGAAGCTTATAACACACATATACTTTCATTGTCCAGGCATTCCCAAAGAGATTTAGCTTCTAACACTTTTCAAATGCTTGCTAGATGTCTTTTTTGCATTTCATAGGACTGGCTCATACATATTTTGGAAAAAGTTATCTCTTTTCTCCTGTCCTGCATTGGTCTGCCTAAAAAGGAGATGCTTGAGATATTTCAGTAATTTTGATGTGGTATCAAAGGGTCCCATAAAAGTTGGTAGCATGGTCATGATAGCAAGTGACAGTGATTCAAGAAGTTTGGCTTCCATTTTCATCTAGGCTGTTGATGTGCTTTGCCATTTAACCTTTCTGAGCTTTGGTTTAAAAATACAGCTTACAGTAAGCATGCTGTGATCTCCAGGTGAAAAAATCTGTGCAACTGAAAATCTCACTCTTTGGTGTAAATTAACATAAATTGTAGCTGTTAATAGAATGTCACTCTATACTACATACTTGCTCCTGCTTTGTGTTCTGAAAATACCAGACCAATATTTATTTAATTGATTGGTGACACCCATTCTAGTTCTGATTTTATTTATTTTATTTTATTTATTTTATTATTTTATTTTATTTTATTTTATTTTATTTTATTTTATTTTATTTTATTTTATTTATTTTATTATTTTATTTTATTTTATTTATTTTATTATTTTATTTTATTTTATTGGTAGCCAGTTGCTTATGCATAAATTCAGTATTTTACTTTGACAATTATAAGCAAGGAATATCATACTTCAAGAAACCTCCAGGAAAACATATCTTTCAGCTTGGAGAAAAAAATCTGCTTTTGCTAACTTTCTTGACATTTTGAACTCCACTTGGGAGATGTTTCATTTCTGTGTGTTGACCAGGAAACAGCTGAAAGACAAACTGCTGTATTTGAGTGAGAGAAAACACAGAGAATATGAAGAATGCAAAGAAAAAAAAATAGGAAAAAGGTTAAAGTGGTATTTTGAGCGGTCAGTCAGTCTTCTCTGGGAAATACCAAAGCAACAGCTTATTTCAAATGTCACCAACTGGATCTTCGTTGACAAAGGGACAAACCACTCTTCATATTTATTTACTTATTTATTTATTTTTCACAGTTCAAAGGGTTGATTTCATCAGAAAAACAGTGGTGGAGCATTGTCAGGAAGATTCAGGAGGTTTGGCCATTAAACAAAGGATCAGAATCAGACTCTAATTTTTGGTCTTTGTGTTTTTTAGAAGTCTTAACACATTACATTTCGGACTAAAACCTGAATCCATTTCAAACGAGCTTATGATTTGCTTTCTTAACCCCACTGTGTATGACTTGGGCACAACTCTCTGAAGAACCTATTCTTTGTGGTCTACTAATGGCTTTGACATTCCTTCCATTTGTAAACTTAAGCTTGGTATAAACTTGTTCTGTCTGAAAAAGATTTGGCTAGTGTTTTTGCTGTGTTGGCCAAAAAACAACCACTGACTCGCAGTCCAAATGATCTTTTATTTTACATGCTGAGAATGACAAAACTGAAAAAGAAGAAATATTCATGGCAGAGTGTGCCCTGTTTACTTCTTGTGTAACAGTCTGCATTGAACTGAAAATAAACTTGTAACCTACCCCTAGAAACAGCAAAGTTCTAAAAATGTAAAGGTTCAGTAAACAGAAAAGAAAATCATAACAGGCACAGATACACTTTAAACATTGATGAATCATGTCTGAAATGATGATTAGTGGATTATATGAGTTTCAATCACTTCTAGAGTCATCTATTAAAATAAAAGGTAGTAGATTGTAAAATTGCTGTAGAACTTTGGGGTATTTTTCTTCCCTTGGGTTGCAACCACAAAACTCCATTAACTTTGGCTCTTTTATTCAAATACTTTTACTTATTTATTCATTTTAAATTGGAACCTTGTAGTGAATATTGAGTTTAAGTCCAGTTGCTATTACATTTGCTCTGAGACATGAGCTAAATCATATCATTTAGACTTCTAGTCTTGTAAACAGCCACGGTTTCACTACAAAAGCTTTTCAGCTAAACATCTTGACTGAGCTTCTGGATGCTGTCCTGAAGTTGTTATTATTTTGTTGCTGTGTTTTGACTTGTCTAGGGATTTTAGAACTGTTATTGCTGGTGGTATCAACATACAACTCAGCTTAAATTTAGTATCAAACTTTTAGAATGCCATTTACCATCAGCTGAAGCCTTAAGGTAAACATACATGCTCTGCAATAATTTACACAGGAATATTTCCTATTAGCCTGTGCTATGAAGAGCAGTCTTCACAGATATAGTTGCATTCCATTCTCCAAATTAGTTTTGATTTTCCTTGTGACTGACTTTAGTTACCAGAGCAGAGTGGAGAGTACATTTTGAAAAATCTGCTGTCTCAGTTCCCAGCACTGTCTTGTTTTTTTCTTTTTTTCTTTCCATTTTAAACACAGAAGCTCATAGTATGTGCTGTACAGTTATCTGTGATCTATTGGTCTGACTCTGCTTGACTAATGCATGACTGCAACGCTTCTTTCTCTACTGGCAAACTGCTTTCCCACCAGTGGTTAAAAAATTATTGCTTTGTACTCCTAAGCACATATTCTGACATATCCCTTCTTAAATGAAATCAAAAGACAAGAAAAATAGTCTATGAATTTCTCCACATTAGGAGACTGATGTTTACTCTGAAGTAAAAGAGCCTACAGAGTGGGAACTGGTATGCTCTTTAGGCTGTCCACATAGTAGCTTCTGAAATAGCCATGTGATGGGGTCATAAAGACTAGGACATGGGTTACTGTCTGATTAATTTGTTTAGAGTATGAATACTGTAATAATAAGAGCGTTAAACTGTCTGAGAAAGTTGGTATCTTGGTATCTGTTTCTATACGTTTATATTAGCTAAGTAGCAGCTGAGTGGGGGGATGCTGTGCTTAAAGGGTTGTGGCTTTTATTCAGAAAGAGGAATCATTTCATTAAATAGGAGACATCACTACAAAGTTAAGAGCTAGAAGTGTAGGAATATATATTAAGGTTGACAGTCAAATATATTATAGGCTTAGAAAAGAGCTAATAGATTGAAAAGAATGAAAATAAGAAGAAAATGGAAATTTAGGTACATTTTAAATCTATTTTGGAGAAAACAGCAGAACACACCATCAGTACCCTACACAGCATATGTAAATATATAAATTATTCTCATCTTTAGGTTTTGTAATTGTATAGATAGGTTCAGCACAGTTCTAATTTCTTAGGAGCTAATCAGTTTTAATTCTGGTTCTGCTCTTTGTACCATTGACTTGGGAGTCAAATCAAATAAGTAGATTATTAATAAAATGATACATAAAATATATATATATAAATGTCTTGTTTCCAAGACAGTTGATCAAAACCCTATCAAAACCAGCATTTTGATAGAAAATAGTAGAAAGCTGATATGAAAACCTGTTACTCTTAGAGTGTTGTCCTCTTCTTCATAATTATCAGTGCTTTATCAACATAATGGATTTTTAATTTTGGAAGTAACAAATATTTTGAGAGTTATATAATCCTGTCACCTGTTTATTTTTGATAAAAAATAACCCTTTTTTTTTTCAGAAAATTCCATTTTGACCTACCAGTGTGTCAAGATGATAATGGCTCTTAAAAATATCATTTTTTTTTCTTAGTCTTCTCTGAGATTCAGCTCTAAGACACTTCTCACTTATAGGGTTCTGATTTTCATAAGAATTTTAGTTGTATGTTAATTGTTCACATTATTTAATAATTTTGTAATCTTATGCTCTAAAATGCTATAGCAGACATTCTTATTCAGTAGATTTTGGAAGAGATGTTTACCTTTAACAGCTATATATTATCACCATATTAGAGCAAGAAGTATCACAGACAAGTCAATAAGCACTTTGTATCCAACGTAAGAACAGCATTTCAAACATCAGCTTGAACTGGCTCTGACAAATCTGTTAAATGTCACATATAGTATCTTTAAAGAAAAGAAACAGTCTTACATATGTGTAAGATTTATTATTATTATTATTATTATTATTATTATTATTATTATTATTATTATTATTTTCATGGCTAGGAAGGTGTCTGCAGAAGAAATGTATTATGTAGTAAGATAGCTCACAGTGCATGAGGGATGCAAACCCTTGCAACAGAAATAAAACTGTCTTATGCACATGAAGATAAGTACCAATCATTCTGTAATTTTTGATGGGGTGCAAGCTGGCATGAGAAAATGATGCACAAATGAACTTGAATCTCTGCCTGTCTTTTGTCCCAGACCTCCTGCTTTCCCTGGCTCTTCTGCAATTCTTACCGATCAGAAGAGGTAAAAAAAGCCTGGTCTCCAAATCTGGGCTCTTGCACATTTCTAGCAAGGCAGTGTGGACTAGGTTACCGTGTTCTGCAACTAAAGTTAAACAACATAACCAAGTCATCTCTTGCCTATGCTCTGCTGCTGTCAATCTTTTGCCCCTGAATTGTATTCTTATGCTTATGTTCTGGAGGACATCAGATATATTTGAAATTGCAGAGTGTGTGAGAGAGGTTATTATTTTTAGGAAGAGTTATTGATTATGTAGGAAGGAAGAGCAGTTGGCCAGTGCTTTCCTTCCTTATACTCTCCTGGAATTTGCTTCTTAATGAGATCTACATGCTAATGGAGCAAATTCTTGCTGAAAGACAGCTCATCTTTTTTTTCTGGGGGAAATCATTTAGTCAATGATCATCAGATCAATATAGTTTAGTAGAACAGATCCACTGTTTTTTTCTCTTTTGCAACAAAACTCTATGTCCTTGTGAAATTTCATTTGCATTCTTTTTTCTTCATTAATTTCAACGTACGATTATGCTATGAAAATGTCTTAAGGAAAGTGGCACATTTTAGTCTGTTTTCCATTTCTTAAATAATACATGAGAAAAACAATGGAGATTGAATGACCTTTTTAGAAAAGGAAAGGAAAAAAGAAGGCCAGTAGGTGGGAGAATCATTTTGTCTCAAAGTAATGTTTTTACTAGGAAGGAATGGAAAACATAGCATATAAATTTTATTTACTACCACACAGTAGTGGGATGGTGAGCCACTTAGGAATAGTAATAATAATAATAATAAAGTGCTTCTAATTTCATTTTATTATTTTTTTTTATTTTAATTTCATATTTTATGTTATTTTATTTTTAATGTTATGAACAAGAAAGAAGGAGAATGATTATCTGAAATAAGATTTTCCTTGAAGATTATTTATAGATGGAGAATACTGGTATTTTCCTAATTTCTTTTTTTTTTTCTTTTTTTATATTTTTAAATAAGAAAACATTTATTCTACTAGACTTCTCTGAACTGATTGCATAAGACTGAATTCTAATAGTTTATATAATGTATGTGACAAGATAAACTCCTAAACCAGATGGTAATTTGCATCTTCAAAAGGAAATTTGCATCTTCAAAAGGATCCATCACCAGGATTTATAGCTGGTATGTCCAGGCTCATGTGTTCATTCTCTAAGAAAGGGTACCAAACACATTTTGATATGTTAGCTGCAAGTTTTAACAGTATTCTTGTTGATATTAACCCACCTTAGGAAGTCTGTGTTATAGTCGGCAAGACTAAACCCCAAAGAACAAATTGCTACTTGGGTTTAATCATATACAGTGGAATGGAAGTGTGTTGTCCACCAAGCCACTAGGTCACTCTCCATCCTCAGCACAGAAGAGGGAGAATATGAGATGTAAAACCTTCATGGGTAGAGATAACAGCAGTTAAATGAAATAACAGCAAAGGCCACACACAGAAGCAAAGAAAAAAAAGTGGCAGTATTCAGCCACTTCCTGCGAAGTGAATCACAGAATATCCAAGTTGGAAGGGTTGGAAAGGACCCACAAAGATGAACAAGTCCAGCTCCTGGGTAGGACCACCCCCTGCACCCAAAAAATAAAAATAAAAAGATAATCTGATCATCAACTTAACACTTGATCAACGCAGGAATTGTTTTCAAAGATGAAAAGATAGGAGAAAACAAAGGGTTCAGTTCCAGAGGAGTGGGTTTGTTTTAATCCTCTTACACAACTCAACTGAGTCTTCATTTTGAGCTACAAATACGTAAACTCTTTGAATAAAATCTAACTCTAGTCATTGTAGTAATTTCACAGAATCACAGATTGGGTAAGGTTGGAAGGGGCTTCTGGAGGTCATCTGGTCCAAACCCACTGCTCACGCAGCAGCCAGTTGCCCAGGTCCATGTCCAGATGGCTTTTGCCTATCTGCAAGGGAGAAGACTCCACAACCTCTCTGGGCAACCTGTGCCGGTGCTCAGTCATCCTCACAGTGGAAAAGTGCTTCCTGATGTTCAGACAGAGCCTCTTGTGCTTCCATTTGTGTCCACTGCTTCTTGTCCTGGCAGTGGGCACCACTGAAAGGTGCCTTGCTCTGTTCTGTTTGCACCTTCCCTCCAGGTATTTATCAATATTGATGAGATCCCCCCCAAGCCTCCTCTTCTCCAGGCTGAAGACTCCCAGCTCTTCCAGCCTTTCCTCGTATGGGATATGGTCCACTCCACTGATCACTTTCATTGCCCTTCATTGGACTCTTTCTGGTAGCTCCATGTCTCTGTTGTGCTGGGGAGACCAGAACTGGACCCAGTACTCCAGATGTGGTGTACAAGGGAACAGATCACGTCCCTTGATGTGCTGACAGTACTTTACCTCTGGCAAACGAGGATACCATTTACCTTTTTTTTTTTTTTTTTTTTCCACAAGGACATGTTGCTGGCTCATGTCCAAGTTGGTTTCCAGCAGGAAACCAGAGCTGCCTTCCAGCTTGGTGACCCCCAGCATGTGCTGGTGACCGGGATGGTTGTTGTGCAGATGAAGGACTCTGGACTTCTTCTTGTTGAACTTCACGAGGTTTCTATCAGACATTTCTCAAGCTTTTAGATTACAGAGAGTGGCCTCACAATGACACCTGTCAGCTCCCTCAGAGTCATGGTTGTATCCATTCAGGGCCCAAGGACTTAAGTATGTTCAGCTTGCTTAAGCATTCCCTGACCTGATCCTCTTCCACCAAAGGTACAGCTTCCTTGCTGCAGTCTTTCCCTGTCTTTGGGACCTGAGATTCCTGAAGGACAGTCTTGCTAGCAAAGACTGAGACACAGAAGGCATTCAGTATCTGGGCCTTTCCACTGTCCTGTGTATCCAAGTCCCCCATACTGTTCAGCAGTGGGCCCACATTTTCCCTAATCTTCCTTTTATCATTGGTATACTTTTAGAAGCCCTTCTTGTCCTTGACCAGTCTGGCCAGATTCAATTCCATCTGGGATTTAACTTCTGTAATTTTATGCCCGGATGCTTGGACAAGAGTGTCTGTATTCCTCCTAGGTTATCCATGCTTGCCTCCACCCTCTGTATGCTTCTTTTTAATGTTCGTATCATATGTTTATTTTCTAAGTTTGGCCAGGAGCTCCTTGTTCATCCATGTAGGCCTCCTGACATTTTTTTGTCTGACTTCCTATTTGTTGGGATTGACTTCCCTCGAGACTGGAGGAGGTGATCCTTGAATATTAACCAGCTTTTCAGACCCCTCTTCCCTCTAGGGCCTTGTTACATGAGACTTTTTCAAGCAGAAATTAAAGAGGCCAAAGTCTGTTCTGCTGAAGTCTAGGGCTGTCAGCTTGCTTTTCACCTTCCTCACTGCCCAAAGGATCCTGAACTCCACCACCTCATGGTCACTATAGCCAAGGCTGCCTTTGACCTTCATGTTTCCAGGAAGCACTTTTTCATTCGTAAGTATGAGACTGCACTGGCTCTGTCTGGGATGGAGTTACCTTTCCCTGTGGTGGCCCATATAATGCTGTCTGTTGCACTTGTAGCTAGGACAGCATTGGTATAACACCAGTGTTGTGTCTACTGCTGAGCAGTGCTGGTACTCCCTCCAACCCCCCCCAGCCCCCCCCCCCCCCCCCCCCCAAAAGCCAGCAGGCTGGGGGTGGGCAAGAGGTGGGGAGGGGACATTTCCAGAGCGGCTGACCTAAACCAACCAAAAGGATATTCCATACCATGCGGTGTCACACTCATCAATAAAAAGTGGGAAAGGGGAAGGAGAGAGGGGGGCTCTAGGTATGAAGATGTCTGTTCTCCTGAACAACCTCTACGTGTATTGAGGCCCTGCTTCCTGAGATGCAGCTGAACATTGCTCTTTGATGGGAAGTAGAGATTTTTTTTCTTCCTTTCTCTGTGCTTCCACATGTCCTTTACTTAATATTTCCCTTTTTCTTTTCCCATTAATTAAATCGCCCTTATCTCAACAAATGAGTTTTTTTTCTCTTAGTTTTTATTGCTAAGCATGACATCATACAGTACGGAATATTGTATTCAGTCAGCTGTCCTGGCTGTGTCCCCTCCTAATCTCTTGTTCACCCACAGCCTGCTGGCCCTTGTCAGTGGTACGGCATTGGAGAGATAGCCTTAATGCTGTGGAAGCACTGGTGAGCAATAACCAAAACACTGGTGTGTTACCAGCACTGATCTAGCTACAACTGCAAAGCACACCACTATACAGGCTGCTGTGAGGAATGTTAACACCATCACGGCCTGATCCAGTACAGGCAGATAGTCAATATTGGCTTGTAAAGCTCATATTTCAAAATCAGCTAGTAAATCCATTACATTTTTGGGGTGGTGGTACTTTCTAACATTGAATTTATACATTCCTTCTGCCTTGTAACTTGATACAGAAGAGCATGTGCTTCAGACAGTGCTAATAAAGAGCAGCAAGCAGGAAGCTAAAGCCTGCTTGGCCTCATCTTGGCTGTTTGGCTGCATGGCATGCTTGGCTGCATCAATCCATGCCAGCTGAATGTCACAAAAAGACCAAGGATCTGCAAAAATATAAGCCACTATTCTATAATACAGGTGAATGAGTATTAGGAAGTTCTAGACTTGTTTTCTCTGCTTTTACAGGAACACACCCCAGGTAGCTTATCAATGAGGGTAGGAAAGATGGGCTTGATGGCTCTTTGGACCCACTGATCTTTAATTATTATGTGCAGCTATCCAGTGAAAAAGGACTGATAATGTTTAGGCTCTAAATTCCATACAGAGATATGCTGGATGAAGGGTTTTCATAGGAAGAATCTATGATGTTAAAGGAACATGGAGTATCCTGATGCCTTACTGAGGTAGCAGTATAAGCTTTCTGACAGTGGTAAATCACATTCGTTTGCCCCTAATGCATGCAGATTTAGGTGGGGAATTTATATGCATAATGCAGGACCATGTACTTGATGGCAGAATAATGTCATTAATGCCATAGTGCTTTGGTACTAAACACTGCTAACTCTACATTTATAATCTAGTCTTTCTTGGCCTTATTTCCTGATTTTAAGGTAAAGATTACATAATTTTTTTCCAAATAATATTTAAAGTGTTAAATATTAAGGGGTATAATATTTGTAGATGGTGTAAGTGTTAAATACACAAAGCATTATGAGGTGGGAAGAAGATACAATGTATATAAGTGCCTGTCCATATAGCATTCACATATTCCCCAAAAGAAAGAAAAGAAGAAAGCTATATATCAGCTTCTTAACCAAATTCATTCTTCTTGTAAACAGTAAAAGGCAATTGTAGACTAAGACTAAGGCTGTGAGATATTGGGAACTAAGGTTGGCTCTAAACTGCGTATTTAAGCATTAAACTAGATTACTTTGACTTCCAAATTTCAGGTTTCTGAATATTTTGTCATGCTTCAAGTCCTAACTATGGAATTTAAAAGGCAATTTTTCTTCTTTTGTCTTCCCTACTTTTTTTTTTTTTTTAAATTATTAATTTATTTAACTTTCTTGCATACAGAAATCTTAGGTGATTCTCTAAATATATGTCCTCCCTCAGCCACCTACATGCACATTAGCACTACTAACTACAGCTATGCTGGCAGTTGAAGGTATGGACCAAAACTGGCTCTACCTGCATTTGTGTTTTTCAGATAGGAGTTTGACAACCACGACCTTAAACCACTGTAGAATTTGCCTTTTGGTGGTGTTCAATAGAAGAAAGTTCTATATATACTTTAATGTTGTTGTATAGCATCAGAAAAAAATACAACATGAAATTTATCAGTTAGGTAAATTGTATTTTTTTATTTTGTAATTAACCTTGCAGTAATTGCTCCAGTCACTCCTTCCTGAGAAAACAAATCCTACCCATACAACAAGGCTGGCTTCCTTCTCCAATACACCCTTTGAGGAGTACCTATTTGAGAGTACACATCCAACCAATGTTAAATTTTTGCCACATAAAGAATGGAACAATAATATTCAGTTATCATTTATTTTAGTGCACTTGACATAATATTTTTACAACACCAAATTTCTTTCCTGTTCTCTCACCACAATTGTTCCATTGAAACCAATGGGATAACTGAAGAGAGGGCAATGGTTGAATACATAATCACGGCTCCAGTTGAAAGGAGAGTTTCTCAGGCTGTTTCATGGTGTTTTGATGTAATTTAATCAAAGAGTTGTATTTCTGCTTCATCCTGTGCCTGTCTGATGCTCACTAATCTGTAAATCTACTCTAGATAGATATTAGGAGAACATAATTCTTTTCCAGGCTCTTCTCCTAAGGAGTCGAAGAAAAGTGTAAACCATCATTTTGCTTTGAATGAATGCTTGTCTTTTTTTTTTTTCCCTAACAACAACAACAAAATTTTAAATTTAGTCTAGACATAACAAATTTAAATCACTTATAAAATCTAATTTCACCAGATTAAAATGTCAGGGGAACTCTGCACTACTAATCTAGATATAATTTGCAAATATATATATATATAAGTTTCATTATTGACTTAAATTCGATCTTTCCATACCGAAATAGCTTCTAGTCTTCACCTAGCTAGTGGAAAGACAGTAGTTATGGCTACTTGCTATGGTTCATACTATCATACCAGGTAAAAATATAGAAATCAAAGTTTTGTATAGTGTTCAGAAGACATGATATGCGAGAGTTCAAGCAGCATGTCATTTTCTGATGTGTTTACTTAAGCCTGAATTTTAACAGTAATCTGGAGAGATCTCTGCTCTATTGATCTCAAAGAAAATGTATAGGGAAATAGCCAGTTTTCAGTGCAGTCTAGTATAGAAAATTCATACGCTGACTATAATTTGCTCTACTCCTTTCCTTTTGTGCAAACCCATTCTGCCTGCCTAACCAGAAAAACGTGCACATACAGAGTCTTTTTCAAGCAGCAAGTAAGTAAGAATGCAAATGCAACATTCTGACTCACGTTTTCCCACACTTCTGTCCTTCTTTCTTTTCTTCCTAGTTTATTTCTGTTCTGTTATGCCAGCATCTGCCTTGTACACTAGCTCCATCCCTACATAATCTCTGCAGGGACGTGGTCTTAACCTTTTCATCTACCTTATGACCCCTGTTTAAAAATTATAGTTCAGCTGTCTGGATTCTGCTTCTGATGCATACATAGCATGAAATATTTCAGTAGATGGACCTAAAGTACCACCTTTCAAAAAGCACTGTTATATATTTTTTTAAGTGTTAAAAAAGAAACAGGTTTACAGTTAAAAGGAAGGTGCTTAGCAGCAGAAGAAACTCTGTCTAATATCTAGCCACCATTTATTATGGCCACAAAACCTAATCTTGGTGAAAGAACAAGCAGTATTATAAAGGCTTATTATATAGGCCTACCAATGCTAAAAATCCAATATGTCTCATTTATAATTTCTGTAGTAATTCACTGGCCTTGTTTTGCTTTGAAGCGGTTAGTGTTGCAGGTTACTTTTGCTTCCTTATGTAGATCATTACAAGGTACATTTATTTCACCAGTTATCCTTACTATTTCAGTATTTTTTTTGTAGGCAGAGTGTTTATCAGCACAATAAGGGTGGGAGGTTAGCAACATCTAATGGATCAAATGAGTATTCCTATTGTCACTACCGTATTATCTTTGAAATGGTAGGCAAGAACTTTGAACCTTGCTACTAAAATATAATCTCCACCAGTTCTGCCTTTTAAAAAACATAGACACAGGCAGCAGGAGCAGTAAACATTACAAGTTTCTGGACATCAAATTTCATACCCATACTGTCCATTACATGATAAATCATGTCCCTAAGTTCCAGTTAATGTCCTATGGTTTTGTAGTATAAAGGTTGATAAACAGCTGAGCTCTCAGGTCTATTCATGACACTTGCAATTGTCCCTGTAGCTCTCTTCTGAACTTTTTCCAGGTGTGGGTGAACCATGAACTTAAACAGATACAATGTCATTCTATTTTGTTTCTCTTTTCATCAGATTTATTTATTTATTTATTTATTTATTTATTCGTTTACTATTAGTACTGGCACTATGCTGATGTTTTCATGCCCCCAAGATCTTATTCTTGAGCGTCAATGATCATCCCATTGTTTTAAATTTGGACAGAGAACTGGGAAGGATGTGTGTGTTCTCTTGTATATTGCTCTATGTTGATCTAAATTGAAGATATTAAGATTATATTTTAGCTTTACCAAAATCAGAGCAATACCAAATCTTTACTATGAAGCAAACAATTTTGTGTTTTGGACAATGAAAAACAAAGCAAAACAAAACAACAAAGCAGACAAAACAAAACAAATCAACAAACCAGCCAACCAACCAAGCAGAAAATACCAACAAAACAAGCACTGGTCCTTTAGCCTCTCTAGCTGACAATCCACAGGTATATTTGCAGAAGCACTTCCAGAGATGTGGTGCATCCAAGTTAGGGATGTAATTGAGATTTATGACCAAAAATCAGGGGCTAGATGTTCTATACTGTTATGTCATGGCATGCAGGGGAAAAAGTTCTGAAATTTCTTAATATATGCTTACAGTGGGCATCCTGTATGCTGTTAATAAATAGCATTTATTATTACCAGTAAAATTGCTCTTAAGTAAATAAATTTATTGCTGTTTATAATAGCAATAAATAGAATCATTCTATGATTCTAGTGCATCTTATTGTTAAGAATACTATGATAGTGAATTTGAAGCAAATTTCTTATGGTGAGATTTTTTACAAAGGAAGTCAGTGTCCCATGTGAAGGTCCTGTGTGAAAGATATCAACCAGGTTGTGAAAGGACTGACAATAGATTAGTCTGACTTGGTCTGAAAGATACTCAAAGCATGAGAAATAATTGCAAAGAAGGCAAGAGGGCAAGTATTTATTAACTCACATGTTCGTACGTAATACTGCACTTCAAAAGTCAGTGTTTGTTACTAGTTACTAGTTCTAGGTGTTACTAGTTCTTTGATAAGAGATTTAGATGCATGAAGGAGTGCAAGAAATTGCATATTGTGGCTCTGATTGACAGCTCAAGATTTCAGGCCATATCTGTGCCACCAGAATTAAGTGATTTTTCCATTCTCAGTTTGCACGTACCAGATGAACAGGCTTAGTGAGAGAGCCACGCTTGCTATAAAATAAGCAATTAATACAAAAGCAAAGTGCAAGTATATGCAAGCAAGTAGTTTAATCCTTAGAAATCCCATATTGTGCCACTGTGTAGCATCATTCTCAGTGACAGATGCCTTAAGTCAGAATATTGATTAATAACAAAGTGTAGAATGGGTGGACTTGTCAATGAAAGGCTAGAGGAGAGAGTAGGGTCTGAGGGGAAATCCATATAGAATGAACAGCCTTTGTGATACTGTTCTTATCAAACAGGAGAAATGTGTTAGGACCAGATATAATCATTTTGTTTTGGAGAAAGAATCTATTCCCAGAGAATTAGGAGTGAAATGTTTAGGTCACCACTGACACAGGTATTGGTTATGAAACTGTGACACATAGTCTGTATTCAGCAGTGCAGCACCATGCTGTGCAAAGATGTTTAAACACATGAACATTGAATGCAGTAGAAACAGGCTTACAGGAAATTGATCGAACTCCAATGGCTTTCAACTATCAGTTAGCAGCACACTGCCTATGTGAACATTGATAGAGACCAACCAGTGAATAATGCTCATGTTGGCCAGACAACACTTAACAATTCTCTATATGTGTGGTGTAGTGTTACCACCGGACTATTTAAAACCCACAAATTAGCTGATTCACTGAATCCCATCACTAGAACGGACAGCCTATTGATTCTATTTGGGAGGTGGCAGTATGGGAAGAACAGCAATTTCATTTGGTGACACAAGTCCTTTGCAGGCTGCTGAAATGGCATTTTAGGCTCTGCCATTATAAATCCACTAAAAATCAAGAAAGATCTAGTACTCATTAGCACCATAGTACAGATATCAGGACTCATGCCAGGCAAAACAAAGTTGGCTGAAGGGGCAGCAAAAAGCTGTGTGCTTTGTCTCTGCAAAAGGCAGCTACAGTAAATTGTCCTGACATATATTGCTTCTTACAGTGTTCATAGCCAGATCTCTCTCTTTCCTGTTCTTATCCTTAAAGAATTAAATGGTTTGACTGGATAGCTGTCTACTCAGGTTGCCCTATATATCCTTCCAGTTCTATCTACTCTAGTGCAATTTCCCCTTTGTAAGACACTGAGAATGTGCCTTTCCTGGGCTTTAAGTAATAGGAAATGGTGCTGCTCAAATTCTTAATATGGATAAATTTGTCTCAGCACCTCGGTTCTCTAATAATCTGCTCTGTTTTGCTGCCTGATGCCCAGTTACTCCAACTCTGTACCTGCTGATTATCTGCTTCTCTGCAAGTAGCACCCAGCAAAATTTAGAAGACACATTAAGAAGCAACTCTAAACAATACATATAGGTTTTATTAATTGTGATTATGTTATCCAGTGCATTATAAATGGTGAAAAGCAATAGTGATTTAGTCATTGGAAGACAGAAGAGCAGTCCAGTTGTCACTCTGAGTCTTTTTTTTTTTTTGGCTACTTATAAGGATGTAGATCTGAAGAAACATGAAAACGTGAAGGAACACCAAGGCTTTTCAAAAGATCAGGAACTGATTTTTTTTTTTTCAATCAGTGTAGGATATGTATATAAAGTATTTTGACACTCGTAAAACAGATGTCTCTACAGTTTCAACTTTCCTAAATGAAGGTGTTTCAGTGTAACTGCTAAAAGCACTGCAGTTAAATCTAGTACATATAGTACTGAAAATAAAAAGGTGGAAAGTATTAGGAATGAAATTCAATGTTCCTAAGGTGTGGTTAAGAACGTCCATATTCAGATTTGACTTGTATAATTTAGTCATGTGGTAAGTATAAATGTGTTGCATATCTTAAAATATCTTTTTTTTTTTTTTCCTGATCTGCTTATTAATCATGGGGCATGTCCTAGAAATTGGCCAAGTATTTGAAACTCACATTGAGGCTTGATAATTGGGAACTCTCAGAAGCTGGCCTTAAACTAGTCTAGCTGATGTAGTGTGAATGAATGCCAAAATGTTTGCCTGCTAGAATACCACGTCTACCACATTATTCATTAAAATTGAGTATCTCTAAGTTACTAATTCCAAATCCCAGGAACAATTTTTTTTTCTGCAGAACAATTACACTTATGTATTTCAGTCTTTCTCTGATTGATTTCATTATACTGAGGCAATGATAGTCTTACCCTTTGAACATGCTGCAGGGCATTTAATACTAATGTGCCAAACTCATCACTAGGTAAGTATGAATAATTAAAGGTAAAATATCAAACATTGTGCAATATTATCCTTTCTCTTAGCTAGCCAAACCCCATCATCTGCTCAATCTTGAGTGAAAAGTATTAATGTTATACTGTTCTCCTCAACATTTTTTGACCTAGAATGGATTTCAGCACTTTGCCAGTGGGAGATGCGCAGTATAGGGACACAATTATGTCCAAAATAATCTGAAATTGGGAAAAAAAAAAAAAAAAGAAGAAGAAGAAAAAGTAGATAAATCAAAGTAAGTACTCCATGCTGGGCTTTTGTGTCTGATCAGCTGTATCTTCACACTAATTCTTGCAGGAAAATTTGATCAAAGCTGGGAACAGATCCATGAACTACAGTCCCCCCTTGTAGTTAAGCTGTGGAACCATAACTGGAAATGGCAAGATCCTACATAGTCAACAGATTACATAATACTGGATTCTGGATTTATGTCAGATATTTTACTAGTTTCTTTATGCAGAAATAATAAATATTTTTGCCTTCCTGGATATGTTACCAGGTAGATACCTCCACTTTATCCTGATAAAAGGGCTTGCTATCCATCTTCACGCCACTCTTATCAATTTATATAATTTTCATTCAGCTGATCTCAGTGGTTTTACTCCTGATTTGCTCTTGGTGGAGTGACGTACCAGTAGAATCTTCATCTCTCCTGTCAAACCCTAATAATTTTATGCCAGTAGGCAGAATGGATAAGGGAGAGACTATGTCCTTGCTTTTTTCCCTGCCTGTGTACAACTGCATAAAGACTGAAGTCGGTAGCTTGAACACTATTGCTATGTCAGGAAACAGTGTCAACTATTAGGATTTCATCTCTGGAGAGAAAATGGTTGCTGAGGAATTGACATCCACACTGTACACACTTCTGTGTCTTACTTAATTGTAGGTTTAATTTGGCTCAATGGTCTGAAAGCTTATTTGAGGCTAGAGTTTGAAGGGGTGCTCTAGAGGCACATATTCTAGTTAGTTTCATCCAAATACAATCCAATTACACCCACACCACTGTATGTAGTTCAATGATCATGGATTTTGCAAAACATGCAAGATTTTGGGGTAAAATGCATCCAAGGCTAATGGAAGAAGAAGAAAGCCCCATTGCTTTTACAGTTCTCTGTTGCTAATTTTTAGCTTGTTCTTGGAACGCAGACTTACAAGATGAGGTTTACTTATTTCTTTTGTAGCACAATTCTCTAGTGGATAGACAAAAGTCATGGTCTGTTAAACCCATTATTAATTACACAAAATGTTAAAGTATGAGAGTTAATAGTGGTTTGTGAGTGCTGCTTATTGTTGTTCTTGCCGTTGCTGTTACGTTTTCTTTTGTTGTTTTAAGAGTTAGATCCTCTCATGACGTGTGTATTACTATTCCTTCTTTGAAGAAGGCTAGTTTTAACTCCAATATAGATGATATCTTGTCCTGTGTATGTACTCTTTGTGATGAGAAACTGAGAAATTATGGAGGGGCACTATCCTGCACCATCAATTCCACTGGCTATGCTCAAACAGTAGAACTTTTCCATTTTTTTTTTTTTTTTTTTTTTTTTTAGAATAGGTCTTACTAGTTCTACTCATCTTTGAGATGTTGAGTGTTTACCAAAATGAAAAAGTTGATGTTATCATCTGTTATGAAGCCGCGTTACTTTTAAAATGGATCTGTATCAAGGGCTGCAGGTTTCTGAGCAGAGCTTGTCTTGTTTATGGGAAAAAGGCATAGACTAATCCTGAACCAGTGACTAACATACCTGCTGTTGCATGCTGACTGGAATATACTGAATTAGTTTCACCTCTTCAACTAAGTGACCTTGAAAACCAGATGAGATCAGAATGCAAAAATTTTGCCATCAAATCTAAAACTATAGAACATCCATTGTTCAAAGCGGTTCACAGAGCCCGTGAGCAGTCTCCATAAGCTGGGAGCAGACCTTAAAACTACCATTTTGAATGCAGAAAAATTACCAGCATAACATATGTTCTTAAGTGTTAGATCTCCATTCAAATGCTTTATCTGCTGACGGACTGACATGCTTCCTATAAACTTTAATTGTCTTGGGATGTTGCCACTACCAACTGCTGCTCCATGACATGTTTGGATATAAAGACAGTAATGAATTACTTTTTTGTTATTATTGTTTTGTTAGTTTGTTGTTGTTGCTGTTTCTCCTAGGTGGTAAGTTTATGGTCTCAGTGCTGCAGACTCATACTTGGATCCAGTTCTGACTTATACAACAGCAGCCATCAATTCTACTACAGTAGTGTAGCCTGGAATGAAATTCTGTTCCCCTGAGTACATTCTGCTCTGTGTGTTGAATGAGTCACTGACATAACCTAACTGGTGGAACACTCTCTGGAAAACTATTGTTTTCAGCTTAATTAAAATATTTTGAAGTAAAATTGACTGCTGTTTCAGAATTCTGAATTTAGAGTCCTACTTTCATCCTACGTAGAAATCTTTGGCAGAGACTAAATAAATTTCTTAGAAATTAAGATTGCCCTCCTAGGTCCAGATTCTATCACCTATATTAACCCTGACTAGCAACAAATACTGGAGTTAGCCAACCTGCTGTATGATACACAAGTATTTCCATTTTTAAGGTACACTATTCCTTTTTGCAAGACTTCTAGAGATGGGTTTAAGGCAGCCTATAATACTATGGCTGTGCTGTACCTGTTGGTAGGTAAACATATGGCTGCAATTTCCTGCACTGTTGATCTGGCCCTTTCACAGACACTAAATGAAATGAAAGATAATCAAATGACTATTCACAGATAAGAAGTAGTTGAAAATCTAGATGTAGAAAATATTCCTAAGTATTGATTTGACAGTCTGACTGTATAACAAGAAATGTATCTATTAAGGAGAAAAGAAAAAAAAATGAAAAAAAAAAAACACCAGAGAGAGTAAGAAAGAATTTCACTGAATAATTGCTGATCATTTCTCTGATCATTCCTCTTCATTTTACAAATGTACGTTAGAGCATATAATGCAGCTAGCCATTCTTTAATTTTTTACTTTTGAGATTCAAAGGCTGCATATTTCACATAAAAGTAAGAACTGTAATAATTGTAATATCTGAAGCAGATGTGAATTGTAGCTTGTGAAGTTATGTGTGATTAAAGGTGATGAGAAGGTAATGACTTAAGAAGACCCTAACTCTGTCTTTAAAGAAGGGTTACTCAGGGCAGACAAAAATGCCTATATTTGTTTTGGATTTTTCTCTCAGGAACATTTTCTTTCTCACATACTGAGTAAAGGTGTGCAAAATTTTTTGTTTGTTTTGTTTTGTTTTTGTTTTCCTTGTAGGGCTTGCATGAGATAACCTAGAATGAAAGGTAGAAATATGACTTATACAACTAATTTATTCTTTTTCAGCATGCTCCCTTTTGCTTCAAATTAAGATTTGCCTTGTTGCTTGCCATGCCTCTGTAATTTCAGGTTAATTTTCAAGAGAAAGAGCTATTTTCTCATAGTATACTTCTGCCATGCAATCTTAGATTAAATTGGTTGAAAATAGGTGCTATAATATTTCAAATGAATGAAGAAGGAAAATCATAAGAGAAGAGTGAACTTCTGTGTACATTAATAAACATATGGTACATATAATTATTACATGTCTTTTTAAAGGATGACCAGCAATAGCAAAATCAAAGTACTTGAAGAGAAATATATATATATTTAAAATAGCTATTTAAGATAATGGTCCCAAACTCATAAGACTCACTGCGATGATCAGCTCCTGTGTAGACACGTTCTGCAGTGGAGAGGAGGATCGTGGCAGACTGGGCTTTTCCTGCATAGAGGCCACTCAAGGCAGCCAAGGGAGCTGCCTGGAACTGGCAGCCCTCATGTTAGCGGCTACTAACAAGGTGTGGGTGGCCCCCTCTGCTGTAAAAAGGCAGCCCCTGGGACGCGCAAAAGACCAGGAGCATGGTGACCAGGGCAGGCAAACAGGGCGTGGTGCGTCAGTCAGGGCGTGGCGCGGCAGTTTGTGCAGCAGTGCACGCAGGCAGGGCAAGCAGGGTTGGTCATACTTGTGTTCTGGGAAGGAACTTCTCCTGAAGAAATGATGTCCACCCGCTGAACCTGCCATTCTGCATCTGAAACCCAGACGGAAGGGCCACAACCTCCCTGGGCAGATGCCTCCACCCAAACAGACCTCCCAAGGACTGAAAGAGTGGCCCAGACCCTCAGTTCTGGGAGCTCCAGTCTCTGGAAGTACCCCTGTGACCTGAAGGCAGAGGGGAGGTCCATGAGTGCAAGTGTGCCCAGCTGGATGAGCTCTTCCAACAGGTGTCTCAGTTGCAAGAGGAGCTCACCAGGCAGCATAGCATTTGGGAATGTGAGCAAGAGATTGACAAATGGTATTATACACTGTCATGGTCCAAGCAACAGCCCTGCCTTAAGTCTAGGCAAGAGGTAGGGAAACAAACGTGCAGCCCAAAACAAACACATTCAAAAGACTCACAGGACAAGGGAGAGTGGACCCTTGTCTCTGATCGGAGATGGAGGAGGAGTCTTCCCCCATCCCTGAAGTGCCCCTGCACAATAGATACGAGGTTGTAAGGCAGGAGAGGGGAGACTCCAGGAGAATTAGTGAAGACTTCAGAAAGACCACGCACAGGGAACTCAGAAAGGCCGACCACATGAAGTTGGCTCAGTCTCCCAACTGCATCAAAACCAGTGCTACAAAGCACAAAGGTTGTTAGTCACTGGAGACTCCTCTCTGAGAGGCACCAAGGCTCCCATTTGCCATCCACACAATCTCTCCAGAGAGGTTTGCTGCCTGCCTGGAGCCCATATTTGTGATATCATGAAGAACCTACCAAGCCTGGTGGGTCCCAAAGACCCCTTCCTACTTTTTCAAGTAGGATCAAATGATGCTGTGACAAGGAAACTCTGCAATATCAAAAATGATTTTATGGCCCTTGGAAAGATGTTGAAGGGATCAGGAGTGCCAGTAGTGTTCTCCTCTGTCCTCCCAGCTCATGACTGGGACCCAGGAAGAAGGAGACAAATGAGCTGAGTGAATGATTGGCTGTAAGGCTGGTGCTGTGCCCAAGGATTTGGGTTCTATGACCTTGGATGCACTTTTGAGGGACCGGGCATGCTGATACCAGATGGGGTGCAGCTGACCAGGTGGAGCAAGAGTGTTCTGGGCAGTAAGCTGGCTGGGCTTGTCAGGAGGTCTTTAAACGAGATGCGGCAGGGGAAGGGGATGAACGTCTGAGTGAAGAGAACATGCCTGAGAACTGTATCACTCTAAGTAACATCAGGAAAATACTTGTGAACCGTCCCAATACAGTCAGGAAGGGTTTTGGAAATGTGATACCACCGATTGCCCAGCTGAAGTGCCTCTACACCAACACACACAGCATGAGAAACAAGCAAGAGGAATTGGAAACCATGATGCAATTAGACAAATATGACCTGATTGCTATCACCAAAATATGGTGGGATGGATCACATAACTGGAACATTGGAATAGAGGGCTACAAACTCTTCAGAAGGGATAGACAGGGAAGGAAGGGAGGAGGTGTTGCACTCTACGTTAGGGATGGGATTGATTGTGAAGAACTGCCTCTGAGAAACAGCCATGTGCAGGAGCTTGTGGGTGAGAGTTGAAGACCACACCAAGAAAGAACAGCTTGTGGCTGGGGTCTACTACAGGCCACCCAATCAAGGGGAGACTGTGGATGAGGCATTCTTGCTCCAACTACAAGAAACATCATACTCATACGACCTCATCCTGATGGTGGACTTCAACCACCCTGATGTCTGCTGGAAAAACTGTACAGCAGGCTGTAAGCAATCCAGAAGATTCTTAGAGTACGTCAAGGATAACTTCCTCATCCAGGTATTAGAGAAACCAAACAGAGTAGGAGCGTTACTTGACCTGCTGCTTACCAACACGGAAGAGCTCATTAAAGAGGTCAAGACTGGAGACAATCTGGGCTGCACTGACCATGACCTGCTTGAGTTTGTGATCTTGAGGAATACAGGCCTGGCAAAGAGCAAAGTTAGGACCCTGAAATTCCAAAGAGCAAACTTCAAGCTATTTAAGGACCTGGTAGTTGAGATACCCTGGAACACTGTCCTTTGGGACAAAGGAGCTGAGCAGAGCTGGCAACTCTTTAAGGATGTTTTCCTTAGAGCGCAAGAACCCTCCATCCATCCCCTTGTGTAAAAAAATTGACAGGGAGGACAGAAAACCAGGATGGCTGAGCAAGGAACTGCTAGTCAAACTGAGGTGTGAGAAGGAAATGCACAGGCAGTGAAAACAGGGACACGTGGCTTGGGAAGAGCACAGAGATGCTGCCCAGATGTGCAGGGATGGGATCAGGAAAGCCAAGGCACAGGTGGAACTGTGCTTGGCAAGGGATACAAAAAATAACAAGAAGGGATTCTACAGGTACATTTGTCAGAAAAGAAAGGCCAAGGAGAGCATACTCCCTCTGATGGATGAGAAGGCAAAACTGGTAACAACAGACATGGAGAAGGCTGAGGTACTCAACAACTTCTCTGCCTCAGTCTTTGCTGCCAGTCAGGCTTCCCAAGTCTTTTTGTTTCCATGAACCCATAGATAGAGGCTGTGGTGTACCTCAGGGCTCTGTCCTGGGACCGGTGCTATTTAATCTCTTTGTCAATGACACAGACAGTAGGATCAAGTGCACCCTCAGCAACTTTGCAGATGACACTCAGCTGAGTGGTGCAGTTGATACAACAGAAGGAAAGGATGCCATCCAAAGGACCTGGACAAGCTTGAGAAGTGGGCCCACGTGAACCTAATTATTTTCAACAAGTCCAAGTGCATGGTGTTGCAACAGGGTCGGGGCAATCCCAGACATGAGCACAGACTGGGATAAGAACTCATTGAGAGCAGCCCTGCAGAGAAGGACTTGGGGGTTCTGGTGGATGAAAAGCTTGACATGAGCAAACCACGTGTGCTTGCAGCCCAGAATGCCAACTGCATCCTGGGTTGCATCAGAAGAGGAGTGGCCAGCAAGTCAAGGGAAGTGATTGTCTCCCTCTACTCTGCCCTTGTGAGGCCCCACTTGGAGTACTGCATCCAGGTCTGGAGCCCCAAGCACAAGAAGGATGTGGAGCTGTTACAGTGGGTCCAGAGAAGGGCGACAAAGGTGATCAAGGGTCTGGAGCACACCTCTTATGACGAAAGGCTGAGAGTTGGGGCTGTTCAGCCTACAGACGGGAAAGGTCCAGGTAGACCTTACTGCGACCCTTCAGTACTTGAGGGGGACCTATAAAAAAGATGCGGAGCAACTCTTTGGTCAATTGGATAATGACAAGACAAGTGGGAATGGTTTTAAACTAAAAGAGGAGAGATTTAGTTTAGAGGTTAGAAGGAAATTCTTCGCTCAGTAGGTGGTGAGGCACTGGAACAGATTTCCCGGAGAGGTTGTGGATGCCACATCCTTATAGGTGTTCAAGGTCAGGTTAGATGAGGCCCTGAGCAACCTGATCTCATGGGTGGTGTCCCTGCCTATGGCAGGGGGATTGGAACTAGGTGATCTATGAGGTCCCTTCCAACCCAAGCCATTCAATGATTCTATCATTCTATGTAAAACTGTAACTTGTTTATTGCCATAGATAGGCATGAAGTTTAGTGGTTCATATGGCTTTTGTTAAACACACACATGGTGTGGAAGTCACTTCAAAGGAACATATGACAAATTTTATCATCCATTTCCCTATGGTTGCTATTACTACAAAAAATCTGGGAACATAAAGAACTTGTAGCTGTCCCTGATACAGTTATGTCATAGCAGTCAGTAAAAAGTGTAGTTTTTAATGGCATCTCCAAGCTTCAGGTCATGGAGCCAAGCAACTCAAGACCAGACTTCTCTCCTACGTGGTTATTTTAACTTCAAAGTGATCTTCATCACAGACTGAACACAATATAAAACTAAACAAGACTGCACTGCATTTTCAAAAATGACATTTTGCTCTGGAATGCTTTTGCGTACAAACCTTAATATTCAGTTATTTACTAAGCTATCTTTTATTTCAGGAGTGGAGGCAAGAATGATGGAGTGACAGAAAAGGGAAAGGCCTGTTGAGCAGAATGGACTTCTTGCATACCTTTGTTAGAAGCATTCTTTGAAAAAAATGTAACATACACCTCAAATTTTTTTGCTTACAAAAATGCCTGTTTCATAAGGGTTTGGAAATATCTTCTGAAGTCTCTAATAGTTTTTGCTTAGTCACAATAATCTAGGTGATTCTCTCCTTCTGTCCCTTCACTTTATTTTTATTTTTTTTTGTATCATTCTTTGGACTTCTGGACACTGAGTAAACTCAGACACGTCTAAATCTTGACATGAGGCATTCTACCTCAGCTGAGTTAATTCAACATGAAAACTTCATTTATATCAGCAAAGACAAAGAAGGAATTGTGCTGGGAATCTAAAAGTATTGATCTGTGTGAAAGTTATATTGCTGAGCTCTCTATAGTTATATGTCGCAATACAATTTGCCAGAGGGAAGATTTACTTTCAAGAGGCTTCCACTAAAAAAAAAAAAATCTTAATATATGCCTACTAGAGGGATATAAAAATGCTGTAATACCACCTACTTGGTTAGAATAAGCAATCTGTAATCTCAGAAATGAGCTGGTATTAAGCTGATAAGGCATATAACATCAGATATTACATGATATTTAGAAGTTAATGCAAGTTCATTGATTTGTATTATTGGTGGTTCTAGTTTCCCAATGCTGCCCCAACAAGTTATCCAAACTCATTAGATGTCACTGTAGTCAATAACAACAACAAAAAATTCCTCACAACTGGAATTGTATCGCTATGGATATAGGAAATGATCTCTTGTGCAGCAGTGAATATTGTCTGTTGATGAATACAGATAACCTCTGTGTAAGTTACATAGTAGAGTTGCATAAATAATGCATGAAGTACTGGAAGTTGTTTAAAAATAAAACTCCATACACATCTCCTCACTCCATTAAGCAGCAAATAATACGAATTTACCCTTGTTTCTATCTTTCTTAATAGCCTTGCTGCCACTCAGCTTTCATCTTTCATTAAGACTCCTGCAGGTGCTGCTTTAGGTGCAATATAACATAATGACACTGAAAGCAGTAGAAGGTTTTAACTCCACTGAACTTTTCCTCTATTATAAAGACTAGTTTAACAGAGTTAATATCTGCTATAACTGAGGATGGACACCTTTTCCTCTATGACATCTAGTCACAAGTTATAATAATAAGATTAAGACAGTTTTGTGTCATCTGGCACCAAGCCTTTTGTAGTATTGCTTGGTCTCCTGTTTATTGTGATCACACCCAGTTTTTCTTCTGTGTGACTCTCTGCTTTGTTTTTGAAGTCAGTAAATAGTACCTTAAGCTAATAGAAGAACGTCAGTGAGCTATAAATGGAGTGTAGGTAGAATGAATAGAGGTCTAGGCTCACACTATTGATGCAATTTAGTGTTGATTGTTATCTGATGATCAGCAAATTTTTGTCTGGTATATTTCATAACACCTAGGGAAGATAAAAATAAAAGTAAAGCTGACTTTCAGAGAGAGTATAGTAAGTAACTTCTAACAGAGATATGAGAATTGTAACTTGACAAGCCTTTTTCTCCTTTGAGAGGGAGCAGAGTCCTGAACTTGCTATAATAACAACATGTTCCTGTATAACAATTTGTCTATGAATACAGTCATAGACATAGTAGCTTTTCATTCTCAGAAAACTGGTCTTAGACCAGGATCTGGTATTATTTCTTCTTGCTCTTCTAATTCTAATAATTCTAATTCTAATTCTAATTCTAAATTCTTTCTCTCTTTTTTCCCTGTGTATCTTTACTTTCTAGAGGATCTACGACAAGAATTTCCTTTCCTCTGAATATGCAATGTATTTTAAGTTGGCCACAGCTGTCTAGTTGGCCACCTTTTAAGTGCTTCAGCTGTTGATTTATTAAGTAAATAGAAAGACATGAAGCATTACATTCCTGAAAACATTTTTTCCCCACACTGCATCAGTTGTTTTAATAAAAGAAATTTCCTCACTACAGACCTTGCCTCATTGCTATACGTAATCATCATGGCTGAAGTAACAATTGCTGCAGCTAACACTGTTGATCTTAATAGTGCTTAAGTACTTAAGAGCTCCTTCTGAAGCACTCAAAGGAAAAGAGAGGATTTCCAGAAGTTCTCAGCACTGTTGCCCCAGGTGAGAGGTGTCAGATTCCCAAAAACTTCAAAAATCTGGCCGTGGCATGTTGACACCATGCATTGCAGCATTATCTTACAGATACTTAAACATTTTTGACCAATCTGGTAAACCTGTCATGTATATTCTTATGACATGTCTTATTGTGCAGAGCTTGTACTGCAGAAGTGGTTTGGTTCCCAAAATGGAAGGTATTACACTAGCTAATTGATGCTGTCTCTCAAATAAGTTTTACATTAGACTTCTCTCAACAGGACTGTGAAGATCTGTCAAGCAGGAGGAAGGTAATTTTCCCACAGCTATATGAGTATCACCACTTCTGGTGCTTTCTTACAATCTCAGAATTTTTTCTGACATTATAATATGCTTCCATGTGCCATGAACAGTTGGAAAGCCTGGACGTAGAATACTTCTGAAAAAGGTGGTCTTGCTCAGATTTCTGCGATTTGAGGCAAAAGATTTTGCAACTTCTATTTCACCATTCTTATAAATAGCAAAAGATGAGTTATTTCATAAGATTGTTTCAAAAAGAAGTGGATTCTTAATGAACAGGAAACAGAGCCCATTTCGGTCTTCTTATATTTACTGGGGAGATTTCTTAGCAAAAGAAGCTAAGTATCTAAAATTTCAGCCAAATTAAAATACCCTGTCCCTATTTCCTTTAAGCCAACATTTCTCTCTACTGGGTAGATATATTAGTCTCTTGGTTTTAAATTGCAAAGCAACACTAATCAAAGAGCTAATTTGTTGGTACTAATGATGATTTAGCCAAAGCAAACTTATTACTCAAAGAGAGGAAATCTGCTGCCAAGAAAGGTTTTGTTTTCCTTAGGCAGATTAGTTATTCATTGGTGGATGATTATTTACATTACTGTATACTGGAAAAGAGAGAGTTATACGTATTTATTTTATATTACCAAGAAGCAGTGTTCAGCAGTTAAAAAGATTTTTTAAGTGCAAAGAAGGGCAGATGAGAAGAATGTTCAAAAAGAGATATTTTATCCTAGTGGAGATGTTCCCCTGCAGACACACAGAAAAAATATATGCATAGAACAGGAAACTCATCCTTCAAAGTACCCTCTTTGAGAAGTCCCTTTTATTGTCCATTGAATGGGGAGGGAGCTGGGTTGTAGTTAGCTTTGATAAACAATCCTGTTCGTCTCAGCCAATTACTGATTGTTTTGATATAAGTTAGCTTGAAACAAAATGCCTTTACATATTTACGTTATGGATCTTGAGCAGGAACGTAGCTCACAATTTACCAAAGCATGGGGATACTTGGGGAAATTCAGTGCCCAGCTCTCAATAAAATCCAAAACCATTGAAGCCAACACTTACTGAGTCCAAGAGGATAAAAATCTCATTTTGTATTTGTACTCAGCATGTGTTTAACTTTTATGTTTCTGTCGGGCTTTGTTAAATTTTAGTAACATGCACTGCAATAGATTATTATTATTTTTTAATAAACATGGCTATATGTATGTAAAATGGCATTTTTTAAATCTGAGGACTCCATTAATTTAATCTCTGTTCATTTTACTTTTCATTTCTTAAAGGAACATTTGGTTTTAATACCCAATATTTTTCTCAGAGATTGCTGACAGAGGACTAATATCCAATCAGTTAGAAATTTCTAAAGATAGTCAGCTAATCCTCTCTGTTGTTACTTAGATTTTATTTTATTTTTTTATTATTTTTTTAAATTTTTTAGTCTAGTATTCAAACCTATAAATCAGAAGTGTTTTTGTACAAACTTAAAGCTAGCTGTCTAATATATCATAGTAGTCTTTATCCCATTTTAAATACTAGGGACATTCTCTAATCTCAAGGGTTTATAGAAGACAACTCTCAATCCGTAACATGTCACCCTTTATGTACTAGTATTTAGCAGACAAAATTAATATTTCTTTAGTTGGTTTGTTCCAAGAAGAATGACATATTCAATGAGGAGCTCTTTGTGATTTGCTGAACAGTATTTGTTGGAATAAGCTAAGTCCCCAAAATACTAGAATTCTCACAAGTGAAATTATTCCCTCACAATCCTCAGTGCAAAAATATTGTGATTTTTGAAAATATTTATTTGACTAAGCTCTGCCACAGTCAAGTTTCCCTCATCTGCAACCAGAATCCTTCCCTTGATTCCCCAGTGATTCATGAGGCCTTTAATTTTCCATTAGAAAGAAGTACTTTTAAGGGGAATTAAAATACATTCTCATTATTTGACTTTCAGAGAATAATAGCAAATATTTTACTTAGTAAATTATTACTACATTGTAGAATATATGACATTACATTATAGATAAAAAAGATATTCTGAGGGAGTGAATTTAAGGGTTCAGTGAAACAATTTAAAATCATGAGAAAAAGAGAAGAAAAAAAGAGTTCAGTAGGATCTAATTCTATAACCTTGAAAAAATCAGTTGTTACCTTCTTAAGCAAATATGTTTTCTTTTATTTCTAAAGCTTCTGTCTTAATTATTTTGTTGATCAAATTAGGATTACATTCTTGATATGCAGGGAAGATTAATGCAATCACAGTGATAGAGAGTGTGCATTTTTTACTCTGTTTTGATATAATCTGACTGGTAGATGAAACATTAAAAAAAGTTTTCTTGTGTATTTTCTGAAGATCATTGAGATATGCTTAGGACACTACATTACAAACAGTTGGCATTTCAAGATCTAGTGTTTAACTTTGCTCACATTTCTTGGATATCTAGAAAAAGTCACAAAGAATACTACCTTCAACAGCAGTAAAATATGAAGTAAGATCAGCACTAATTATATGTGTACTAACCCACAAATCAGAGAAACAGTGTGTTGAAAAGTGAAGTAGAGAAAGTCAGACTAGTGGATCACATTTGGAGATTGACTTTTTTCAAGTCATTTTCTTTTGCTAAACTGAAACATATCAAAGCATATCATACTTTCTTAAGGATAAAAATGAAAAAAAAAAGAGATTTATTATTTTAATTAAAAAAAAAAAAGTCCTAAAAATCTGTCCTTCTTCTTTAATATTTCTCCCATTTGTTCTTCATTCCTTGGCAGCTCTGCAGTCAAAATGACACTTCTGCTAATGTAGATTACCCATGACTGTTTCAGAGCACATACAATAACCAGCCAACCAAAATGACACAAGATAAAGAAAATTTCTCCAAGCTCTCTATTCAAAAGATCACTTATGAATAACCTATCCCCTACATGGCTTTATCTGTATTCTCCCTTCTGCTCCATATTTTTAGTGCCAAAATATTGCTTTATATTTTCTTTCTTTTCACTTCATTTTTCTCTGTTTTCCCCCAATTCCTCATTATTATTTTCCCCCTAAAGCTTTCTGCCAAGATGAAACATTATAAGATGTTCACACAGTTAATAAATAAATAAATAAATAAAACCATTGAGGCTGATTCAAATGCCAAAGTATGCTTCTAGAATAATGTATTTTTAACTTTGGAAGAAAAGCTATATATATATGTATAGAAACAGCTTATCTTTTGGCTTACTTATACCTCTGGATAGTAGCAACTTAGCAAAGGGTTAAAAGGCATAGAAAAAATAAAAAAAACCTGTAGCATTATGGTTTTGTCTGGAGTCATTTATTCATCCTCTGCTTCCCCAGAAAATAAAAATCCATTTTTAATAAAACATAAAAAGGTGGACATATTGATGATATTACATTCATATAGCTTAATAAGCATTTCAAATCCACTGATGTCACATGAGGGAGGATGTGTTATTAAAACCACATCAACAATGACAGAGATGATATACACTTCAGCTCCTTGGTTAGTTCTCTTTTCTTGGCTGTTTGCTTGTTTATAAAGGTTCACCACTTTTTTTTTTTTTTTTTTTTTTTTAATATATCCATATATATCCATACCCGTTTTAATATATCCATAGCAGATAAGTCATATCCTATGTGGAGGATTAGGATCTTAATAAAGGGCTAAAGGCATAAGTTGAAGTGAACACTCTTTTTTTTTTTTGTCTTAAAAGAAACAAAATAAAAAATATAGAGTACCATATACATTAGCAACTGCATGTTTCCCAATCTTTTATCTTGACTTTTAAGTAGACCCATTATGAAAAGTAAAAAAAAAAAAAAAAAAAAATCACATTTCTGTTCTGCAGAATGCACAACAGCTGAGTCCCTCATCTAGCACTTGGAACATGATTAGAGGATGGAAAGCACAAAAGCCTTTCAGCCTTGTAATGACTGTTCTGTATGGTGTCGCACTCACTAGACTGTGCTGCTGACACTTTTTTAAAGTGCATGTAATACATCCACAGATGTCCAGCTCTCAGTTTGGTTTTCCTCAATTCATGCCTTCCTCTCACTTTGTGACTCAGTCCACTGGGTACCAAGCCTGACTTCATTTTGGTTGCTGTGGGATGCTCCAAATCACTTAGAAGCAAAATTTCTTAACAATACAGTGTTTGTTCTTCCAACTGTAGGTGACAGAATAGAATAACGCAGGTTGAAAGGCACCTCTGAGGTCATTTGACATGTGTTGGACTAAGAGAGAAATAAAAAAGAATCCTGTATCCACTCAAATCTTCCAGAGGCCTGACTTTTACTTGTTAATGAAGAGGAGCAGGTCTGGCCTGTAGCTTACTCCTTCTGTGCATAAGTCTTACCAGACTATAACCTTGTTTACCAAAGTTATCTATTCTTGGGCTCATACAGCCTTACCTCTTCCTCTTCCAGTGAGATTATGTGTTTTGATTTCTTCCTTCTCAAGCAATATACCTTTTCACCATAGCTATGTTGAAAGAGTTCTTCAGCTGTAAAACTGACTTCTTGAGACAGCGATGATGAGCTAAGGCACAATATTATCTTTGTTGTTTGATTGCTTTCAATGCTAACTTACAGCTGTCTTTGATTTAACTCTGAAGCATTCAAACAGGAGACATACAAAACTGAAGGAGGAAGAGAATCCCATGTCATAAAGCAGCAGGCATTTCTCTTCCTATCAGACCATACAGGATGGAGGTAGGGTTGCAGCTGCTGTCCTCAGAACAAGGATACAGGTGGCATCTTCCAATGTGCTTTTATAACTTCCCTCATATTTAGTTGTCAAAATCTGCCTAGCAAGAGTACTAAGTAGTTATGATTGATACTACAATTGCTAAGAGACTATAGCAGCATTGCTAGGCTTTTACGTGTCGGCTGTAGCTTTTCCATAACAACACAAACTTCTGACATGAGGGGAAAAATGCAGTCTTTTAAAACAGTATTCACAGAATCACAGAATGCTAGGGATTGGAAGGGACCTTGAAAGATCATCTAGTCCAATCCCCCTGCCAAAGCAGGAACACCTAGATCAAATAACACAGGAACACATCCAGGTGGGTTTTGAATGTCTCCGGAGGAGACTCCACAAACCCCCATAGGCAGCCTGTTCCAGTGCTCTCTCACCTTCACTGTGAAAGGTTTTGTCTCATATTTAAGCGGAACCTCCTATGTCCCTGCTTGCACCCATTGCCCCTTGTCCTATCATTAGATATCACTGAGAAGAGCCTGGCTCCATCCTCCTGACACTCACCCTTTACATATTTATAAACATTAATAAGGTCACCCCTCAGTCTCCTCTTCTCTGAGCTAAAGAGACCCAGCTCCCTCACCCTTTCCTTATAAGGGAGATGTTCCACTCCCTTAATCATCCTTGTGGCTCTGCACTGGACTCTCTTGAGCAGTTCCTTGTCTTTCTTGAACTGAGGGGCCCAGAACTGGACACGATATTCCAGATTCGGTCTCACCAGGGCAGAGTAGAGAGGGAGGAGAAGCTGTCTTGACCTACTAACCACACCCCTTCTAATACACCCCAGGATGCCATTGGCCTTCTTGGCCACAAGGGCACAGTGCTGGCTCATGGTCATCTGGCTGTCCACCAGGACCCCCAGGTCCCCTTCTCCTGTGCTACTCTCCAACAGGTCAGTCCCCCAGCTTATACTGGTACCTGGAGTTGTTCTTGCCCAGATGCAGGACTCTACACTTGCCCATGTTATATTTCATTATATTTAATTAGTATTGATTTACTATATAATTTCTGCTCTGTATTTTGATGGCAGACATAATCATCTCCCCCGGCTTTTAAAAAATCAAGAGTAATGTATCCCATTTAAATAACTTCTTAAATTTTTTTTTAACTGTACATTAACACCTGTAATGCTGCTGTATTTTGAATTATTTGCACCATGTTGCATGTAGTAAGGACCAGACGCATATTACTGGTTATTACTCAAATATAGAGGAAGGTTGTAGAGATTAAAAGAAATAATCACATGCTTGATGTGATAATAAAAAAGGGAAGAGTGGAATATTCAAATAGAAACGTCATTATCAGAGGTGAGGGGCAGCAATATCATTTTTGCAGAAACATTTTGTATAGATATAAGCAAGGAAAGAATGTGTTTGTCAAGGCCAGCGAATAAGTTTCAGGTAGTTCAAATAATAGCTGACAATAGTTAGACCAAGATCATCAGCTCTTGGGATTAATTAACAAGGTTTTATTTTAAAAATATTATTCCAAAAGCACACATAAATTCAGAGCACATTTGAACAATAGTGGCTTAACCCAGCCACATGTATCAATAGCAATGTAGCCCATCAGAGATAGTACTTGGCTTCACTTCTGTATGGACGAAACTGAAAGACTGAGGGAGAGGTGTGGTCTCACCTCCTGGTGTTGACAGGAGCATGTGAGGTGTACATGGGAACATGTGCTTTGGGAAAGGCTCACTTTGTCTCTCAGCAGTTGCTTCTACACATTGGCAGGAACAGCAGCAACAGTCCTGAATTTCCAAGGGTCTTGGAAATGTAAAGTAAGCACATATTTTTTTTTTCCTCCAATATTACATTGCTCTGTATTTTTTTCCTCATTTGGGTGTATTTATAGTCAGTCTCTACTTTCTACCCACAGCAGGTAAGAGATTAAAGATATTACCTTTAAAGCTTTCAGTAAAGTTTTAAGTAAAGCTTTCAGTAAAGTTTTAAGGTATTGTCCTTTTTCTCTCATTCTTGAAAATATATGTGTGTCCCAGGTGATGAATGTGACTTGTGTCCCAGGTGATAAATGGCTATTCATGAAAGTGTAGCAGGTACAATCATATATGAAGCCTTAAATCTGAACCAGAGCAAACCTACAATGCAGATTATGCTCAATTTCAAGGTAGTGATGACAGTCAAAGGTAGTAGTGTTGCAGTAACTGAAATGGGATAGTGGGCAAAAATTAAGGGCTACATTTACTACATATATTTCTAATCTCATGGCTAATTAAGGTGTACACAGAAATATATTTTCACATGTAGGAAATCTAGGAATAGAGCAGTAGATCTGTTAACCATTTAGCTAAAAATGGTAAAGGGTTAGGGTTAGGGCTGGGGGTTAATTAAGGGCTGGATTAGTCTAAATTCTGAGGATCTTAAATCTTTATAGTTCGTAGACTGTTCATATCCAATGAAGCCTTTGCATGTTACCACAAAAGCCTTTTCTTTGTGTTACATTACAATACTCCTACAGCTTCCTAATGTAAACATAGTGCCTTGGGAATTAATTTTGTGATGGCACCTACCTGTCTGTCATCCCAACTACTGAACTGTTTTTCATGAAGAAAACAGAGGCGTTCTTATTGGTTTACTTTACGCTGGACAATGAGTATCAAGTTGCTACTCATTTTTCGAGAATACTCAAGCCAAGTATAAACTTCTGTTATGCACTGAAGGTACTTTCAAGAATATTTAGACTTTAGGAATTTTCTTCATACATAGGTAAGGTATATGTTAATGCAATCAGGGCCATGATATCACCATGAAAATAAAAATTGCACTTTTGGTTCCTTTCTTCTGTTCTCCTCTAGAACAAGATCCCAGAACAAAATGACTGTGCTACTGTATACAGTCTAAATATACAGCAAATATACAGGCTGTATATTTAGAACTTTAACTCTATTTTTTTTTTTAAGATTTTATTTTCATGATAAATAATTCTTCACCATTCCAGCAACAGATGCTGCAACAGATATTGGTTCTTTTTTACTGTAAGTGTGGTGAAGTGAAGAAAGGATGAGACATATTTCACAATTTTGTAGAGATTGAGACTGGCATACTTCTCTGCCTCAGTCTTTGCTGCCAGTCAGGCTTCCCAAGTCTTTTTGCTTCCCTGAACCCATAGATAGAGGCTGGGGGAGCAAGGTCCCACCCACTGTAAGCAAAGAGCAGGTTTGAGACCACCTGATGATACTAAACATGTACAAGTCTATGGAGCCTGATGACATGCATGCAAGGATCCTGAAGGAACTGGCTGATGTAGTTGCCAAGCCTATCTCTATCATATTTGGAAAGTCCTGGCAGTCAGGTGAAGTCCCTGTTGACTTGAAAAAGGGAAACATCACTCCCATTTTAAAAAAGGGTAGAAAGGAGGTCCCGGTGAGCCTCACCTCTGTGCCTGAGAAGATCATGGAAAAGATTGTCCTGGAAGCCATGTCAAGGCACATGCAGGACAAGGAGGTGATCTGAGACAGCCAGTATGGCTTCACCAAGGGCAAATCATTCCTGACCAATCAGGTGTCTTTCTGCGATGGAGTGACTGCACAGTTTAACAAGGGAAGACCAACCAATATCATCTACCTAGATTTCTGTAAGGAATTTGACAAGGTCCCACATGACATCCTTATCTCCAAACTGGAGAGATATGGGCTTGATGGGTAGACTATTCAGTGGATAAGGAGTCAGCTTGAAGGTTGCAAGCAGAGAGTGGTGGTCAATGGCTCTATGTCCAGGTGACGAGTTGTGTCACTCAGGGCTCTGTCCTGGGACCGGTGCTGTTTAATCTCTTTGTCAATGACACAGACAGTAGGATCAAGTGCACCCTCAGCAACTTTGCAGATGACACTCAGCTGAGTGGTGCAGTTGATACAATAGAAGGAAAGGATGCCATCCAAAGGGACCTGGACAAGCTTGAGAAGTGGGCCCACGTGAACCTAATTATTTTCAACAAGTCCAAGTGCATGGTGTTGCAACAGGGTCGGGGCAATCCCAGACATGAGCACAGACTGGGATAAGAACTCATTGAGAGCAGCCCTGCAGAGAAGGACTTGGGGGTTCTGGTGGATGAAAAGCTTGACATGAGCAAACCACGTGTGCTTGCAGCCCAGAATGCCAACTGCATCCTGGGTTGCATCAGAAGAGGAGTGGCCAGCAAGTCAAGGGAAGTGATTGTCTCCCTCTACTCTGCCCTTGTGAGGCCCCACTTGGAGTACTGCATCCAGGTCTGGAGCCCCAAGCACAAGAAGGATGTGGAGCTGTTACAGTGGGTCCAGAGAAGGGCGACAAAGATGATCAAGGGTCTGGAGCACACCTTCTATGAAGACTGAGAGAGCTGGGGCTGTTCAGCCTACAGAAGAAAAGGCTCCAGGGTGACCTCATTGCAGCTTTTCAGTACTGAAAGAGAACTTATAAAAAAAGATGGAGAGCAACTTTTTGATCAGTGAGATAATGACAGGACAAATGGGAATGGTTTTAAACTAAAAGAGGAGAGATTTAGTTTAGAGGTCAGGAGGAAATTCTTCGCTCAGTAGGTGGTGAGGCACTGGAACAGGTTTCCCGGAGAGGTTTGGATGCCCCATCCCTGGAGTTGTTCAAGATGAGGTTGAATGGGGCCCTATTTCTATTTTGTTTTATTACTCATGCAAATATAAAAACAGTTGTCAGTCTTTTACTAAAAAGATATTCCTACAAGGTATAGAACTGATAAAGCCACTACTGTACCATTATCATCTTCAGTTCCTGCCAGAGCTGTAAGCTTGGCCAGTACATGTTGCTCTCAGACTATTGCCAACTGCAAAAAGAGTCTTAGGGAGCTACTGCAGGTTGGCAGAGTTAGAAATATCACCTGTGCCCTTTTAAATGTAGAGTGCAGGCCACAGTTTACTTTCACTTGGAGGGGTGTCCAATATACCTGGAATCGACTGCTCCAGGGGTGGAAACACAGCCCTACCATTTGCCATGGACTGATCCAGTCTGCGCTGGAGCAGGGGGAAGCTCCTGAACACCTGCAGTACATTGATGACATCATCGTGTGGGATGACACAGCAGAGGAAGCTTTTGAGTAATGGAAGAAAATAGTCCAAATCCTTCTTAAGGCTCGTTTTGCCATAAAACAGAATAAAGTCAAAGGACCTTCACAAGAGATTCAGTTTATAGGAATTAAATGATAAGATGGATGTCTTCAAATCTCAATGGATGTGACCAATAAAATAACAGGTATGTCTCCACCAACTAGCAAAAAAGAAACACAAACTTTCCTAGGAGGGAGAAATGCACAGGGTGTTTTTTTGGAGAATGCACATTCCAAATTACAGGCTGATTGTAAACTTGCTCTATCAAGTAACCCGTAAGAAGAACGATTTCAAGTGGGGCCCCGAGCAATGAAAAACTTTTGAAAAAATTAAATGGGAGGTAGTTCATGCAGTATCTCTTGGGCCAGTCTGAGGAGGACAAGATGTAAAGAATGTGCTCTACACTGCAGCCGGGGAGAATGGCCCCACCTGGAGCCCCTGGCAGAAAGAGCCTGGGGAAACTTGAGGTCGACCCCTAGGGTTTTGGAGTTGGGGGTACAGAGGATCTGAGGCCCACTACACTCCAGCTGAAAAAGAGATATTGGCAGCATATGAAGGAGTTCGATCGGCTTCAGTTCGGTCAGTTGGCACAGCTCCTCCTGGCATCCTAACTGTTGGTACTGGGCTGGATGTTCAAAGGAAGGACCCCCTTTACACATCATGTGACTGATGCTACATGGGGTAAGTGGGTTGCACTGATTACTCAGTGGACTCGAATAGGAAACTCCAATCACCCAAGAATCTTGGAATTGATTGTGGACTGGCCAGAAGGCAAATATTTTGGAATATCACTGGAGGAGGAGGTGACCTGTGCTGAAGAATCCCCAGTGTACAACAAGCTACCAGAAAACGAGAAGAAATATGCCCTGTTCACTGATGAGTCCTGTCGTATTGTGGGAAAACATCAGAGATGAAAGTCTGCCGTATGGAGTCCTACATGACAAGTTGCAGAAACTGCTGAAGGAGAAGGTGAATTGAGCCAGCTTGCAGAAGTGAAGGCCATCCAGATGGCTTTAGATACTGCTGAATGACAAAAGTGGCCAGTTCTCTATCTCTACCAATTCACGGATGGTAGCAAATGCCCTGTGGGGGTGGTTACAGCAATGGAAGCAGAGCAGCTGGCAGTGCAGAGGCAAACCCATCTGGGCTGTTGCATTGTGGCAAGATATTGCCACCCAGGTAGAGAACCTGGTTGTAAAAGTACACCATGCGGATGCTCACGTGCCCAAGAATTGGGCCACTGAAGAACATCAGAACAACCAGCAGGGAGATCAGGCTGCTAAGATTGAAGTGGCTCAGGTGGACCTGGACTGGCAACATAAGGGTGAAGTGTTTATTGCTCAATGGACCCATGACACCTCAGGCCATAAAGGCAGAGATGCAACATACAGATGGGATCATGGGCAAGGGATGGACCTGACCGGACACTAAGGCACAGGTTATTCATGATTGTGAAACATGTGCTTGTGGTGGTTTTACTCAGGTGGGCAGCCGAGTTCCACCATGGCCGCTCTATCACTCCCCCTCCTCAAAGGGAAAGGGGGAGAAAATATGATACAAAGGGCTCAGGGGTTTAGATGAGGACAGGGAGATCACTCAACAGTTATCGTGATGGGCAAAACAGACTCAGAGTAGGGGGATAGTAAAATTTATTGCGTATTACTAACAAGCTAGAGAAGTGAGAAGCAAAAGAAGAAACCAAAAACACCTTCCCCCCGTCCACCCTCTTCCATGTCCTCCCCCCGAGCAGCACAGGGGAACAGGGGAATGGGGGGTGTGGTCAGTCTATAGCACTTCGTCTCCGCCGCTCCTTCTTGGCCACTCTCTTCACCTGCTCCACATGGGGTCCTTCCCACGGGATGCCATCCTTCCCAAACTGATCCTGTGTGGGCTTCCCACAGGCAGCAGCTCTTCAAGAACTGCTCCAGATATGGGTCCGTACCATGGGGTCCATCCATTAGGAGCAAACTGCTCCAACCTGTGTCCCCCACGGGCAGCAGCTCCTGCCAGGTCACCTGCTCCTGCGGGTGCTCCTCTCCATGGACTACTGGTCCGGCCCGGGATCTGCTCTGGTGGGGGTCCTCCACAGGCCGCAGCCTCCTTCAGTGCAGGTCCACCTGCTCTACCATGGTCTCCTCCACAGGCTACAACGTGGAACCCTGCTCCACCATGATAATCCATGGGCTGCAGGGGGACAGCCTGCTTCACCATGGTCCTCACCACAGGCTGCAGGGTACTTCTGCTCTGGTGCCTGGATCACCTCCTGCCCTCCTTCTTTCCTGACCTTGGCGCCTGCAAGAATGTTTCTCACTCCTCTCTCTCTCCCAGCTGCTGAGAAGCAGCATTTTTTTTTTTCCCTTTCTTAAATATGCTCTCACAGAGGCGCAAAGCAACATCGCTTATTGGCTCAGCTGTGGTCAGCAGTGGGGCCCTTATCTAACATGGGGCAGCTTTAGATTCTTCTCAGAGAAGCCACACCTACGGCCCCCTGCTACCAAAACCTTGCCACATAAACCTACTACAGTGCTGCAGTCAAGCAAGCCAAGCAGTTAAAGCCTCTTTGGTATGGAGGACTATGGTTGAAATATAAATATGGAGAGGTCTGGCAGATTGATTACATCACAATCCCTCAAATCCACAACGGCAAGCACCACATACTTACAATGGTGGAAGCAACCACCAGATGCCTGGAAACATATCCCGTGCCCCATGCCGCCACCCAGAACACTATCCTGGGCCTTGAAAAGCAAGTCCTTTGGCAACATGGCACCCCAGAAAGAATTGAGTCAGACAATGGGACTCATTTCTGAAACAACCTCTTAGATGCTTGGGCCAAAGAGCGTGGTATTGACTGGTTATATCATATCAAACAGTGGGATACATATTTGGCAAAGGCCATGTGGTTAGTCAACAGTAGGGGATCTGTCAATCCCCTAGTGTTACCAGTCAAACCTGTTACAAACTGTAGAAGGGAATAAAGTCCCTGTAGTGCACATAAAAGCATGCTGGAGAAGATAGTCTGGGCTATTCCTGCCTCAGGCAAAGGCAAAACGAGCCATGGGATTGCTTTTGGTCAGGGACCTGGATGCACTTAGTGGGTAATGCAAAAGAATGGGAAGGTCCGATGTGTACCTCAGGAGGATTTAATGTTGGTTAAGACTAGCCCATGAGTTGAATTGTATTATGTTAATTACTATATAATACTGTATGTCATCACTACTATGATTGCTACATGTCTTATCAACGGTATGACAGTAACAGCCACGCAGATAATGATGAACGGACTTTGATAGAATTGGGCAAGCACAGCAGTGTGATGGAACCAGAACGAGCTTCAATGTGCGACGATCCAACATTACGCACCTTCTCTTCTGCCCTGAAAGATTGTTGTGACAGATTGAGCCCAAAGTTAGTCACAGACTATACACAAACATGGTAGACATTTTACATACATATATGGAAGGTGGTGATTAATTGAAATGTCTTGGAAAATGTGGGACCCGAGCATGACATAAATGGCATGGAATAAGGGGTGGATATTGTCCTGGTTTTGGCTAGGATAAAGTTATTTTATTTTCTCCTAGTACCTAGTATGGGGTTGTGTTTTGCTTTTAGGATGTGATTAGTGTTGATAACACACTGATGTTTTAATTGTTGCAGAGCAGTGCTTACACTAAGCCAAGGACTTTTCATCTTCTCACACTGTCCTACCAGTGAGCAGGCTGGGGGTGCAGCAGGAACTGGGAGGAGACAGAACCAGGACAGCTGACTGAAACTGGCCAAAGGGATGTCCCATGCCATGTGGTGTCATGCTGAGCAATTAATATGGGGTGGCTGGCCGGAGTTGGGGGGACCACTGCTTAGGGATAGGCTGGGCATTGTTCTGCGGGTTGTTCAGCAATTGCATTGTGCATCACTTGTTTTGTACACATTATTAGTAGTAGTTCTATTCTATTCTATTCTATTCTATTCTATTCTATTCTATTCTATTCTATTCTATTCTATTCTATTCTATTCTATTCTATTCTATTCTATTCTATTCTATTCTATTCTATTCTATTCTATTCTATTCTATTCTATTCTATTCTATTCTATTCTATTCTATTCTATTCTATTCTATTCTATTCTATTCTATTCTATTCTATTCTATTCTATTCTTCTATTCTGTTCTGTTCTGTTCTGTTCTGTTCTGTTCTGTTCTGTTCTGTTCTGTTCTGTTCTGTTCTATTCTATTCTATTCTATTCTATTCTGTTCTATTCTTTATTTCTATCCTATTCATCGTTGTTATTATTATTTTCCTTTCTTTTCTGTCCTAATAAACTGTCTTTATCTCAAGCCATAAGCCTTCATTTGTTTTTCCAATTCTCTCCCCCATTCCACTGAGAGAGGGGGGAGGGTGAGTGAATGGCTGTATGGTGCTTAGCTGCCAGCTGGGTTGAACCACAACAAAGGGAAAAGGAAAAAAAGACAAAACAAAACAAAACAAAACAACAAAAAAACAAGAAGACTTCATTGTTTCAATAACCTATTGTAGTGAACAATTTGTTGAGCTCAAGTGTTAATTTCTTCCCATGCTACGCTCTACTTCCCTGTCAAGCCAATATTACCATTTTATTTTCCCATTTTCATTTACTCCTGATAACTAATATCGATGACTTCTGAGACTATGTCTTCCAACCAGAAACTACCTGGAATATACTGCAATTTGTTGTTGCTAGACAGGAACTGGAATTTGACTAGGCAGAAAATGGGAGTAATAAGTAATAAGTAATCAGCAACATACAAGGATTAATTGATACTCTGCTCCCACAGCATTTTTTTCTGTAGACTTGTAGCATAAGCAAATGGAACTGAAACTCAAACGCTATCTCTGTAATGACTAAACAGACCACCAATAAGGACGTTTGTTATTGTATTTACATGAAACAGAGAGGACTAACTCCTAGATCCAACTGAACTTTGATATCAGCTGGCCTAGATTATGATTTTTTTAAAATTATTATTATTAATATTATTTATTTATTTATTTTTGATTCTGTATGCAGACTTGTAAGCCAGCAATAATCTCTGTAGTAAACTGAGTTATGTAAGAGTTCATGTTAATTTATATAGGGACTTTAAACTGGATCATTAGAAAATTTTGGAATGTTGGATTTGTAGAGACAAGCAGCATTGTTGTGGCCCCAGTTCCTCTTTAACTGTCAGCAAAATGAGATGTGACATACCCCCCTCTGAACTGCGTAAGTTTAAAACATTCCAGCTAAAAGGACCTGTCAGAATGATGTGGCACTTATAGCCCCACAGATTGTCACAAAATATATTAAATTAATGGAACAAAATATAGCTGAGGTAACACAGTGTGAACTGATTGCTCATCTTAAAATAAACCATGCCTTAGTAGTTCACAATTAATAAAACTAAGACATGTCAGATAGTAGTACAGATGAGCAAGAAAAACAAAATTTTACCTATCATTTCCACAGCTGCTATACATTATGAATCTAATGCAATTTAATCTGATTAGACAAGTAATCTCAGAGGCAACACCTAGCATTTGCTTTATATACCACTGTGATTTCTTTTACAGTAATTTAAATATAAAGGTTGAACAGGACACACTTATTTTGCCTTCAACTTATTATTTAATGTGAGTGACAAATTCCAGCAGATAGAACACATAGCAGTTTCAGTTGCATTGTTTAAAGTAGTGGAAATCCTGACCTCTGTATCCAAGCACATTGCTTAAACAATTAATCTTGATATGAACTATACTATTGATGTTCTTATGTTTTATTCCATCAAGAAGTCACAGCAATGACAATGCTACCTGATATTCATTCTTCATTCTGTCTTTGTGTTGGATCCTTTTTCCAAAAGTGGTTCTGAATGGGATTGCTGTGAATTCTTCTCTGATCAAATATCTATGAAAAAGTCACTAGGCAATTTCAGTTTGGGCTTTTGTTGTGTAATCTTACTTAAACAGTATCTGCAAGTATGGTAAATATTTTGTAGACATAAAAGTATGAAAGATTTTACTGTCTAACTTTTGAGGCAATGAAATTGCAGAATATGACAAGAAAGGGAAGTCACATTATCATTTGAATTATGCATTATCTCCAGCCATAAACACAAATAAGAATCCCTCTGCATCTACTTAGACAAGTAAGAGTTGTGAAGAACGAAACAAAACATCAAAAGAAACTTCTCAGGTAACTGATTTAACTATGAGTAAGTTGCCCAGATTTTCTCCTTCATCTTGAGAGCTAAAATAGATGGTTAGTAGAAACATTTGAGGAAGCATTATATTCTCTTCATTATTGCTGTTTCTATTCACGAAGAACAAATAGAAGGGAGAAGGGAATTGCACCCTCAGTTTTAGTTCTATGATTTCCCTGTTTGTTTATCTATTTGTTTAAGGTAATAGTGCTGCTTAGATATATGCCGTGTAATGACTTGCTGTAGTCTCGAGTAACATATTTTTTCTTGTGAGGGTCTGTTAGATAAGACAAGGTCAATGAAAAGTCTTTCCTGATATATTTTATGTCATGAGGTTAACCCTGATTCCTTGTTTGTGTACTGTATAAGACAAAAGAAGAAAGAGTGCCTGTGAAGAAGTATCAGAATACACTCAGAATAGATATGAGCATAACAGGGCTTTCATACACAAAAATGTAGTATTTGTTCTAGATTTAGAATAGCATGGATACAAGGAATAGGAAATAAAAGGTACCTATCAAGGTAATAACAATAACACCTCACATCTTTTACAAAGAGTTCAGCATCATTATTCCATTTGGCAGCTGGATATACTGAGAGACACAGAAGGTCCCTCAGCAGGCCAGAGGCAGAGCCAAGACTAGAATACCTGTCCTGGCAATTATTTACTAGGTCAAATTAGATTCACTTCAGTTTTGTATGACCTAGGTTCTTTGTCTTTGCTAGTCAATTTTCCATTTAAAAAATAATAATAAAATAAATCTGCTGCAAGTTACTGCAGTGGTCTTATTTTTCATTGTACAGTTTGAGTCTGGAATCCCTTTTACTACCTAGCAATTAACAGTTAAAATATGTTAAAATAATGCAATTATAAGTCATTGCCAAATAAAAGGTAACCACCAGATGGTAAGTTTTATGTTTAACTACAATGCAAACATATTGTTCTATTGCCTTTTCTTAAAACTACAATGTTCTCTGTACTGTGTGGGCTCTGAAGGTGAGGTTTTTCTTATATGGAGTATAAAACATAAACATTGTAACTCAATATGTAGAGCTTTTTTGCATTCTCTCTTGTCCCAAAATGAAGCAGTGTTTCTCAGTCTTGTTACTATGATATCGGCGTATATCACTTACACTGAAGACACATTTGTATAAGCACATACAAAAAAGAAAGAAAATAGTCAATGAAGCTGGAAGGGGTTATAGTTGTACTACTTAACTTCTTTAACAGCTCTAACATTTCAAACCTAACCTGCAACTTAATAGGGCCTTAATATTAACCCCCCCCCCCCCCTTTACTGTTGTAAAGAAAATTACCTCTAGATTTGATCCAAGATTGAAACTCATTAAATAGGATCTTAAGCAGTACTGAAGGACAATGGTGTAAAAAAATGTTATAGTACTGTGGTAGTTAAACAAGGACTAAGGCTGAAGAGGAGTACAGTAATGTTCAGAGGACAGAAAGCTAAATGTAAATATACCAAATATAAAAACCTGGAATTAGTTATAGGAGGATTTCTGTATTTTGGAAGTAAAATAAAATACCTAAAAGATTTTGGAAGCAAAGCCTTTTGTTTTGTTATTTTGTTTTGGATGCCTAAAGTGATAGTTTTTTACTCATCCCCTGTCAGCCTCTTGCTACAATAAAGCACCTAATTTCTGCATATCTGTAGATACCTATATTTCTACCACTATGGTATTTTCTGGTTATCTCAAACTTCTAAAGTAAATAACTTTTATTTTTTAGCTGATGTAAAGTGCACCAGCTGCCCAGTGCTACATTAAAACAGCATTGTATCCTAGGTAATGCTTTCCTAGGTAAGGCTTTCATATTACTGAAGAGTCATTACATTATTATGACTCTGCTTCCTCTTTGACTTTTGCGCTGCTGGCCTGAAAGTAGTGCATTAACTGATGATGACCTTCTTTGGAGGCCTATCTCTTCTACTACCTAGTACCCATACATTTTCACGAAAAATAACACATTTTAAGTGCTCTTTTCATTCTGTTCTCAACATTTTCATAACTTACTAAATAATTTACTTCTCTTTTTCTGTCCTGGAATCTAGTGGTTTATTTTCCAACACAAAATATAGAAACAGAAAAAAAAAAATCTAAATTCTGGTTAATTTTACCATACTCCTTTTTCCTATTTTAAAAACCTTTCTTTCTGGCAAGAGGAGGAAGTCAATAATGGGAAACTAGGTATTACATATTATAATCAACAGCCTCACAGCCTCAGCCTCAGTTATTTTTCATTGTCTATTCCCTTTCTATCTACCAAAAAAAAAAACCAAACAAAAAAAGACTTCCATGCTTTTACTTATTAGATCTTTTTATTAAAAAATATTTTTTTCTTTGAGTTTCTCAGTTATTATATGAAGATTCATAGCTTTTAAAACCTTTTTGATGAGCTCACATAGATACTGTGAAGTGACTGTAACATACTAGCCAGGACAACTATCTCCAACTTATTGGTATTCAAAGATATGTAGTCCTTTGAAAAGTCTTCTTTCCATCAAAAACCTCTGAGATGCAAGGCTGCAGGGAATACTATGGTACCAAAGATGGCTACAAATCCTTTGATAAATGAAGCTTCCTCATTGGTTTAATGAGGACAGAAAGACAACAATAAGATGAGCAAAAATTTAAGGCTGAAATATTTCAGGCAAGCATAAAACATCTGGCCAAACCTGAAATATTTCAGCAGTAGCACTGCAGTGAGAGCTGGAGGCTGATTCTTTCATGTTCTTTGCCTCTGTCGTCCGGGTAGGCTGGGTGATCTGCTGCAAGGGACTGCAGGGACAGTAGTGCCTGCTGAGTGGGGCACTCCCTCTGGAGGGCACAGACTCTGCCAAAAAGTGAATCTAAAGCTTCCCTCCAGGTAGTGCAGATCAATTTGAAGCCATTTCTTCGATGAAATATTTTGTTTTTAAAAGTTGTTTTAAATGAAATGAAGCAGAAGCGGCTTTTTTTTTTTTTGATTTTTCTCTCTCTTGCAGATGTTTTTTTTTTCTCTTTTCTCTTTTCTCCTCTTTTCTCCTCTTCTCTTTTCTTCTTTTCTTCTGTTTTCTTTTTTCTTTTGTTTTTTTTTTTCCTTTTACCTTTTTCTTTTTTTCTTCTTTTTTTTTTTTTTTTTTCCACTGGAAAACAGATTTTCCATTAAAAAAATCAATTAGCACTATTCAAAAATCGTCCTTGAGCCATAGTTTAACTCTGACTGAACACATTTAATTTATGTTAATGATGCTGAAAAAAAACCACAACACAACTGGTTCTTAGTAGCTTTCACATTGTTGTGCACCATGAGTAAATGCATACCCATCTTATATTAGACATAACACTACATCAGTCATGAATTTCAATTACAATAAATCTGTACACTAGGAAAAGTGTTTTGCTCAGGAACACAATCTAGATTTTTTTTATTTTTCCAGCTATATTGAGTTGAAAGGAAAAATAAATATCTGATGCATTCAACGCTAATCAAAAGTTCATGTGCACTGAGTGAATTTACTGCCAGTCAAAAGATAGATCTGTTAGAGAAAAAAGCCTATGAGGGAGTTTCAATACATCTGCTTTGTTAGCATTAAGTGTCAAATGTGCTACATATTTCACTGTGAATCTGGTTCTCTGCATCTTTCCTTTTTCTCTTAAGCTGAAAGGTGTCAGGTTTGGGGAGACTGAGCTTTGTTATTATTGCAAGAGGAGTGCTGTTCATGTGTTTATCTTTCTGGCTTTTCTTGCTGACCTTAGACGGATCTCAGAGTTACCCTGCGTTACCCTTTTCAAACCCTGTCGTGGTTGAAAAAAACATTTCCTGAAGGCTTTGTCTGGGTTGTACTCAGTTAATACCTGTGTCCTTCAACTATCTGTTCAGTATTCAGATTATTATGATGAATTTTACGTAAGGTAGCATAATCATTCTGAAAGACATAAAAATGATTACTCTAAATTAAAAAATTTTTGAATATCTTCATAATTCTATTTTTCTCTGTCCAAGATGTTTTGTTCCTTTGCTTCTTTAGTTACTCATATGTATCTGCTAGAGTAAAGTAGCAATGACAGGGATATATTTCAGTTTTAACTGTCTTGTCACTCTTGAATTTCATAGTCTATTGGTGAAACTTATTTTGTATATAGTCTCACCTTCCCATTCTATGTTAGTTCATTTTAACTACCGGTTACCACTATAAAAGTAGTCTGTTGATATGTATCGCGAATTAATAGTGTACCACAAGAAAAGGAGTGAGATTTTTAGGGGCACTTACATAGTTCATATGGCAGTCAATGAATTTAGTCATTCAGTTCCCTATCCTCTTCAATTAAAATGAAAAGGATAAATCAGTCATTTGAAAATATTCACTATTAAATCTTGATCCATAATTCCTGATAATTAATCCCTGATGCATAATCCAGTAAAGGGCAAATCTTACTTTTCCATAGTTCATGAGAAACCTCAGTAGTTTTTGACTGGATATCCTTGTCCTAATCACACACCATATCTTCCCTTAATCATACAGGAATCATACTTCTGTTGGAACTCTGTACCCTGGTTTTGGAAGTCCTCCTTCAGACTGGACAGGTAATTACAGAGCTGCTCCATATTTTGGAGTTAGATTGCAGAACTCACAGAACTGTTTCCCAGTTCTCACAGACCTCAGTGCACACAGCTGCCTAGTCTGATAATGGGGGATATGACTTGGCCCAAATTTTCTCTTAATTTCTGTGTTATGTTCTCTAGATGGTGACACCTAGTGAGTGTGTGTTTAAAAATTAGTTTGGTATTGTTTTTTCATCTCATGGAAAATATTTTATCCTGGGGGCTGTATCAATAAAATTAAAACAAACTCCAAAATTACAGTCATTAACTTATTGGAAAAATGTTGACCTGCAATCAAAGTCTGAGTATATTTCAACTACTATGGGAAGATTCTGTCCAAGAAGTTTTTACTCTTTGTCCGAAAACTAAAACTATACTGATTTATTGACTATCCCTTCCCTTCCCTTCCCCTTCCCCCTTTCCTTCTTTCCTCTTTTTATTTTTCAAGTAGATATTATAAGGGTAAATTTAATTTAACAAAGCTCATTTGAAAAGTAGTTTCAGCATATAATTTTCAGCTAGCCTTATATGCAATAATAAAGCAAAATAATAAAACCATAGCAACAGACACCTGTAGTGGTACACTTCACAGCTTGCTAGGTGACAGATTACTACTATGCATCAAAAAAAAAACAAACAAAAAGTTTCTACAGTGGGTTTTTCAACCTAGAATAAACGTAAACTTGTCATACATGACAGTTCCTGCTGCTTATAGCTCCTAGTTAAAAAGCTGCCCACCCGCTGATGTTTTGGTTCCTCTGAAAAAGCAGAGGTTGAGCAGAGATTTGTTTGTTCGAAACAGTTAGCTGCAGTGCTCAGTAACCCACTTGTTTTTCAATTTCATTGGGCTGATGCGATATCATCAGCCATGTCACATAATAGTATCGGACAGAACTAACTAGGCATGACGTCTTGTAGTGATGACCCATCAGCCTGGGAAATTCTAAATGACATGCGTTGCTGAAAACAGCCTTTACAATTAATGTGTTTTTCAAACAAACTACAGTGAAACTCCTCAAATGATTGGGGAAGAGTAGGGACAAATTAGAAATTAGGTCCTATCCATAGAAAAGAGTAAGCCATGGAAGCCAGACTGTGAGTTTGCACACAAAGTGTTTGCACTCAAACTTCTGCATAGGTACTGCCAGAAAACATACCTCCTGTTTAAATAGCTCTTAACTGTCTGAAAAGGGCTTAGAAAGGCAGAAAGAAAGCAATTTAAATTTTTGTTTTGTTACTAGAAGGGAAGGGGAAACTTTGAAAAGTGTAGAAACTGCCACAACTTTCTGGGACCTTGGCAGAAACATAGCCTGTGCCCCCCACAGTTCCTCCCAGGCTCTTCTAGGTCACCAATAAAACTTAGTTAAATATTCACCTGGTGTGCACTTAGTGACTTAACTCTGCTTAAAAACAATGTAAATGATGTAGCTTAGAAATGATATGAAGGCAAGTGAGACAAATGTATGCTGTTATCACAGGTCATGGGTGTACTGGTATTTCCATGGGAAGTGCTTAAACATGTATATAAACTTCATATTTTATATATAAAGGGAGATCCTACTGATAGTAGGGATGAAGAAATACAAGACTTGGCATTGTGCTGCTAGCTGACACTCTAGTGGTGCTTACAGTAATGCTGAACAGTACTGAGTTGTTCAAAGTGATAGTGCTGCTTTTTGCTTTTACATTTATTCTTTGTGAAAGTTGCATCCAAATGTAGATTGTCCACTAATTTTGGTATTTTAGCATTAGTATTAGTGCATTTTCATAACATTTCATGTATTCATCTTTAGAATTAGAATGAATGGTATAAACAAGGACATCATTACCTAGCAGAACATCAACAGCATGTAAAAACCTCATTTGGATGGAGAAACTACATATCTGTGCAATATACAAAGTTCCAGTAGAAGGCAGTGCCTATGCATAGGTCTTTTATATTCGTGATAAGAAAGTGACAGATTTATTTATTTATTTATTTGTGTGTGTGACCAAGCCATTCTTCTGCTTTGTTCAACACGCTCTAATTCCTCCCAGGACAATCAAGTATTTACTAGAATATATATACTATATTAATATATTATATATATTAGTATAATAATACTATATATATGTTATTTTTTCTAGTAAAATCTTTTTTTTCTTAACTATGAAAATCAGTTATTCAACACAAATTCTAGAATTGTCTTGAAATAATATTTTTTACCATTTTTCCTACTGCCTACTATTTTCTGTGATGTTTATAAAAAAGCAATTGTGTATGCCCCATGACGGTTGAATACAGGCAATCCCAGAGATTTACTTATCATCCCACCAGCCCTTTCAGGTGAGATAGTATGTCATCCTACTCATAAAATAAATAAATGGAGGTTTAAGACCTAGTCCTGGGCATTGATTATTCTGTGTCTGTCTTTCTTACATGTCATTAAGGCACTCTAGAAATGTATGTGTAGGGGACAGGATAATGCCAAATTTCATAGGCTCTGGTAAATTAAAAAAAAAAAAAATAAGAGAAAAGAAAAAAAAAGGTTATAATTTCTCCCTTTTCTTTTCACAGTGCTTTATTATTAAATGATACTTAAGTCTACCTGAGTGCTACAGACATTCTCAGCTCTTCTGCCCTGTTTTCATCTCTCTGTACTTTATTTTTCAACTGAGACATCCACATTACCCTATTAACATCCAGATCACTGATGACACTTTTTTCTTTCAAACCACATCCTTGAAGTGTACTTTGTGAAGGCATTTCCAGTTTGTACTCTGTGTATCACAGTGATCAGGGAGGTGCTATTCCTTTATAAAGCAGACACAAGAAAGAGGAACTTCATTCAATACTGTGATTTTTTATCATCTACAGTTAGGAGAAAAGAAAAGAAAAGAAAAGAAAAGAAGGGAAAATTGGCAAATCAAATTTCTGTTGGAGTGTTCTATATGGCAGCTTCCTAACTACAAAACCTCCAGTACTTATTAGAACATTAATCTACTGCAGGAGTCACTGAAAATGCAATATGGGGCCATCAAAATGTACCAAAAGTGGCAAAATCTGGACATTTTAAATTCAACAATACTTAAATACAATGTACAGCAAAGTGAGGAGCAAGTTACTTGAAAAAAAATAAAGAACATTCACATTCCAAAATTTGCTGTAAATTGAGGTCATATTGTTTTTGCTAGCTCTTAAGTTGAAGCTTGACACCTTGCAGAGGGATAATAAATGTAATGGACATATCCTGTTAATTGGTACACCAGTAGGAGGCTGACCTAGATTGCTTTTTTTTTTTTTTTGGAATAAAATTTACAGAAGGAGAGAAAGAGACTATATTAAACCAAGCCTTTTCCAATTTACGCCAGTGAAAGAGAGAGGGGTACACTTCATTACCTGTATTATACGAGTCCACTTTTGACTGTACTGTCTGAATAGTCTTTCTTAAAAGGCAATTTGGGGGATATAAACATACACATTTTCAAACTCAATGAACTTCAGTGCTCACAGAAGCTTTTCCACACAAGTTTGCCAAGGCAACACCAGCTGTTATTAAGGCCTCCCATGTGTGGACAGAGACAACTGTGCCAATTTATATGCCATGTGGTGATTTTCAGATGTGGACAAATGACCAGTAAGATAAAGCAAATCTAAACAACATGCAACACTACCAATATAGTGATACCATCCAGCTCTCAGAAAAGGTCTCCAGAGGTGAAAGGTAATTTTTTGAGTTCTATGCACATTATTTAAAAGATTTTTGCATGATTTCCATAGAGTATCAGTTCAGTCATATCAGCCTTATTTATATGAACAATTCATGCTCATACAAATCATCCTTTGGAACTGCTTGAGAAAAACCTACTTGTGTAAGTAAATGCTGCTATGAATTATACATACAGCTAGACTATGTTAAAAATCCTATTGTTGTCTAGATCTTCCATGCCATTCTGTTTGTTCATTTAGCTTAATCACCATACTTTTTACACTGTGAAATATAATTCTGGGCTAAGATTGTCATTTTATCCTGTTTCTACAGAACCCAGATTAATGAAACCACCACATCTAACAAGAAAATATGATGTAAACCACAAAACAATATCATATCAAAATAAAACTCTTGAGATCACATTTTGATGCTTTACATCCAGCCATCTACATGAGACTCTTAGCTAACGTCTCAGAGCTCTATCTTAAAAAATAAAATAAATAAATAAATTAGATTATAGTCTGGTGAATTATAATAAGAAAATAAGGCTTGTAGCTGCCAATACTCATTAACACGAAACACAGAAGAATCCTGATTATCCGTGTAAGCCTTTTTTATTTTGCACTTCAAATACACTGAAATCATGATCTTCATCATTTTCTCATAAAATTGAATGCATTTCACTCCTAAGTGCATCCTCCTTAACATAATCTGAAGCATCTCAGATTTTATTCACAGCTCACTGAGAACCAAAAGGCCAATTATAAGCAAGAATCAAGTTAAGTAATAAAATCCCAACCTATGCTGAGAGAACAGAGCTGTGTACCCTATCTTTATTACAAAGATATAAAAACAATTTAATTTAATCACTTTGAATTACTAAGTGCTGCCAGAGAAATAGTCAGAAGAGTATACGTTAACTAAGGGAATGCACATTTTCTACTTTATTCCCTGAACTGCACCACTACCGCATAGATATTATATTTTTTTGCACTACTTTAGTTACTGCTATGGCAAAAGCACTTAAGGTTTCACAAGAAGATCTCCACTGCAGTTAGACTGATACAGCATTAATAAATTCTGTCTGCTCTTCTTTGGTTTATCTCAGATGTAACCCAAGAGAAAGAAATAAACACCACTTCATTATTTCACAGAATCACAGAATCATCCAGGTTGGAAGAGACCTCCAAGATCACCTAGTCCAACCTCTGACCTAACACTAACAAGTCCTCCACTAAACCATATCACTTAGCTCTAAATCTAAACATCTTTCAAAGACCTCCGGGGATGGTGACTCAACCACTTCCCTGGGCAGCCCATTCCAATGCCTAACAACCCTTTCAGTAAAGAAGTTCTTCCTAATATCCAACCTAAACCTCCCCTGGCACAACTTTAGCCCATTCCTCCTCGTCCTGTCACCAGGCATGTGGGAGAACAGACCAACCCCCACCTTGCTACAGCCTCCTTTAAGGTACCTATAGAGAGCAATAAGGTCCCCCCTGAGCCTCCTCTTCTCCAGGCTGAACAATGCCAGCTCCCTCAGCCGCTCCTCGTAAGACTTGTTCTCCAGACCCCTCAGCAGCTTTGTTGCCCTTCTCTGGACTCGCTTGAGCACCTCCATGTCCTTCTTGTAGCGAGGGGCCCAAAACTGAACACAGTACTTGAGGTGTGGCCTTACCAGAGCCGAGTACAGGGGGACAATCACTTCCCTGGCCCTGCTGGCCTCACTGTTTCTTAAGCAAGCCAGGATGCTGTTGGCCTTCTTGGCCACCTGAGCACACTGCTGGCTCAAATTCAGCTGACTATCAACCAATACTCCCAGGTCCTTCTCTGCCAGGCAGCTTTCTAATCACTCATCTCCCAGCCTGTAGTTCTGCTTGGGGTTGGTTGTTGTGCCCCAGGTGCAGGACCTGGCACTTGGCCTTGTTGAACTTCATACAGTTGGCCTCAGCCCATTGGTCCAGCCTATCCAGATCCTCCTGCAGAGCCTTCCTACCCTCGAGCAGATCTACACACGCACCTAACTTGGTGTTGTCTGCAAACTTACTGAGGGTGCACTTGATCCCCTCATCCAGATCATCGATAAAGATATAAAGAGAACTGGCCCCAGTACTGAGACCTTGGGGACTCCACTAGTGACTGGCTTCCAACTGGATTTAACTCCATTCACCACGACTCTTTGGGCCCAGCTACCCAGCCAGTTTCTAACCCAATGAAGCGTATGCCAGTCCAAGCCATGAGCAGCCAGTTTCTTGAGGAGAATGCTGTGGGAAACGGTGTCAAAAGCCTTACTGAAGTCAAGGTAGATCACATCTCCAGCCTTTCCCTCATCCAACAAGCACGTCACTTTTACGATTTTTCAACTTGAAATGTATACAAAATATTTTGAATCTATCAACATGCTGTTTGATTCTGATAAAACACATCAAAGACACACAAGTAATGCAGTTCCAGATTCACTAGTCATAAGCTTGTCACGTGGCCATGAAAATAGATACCAGCACCTCCGCAACTGGAAAATAACCTTATCACCTACTAACTATGTCTTCCGTACTTTCAACAGGTAATGGCATGTTAATTCACATGCACTAGGCTTGTGCACTTTTTCTTTTGCCTGAGTGCTACAGGCTAGCAGAAATTCTTACCCAGTATGTGGTCATTTTTCTATTGTGAATCCTGGTATGGGACGCATACTGGCACGCTGTTTATCATCTAATTTACATGTACTTTTATGGCATCCACATAGCAACTTTGCCCCTGACCTCTATGTCTTTGCCCTTGACACTATCATAATTACATAGTAACATTTAGAGTTCTTCCACTTTGCTGTTTTCTAGAGATTTAAGATTTCTGTTTCAAATACAGAACGTCCCAGAATTACTTCCTGTCTTTGAAAATGGAGGAAATATTTAGGTGTGGTCACTGCTGCCAACAAGGGACTTCTCCTCAGATCAATCACCAGAGGGCAGTAGCAGCAGGGAAGAAATCCTTGTGCAACCACTTGTTCCACTGCATTTTTAAGAATAGCATTTTTTTTTAATTATTATTATTTTTTTTTTGTCATTCAGAAGAAAAACATTCCAGACTAGATTTTTTTTTGTCATTCAGAAGAAAAACATTCCAGACTAGAATTGTACTCAATAAATTAGAGAAATACATTCTACTATGTACTAATTCTCTCTTTATTCACTACAAGAATTATTCACTACAAGAAAGACGTCCAGGACATGGAGAATGTCCAGAGAAGGGCTGATGAAGGGCCTGGAACACAAGTCCTGTGAGGGGCGGCTGAGGGAGCTGGGGGTGTTTAGTCTGGAGAAGAGGAGGCTCAGGGGAGATGTTATTGCACTCTACAACTACCTCAAAAGAAGTTGTGGGGAGCTGGGGGTCGGCCTCTTCTTGATAACTAGCGTTAGGACAAGAGGGAATGTCCTCAAATTGTGCCAGGGGAGGTTCAGGTTGGATATTAGGAGAAATTTATTCTCAGAAAGGGTAGTCAGGCACTGGAATGGGTTGCCCAGGGGGGTGGTGGAGTGACTGTCCCTGGGGGTGTTTAAGGAAAGGTTGGACGTGGTGCTTAGGGACATGGTTTAGTGAGTGATATTGGTGGTAGGGTGATGGTTGGACCAGGTGATCTTGGAGGTCTTTTCCAACCTTTGTGATTCTATAATTGTATTCAGTGTAAGCAACCATATGCCATTTGGTGTTAGATCTCTGTCAGCAGTCACTCTGAAAGAAGATTAAGTCTCTTGAGATATCAAGAGGTCTCTTTAGGAAGAAGGGGCATTAATTTTGAGCAAAATGTCATTTTTCCTGCTATTAAGAATAAAAACTACACTCTAGTAATAATTGCAATAAATTTAAAAGGGTCATTACCTTAGTTCAGGTTTTCCCCATTTTTTTTTATTTCCTTTGTAGGTAAACCCATTACCTACAAAGTAAAGTTTTTAATAGCTGTAGCTGTCCAGTTAGATACCTTATCCTAAATGGAAAGTATTGAACTAGCATGGTATCATGGCATGTAAGAACAGCATGCTGACACACAGGGGAGTGGAGCTTTATACAGACAAGTCACCATACCAGAAAAGTCCCTTTGGGGCTCAATATGTGCTAAAATGGTACATCAAACAATAAGGAAAAGAAAAATAAAAGAAACAAACAAACAAAAACACATTCCTCCCTGCCTCTTAAGCTGACGTATCTGCTTTTCCATACCATAAAAACTTGTACATATGTACATCTGGTTGTGTCTCTCTTTGTATGTTTGATTGTTCTTAAAACTGTGTCCTTGCTCTCAATCTATTACATATTACTAATGTAGCACCGAGGAACAGATTTGATTTAATTTTAATTATTTTTCAGTCAAAAGGAGCAATAGTTGGTGAGTCAATACCTCAAAGCCTTGTTCTCCATGGAATTGTATGCAGCAGTTGTACCCCTGATTGCAGTGTGACAGCTGACCTTAAAAATTAATTGGAAGTTACACCACATTAAGGATTTGCCAACTGCTTTAATAGGTATTGTGAGACTCAGAGAAGCCTTCGTTAGCACTCTGGCCCTAATGATTGTGAAGGGATTGGTTAATGAGATACAAAGGTAATGGCCATTCCAAGGAAGCAAGAAGATGGTGAGAGGATTCTTTTTGCCCCTTCTTCTTATTGTTATTTTTTTTTTTAAATGAATGCACCTGTTTATAGCTTTGTCTGGAATTACAGCATGGCTGGTGAGCTAAGCCTTTGTTATGGATTAAGAAGAAGTTGGATGTTATTTCCAGACACTCGATTAAGGAATGCACAGCCACTTTAGTTTGAACCAGATTCCTAGTAAAAATCCATTTCTCTTTGTAAGATCTTGCTGACAATAGTCACTCTAGACCTTGCACAATTATTCTGGTTATTGGTTTTGCCTTCCCTGCAAGGGGTACAGAGCTGAAAGGTTCTAATTTTTCTCCAGAGGAAGATACTGAGTCTAGCATTAAAACAAAATTTCAAGAAAAAAGCCTTTCCAAAACAAGTACCCCTCCTCTTAAGACATATATAAACAAGCTTGCCTTCAGAAATAAAAACAAACAAACAAAAAATGTGGGAGAGAAAGGAAAAGAAAGATCAATGTTGTGACAAGTCAGACCAGGTTTCCCTCAGGACATTTTTTTTTTTTTTGGCGGGGGGGGGGGGGGGGGAAGTGGGGGGGAAAGGGGGAAGGAGGGGAGTGCAGAAATGTCATTGTGTTCATTAAACTCCTAAACAGCACTTTTGTTTTCACTATGATATCTGTGTTGACCTTGCCAGTCCATTAAACTCTAACAAGGGTCTCTGTAGGTTCATAGTTCCAATTATGACTCAGTTTATAGGGCCCTAGCAATAAGTGCAGTTTGACTTGCTCCACTGTGGGTTGATCTTTGCTCCTCCAGTTGCCAAATAAACAATGGGCTGGAGATGAAAACTCAAATGCTTTTTTTTTTTTTCTTTTCTTTTTTTTTTTTTTTTTCCTTCTTTTTCTTCCAGAAGTAGAAGATTGGAAACATCAGCTAACATCCAGCTCAGATTCACAAGCAGACTTTTAACCTGGGCTTCTGTTGAAGCTCTGGGCTACTGCTGAATCTAATCACTCCATTTTGGCTGACATAAAAACTTTATATGAAGTCTGAAAGTAATATTAAAATGGGAACTGAGTGAGCTATATTAATACAGATATATATGCATGTACATAGCACAGGTGTACATAGTGTATGGTAGGTATGATATACTATTGTTATCTGGTAAAGAGAAGTGAGGAACTCAGTGGGCAGATGTATTAATCCAAGTACAATTTTAGAAACTGAAGTTCAAATTTTGAAAGTGCACATGTGAAGGAACTAAGACTGAGACCCAATGTTCTGTATTGTGGTTGGAAGTGATGAAAAAAACATTTGATTTTAAGACCAAAATCCTTTTTTTGTACCTATAAAATTAACATTGCCCCTAAATATCAGAATTGTTGTCAATGTTCATAAACATCAACAAGGAGGCAAATATAACTGAGGTTGTAATAACTAAAGTGCAGTATCCATGCACACAACTAACATTTGCAAAAGAGAGACCAGTCTACTGAAAATGGATAGTTTTCACTCAACATAAAATATTTTGTTTACTTGTATAAATATTTGACACTGCTGTCATAAGAAAGTCTAGATCATTTTTGTGCTGGCAAAGCACAAATAAGTTTTAGAAAATGATTTTTTTTTTAAGTGCCCTTAAGATTTATTTCAAAGGTATTTAAGCTGTTACAAAATGAAAAGAGCTTAATGTGAGTTTCAGTGCAATATTTAAGACTCTCTGTCTAATAGTCTATATCTAGTTCCCAAGGAAAGCAGTGAGATATTTTTGTGTGTATAGGGAATAATTATAGTGATTATTAAATTAAATCTACATTATATATATTCATATTGGGGTCAAACATGAGGGAAGTATGGATAAATTAGGAGTAATACATGTACTAGAAATATTATGAAATTATTATTTTTTGTACATTCAAAATATCAAAGGACAAACTATACTAAATCAAGTTGACAATTTTCATATTCAGAACATCTACCATAAATCCTAGTTTGTTTGTTTGTTTGTTTGGTTTTCCTGTAGTAGAGGTGCTTATGTGAAAAATTACTGTAAAACTCACCAAGGAAAAATGACCAATACCATAGTAATGAATTTATTTAGTGCTTTAATATATTTTTATAATTAGAATAAGAAAACAGTGGGGAATATCAATGCCATTAATGGGAACTATGAATAAAAGGAAGATATTATCTCTTTTCTGTGATTCTGAGTTGTCCAAAAATGTATGTTAATGCACTAATTCCCATGGGGAAAATAAAAAAGAAAGGGACGGGGGGTGGAGGGGAGAAATGGGGGGGGGGGGAGGGGGTGATGGAGGGACCACAAAGCTTTATAAAGCTTTGGAATTATTTCAATTTCCAAACAAACTGAAATACGTATCTGTGAGATGCTAAAATAGCATGTGTTTATTAACACTGCTTTAATTTTTATTTATTTGTATATTGCAGTTTTAGGTTTACAGTTAATATGTAATTGCTATGATCCCAATCATACAAAAAAATGTAGACATGATGAATCCAATGCCAATAAAATTCTTTTTATTCTCTTTGACAGTTCAAGAGTCTGAATAAACACTTTTTTTTTTTTTTCATGAAAAGAGGCAGATGCATTTCCAGAGTGTGATTGGTTTATGTCTCTTACAGAGGCATTCAACTAGTGATTTATATAGAACTTGCATATACAATTTATGAATGGTCATCACATTTCAGATTTGAAAGGGTTAGAAAATGCAGTACGATCATGCAGACAAACGATATATCTTCTTGACAGGTTGGTAGATTGCTTGCTAAGATTAATAGTCAGCTGTGTAAGTTATACATGATCTGACATGATATTCTGAAATTCAATCAATAAACAAATCTGATTAATCTCTAAAATGAAATAAAATAGTGAAAAAATATAAAAATATCCCCCCCAACAAAACAAACGAGAACAAAACAAAAACCAACCCTAACACTTTAAATGTTTATACTGCATTCATTTACAATTAAGTAAAAATATTGGCATAGGAAAAAGAGAACTGCTTGAATACTTCCTTTTCTGTATGTGGAAAAAGCAGAATAAATTCTCTCATGGATAAACTGCCATGAGATGAGCATGCTAGAATTGAATGGCAGAAAAATAGGCCTGGTACTAATATTGTATTGTTGTATAGTCTTTTTATCCTTGTAAAATGCTGAATGACTTCATTAACTATTTTTTATAAACATGTTTTCAGTTAAAAACAACAACAACAAAAACCTGTTGTGTTCACTGCTGTTCTCACTTTCCTAAGTATTGTTATAATTTAATGTTATGTTTGCATGATTTTCAATTTGTCAGAGTTTTGAGGTTCCTGCCTTTTGGTGTTTCCAGCAGAAATATGAGAAACTGTTTTAAAATCAACATATCAACACAACTAAATGCACAAATACAGTGGTTTTGTTTGTTTGTTTGGTTGGTTGGTTTTGTTTTGTTTTAAGGTGCTTTTACAGTCAGAAATAGATGGTAATTCAGATGAGTCAAAAATCCCAAATGGAAGTTTTCAAATAACTCTTTCTTTTCATATAAGACAAATAGTTCATATAAATAGACTGTGATACCAATTAGAATCAATAAGTACTTGCTTCAGTACTAAGAATTCAGAAGTTCAAACCCACACTTAGTGAAATTTTTGTGTATCTCAACTGATGTGACTAACCTCTTCAGATTCAGTCTGTCGCATTTTATGACAGTTTTTGCTACTGACTCTGCACCCTTAAGTACTATAGGCCTAAATAAGAATGAAACTAAAGAGATTCGGGAAGGAATTTTGGAGTAGAAAAAAAAATAAAAAAAAATGAACCAATAGGAAAGTTCATGAAGCTGTTTATTACCTTCATTCTGCTCATAATGTGTGTCTACTGTTTCACTGATGTATTGGTTTGAATACAAAACAATAAAGTTTGATCTACCTTTGTTGTCCTTTTAGATCCTACAGATACAGAGGAATATTCATTTCAACACAAAATATTGACAGATGGAATGGCAAAAAAAAGATTGTTAGTAAACATCAATAATCACTATGGCACAGAGACCGTAAGCTGCTTTTATACTCCACAGCTTTTTAGGAGGTATGTGCCATGTGAGCACAGGGTTTTTCAGTTTCCGAGGGGTGACATTGCCTACAGGACACTGGCAGAGGCTTTCGCCTTCCTTGGGTCTTTTTAATATATTTCTACATTGCTATTTCTAATGAGCTTCTTTGTGTAGGGGATCATATTGCACATATGTCTATTTGGAGAGATCACGAGCATATTGTGATGGGAAAAGATGGGGAGAGTGTTCAGTCATTGCCAGCATTTTTATTTATTTATTTATTTTTTAATTGCTAGCTATGTTTCTATTCCAGTTTGCAGGGTATTTTCTGTGTGTGTGTTTTTGGCCTTGTAAGACAGAAACAATTACGACATTGAAATGAGTTGACAGCAAATGATTATCAAGTCTCAGTCAAACACAGAGCTTCACGTACAGGCAATCTGGTTTTATAGAAGCAGAAAGGAGACAATCAGGCTGAGATAAATCAGCTATTCTGTTGCAAACCCTCAAAATATTATCACTCATTGTAATAAAAACACTATATATAGGAAACTGAGTGGACTTCAGAAAATAGAAGCAACCTTCAGGAACGCCTTTTAAGATGAGTCTAAAAGCAAGCCATAAAAGGAACTTTGAGGTGAGAGTACTTCTCTGAGTTATGAGTGTTGGAGGCTAAGCATATTTTGTAGAAGCACCAGGGTACGTTAAACTTCCTGCTAGGTCTTCAGCTGTCTGTCTTTGAAAGCAAGTTTTGATATGGCTCAGATGTGTAACCTTGGCTCAGGCTGCTGAGGAAATTGCCAAGCCTTGAGGATTAACACAGAGAAGAGCATGTAAAATAAGACAGGTAACACTGCAGGCAGAGCTAAGATGGTTCACATCAGGATAGTTAGCAGCCCAAGGATTCAAGAAGAAAAGCACTCCTATAAGATGATATAAAATTCTAAAGTCAAACAAGCAAGCAAAACAAAAAAGGGAAATGGCAGATGGCAACTCAGCAAAACTGTTCCAAGGAGCAAAGGTCGCTACTCTTCCCCTACCTGACTGATAACCAGAAAACTAGCCAGGACAGACTCATTAAGGGGAGGTTCTTGTTGGGCACACTAGTAGTTAGTGTTTTTTTTTTCTTTTTTCTTTCTTTTTTTTTTTTTTTTTTCACTAGTCCTAGCCATTTGTTGTGTGTTTTAGCCAATAAGGATTTGTTTTATAGTTTTACAGAATCACAGAATGGCCAAGGCTGGAAGGGACCTCTGAAAATCATCTAGTCCAACCCCCCCTGTCAAGCAGGATCACCTAAAGTACATTGCACAGGGTGGCCTGGAGGTGGATTTTGAATATCTCCAGAGAAGGAGACTCCACAACCTCTGGGCAACCTGTTCTAGTGCTCTGTCACCCTCACAGTAAAGAGATGCCCTCTCATATTCAGCTGAAACAGTGAAAACACTCTTCTGAATGCACCCCAGGATACTGTTGTCCTTCTTGGCTGCAATGGCACATTGCTGACTCATGGTCAGCCTGCTGTCCCCCAGGACTCCCAGGTCTCTTTATGCAAGGTGTGTTTATCCTGTTGTCTGTGTCCATTTGCACATGGTTAAAGCTGCCTATGCAAACTAAAAGTACCTAGGGAGGCAGTGCTACAAACTGATGGTGAATTTGGGCAACAATGATCCTTTGGCCTAGAGTGCAGTCATTGTATGTTCTTCATCTTGGAATCTAGAGGTGTGAAAGCAGAATAAATGAAGCTGAGTAAATGTGCATTTTGAAAGTAAAATGTATAATTGACTGTAATGCTTGTTGAAATGGTACAGAGTAGGGTGGTATTTAACAATGTCTGTATGCATGACTGTTAAGAAAAAACAAAGAAATTCATCAAAGGTCATGACAAAGCAGCATTACTGTTTTTCTGGAGCTGCTAGGCTATCCAGTATCATCTTCATCTGCTTTTACTACAAATACCCTATATATTCATTTCAAAGAAATGTGGCAAGAGTGCTTGAGGTTTCTTAATATAACCAGGCAGAGTGTTGGATAGTTCCTTTGATGTGTTTGTCTCTTTCTGCTTATCCTTTAAAAGTGATAGAATATTGCGGTATTTTACCTACTTGAAAATATGCATGTTGGTTTTTGTCATATTAAGGCTGTCTTATATTTACCTCAAAGCCACTTTTCAAAGATAGATAGAGCTGGTGTTAGTATAAAGGAAGTAAAATATCTTATACCAGTAGTTTATTTATCTAGAACATGATAGTATGGTGAAAAAGACACAATTACATGAACTTTTTTTTTTTTTCAAATGGTGTTAAAGTGCAAAAAAAGCCTGTTGTAAAGTCATTTCACTTTTCTGTTGTTCAGCTGCTTTTTGTTTCTAATCCTTAAATTCCATTTAGTAGATCAGACCATGGGAACTCCTCCTGTTTTGCAGGTTTGTGGTTTTGCTTTGCAGCATAAAGCCTGCTCCTCAGATAAGGCCAGTCCAGTCTGTGATGTTGGCTGTTGGAGGTGTAAAGTGGTACTGCAGTATGTCTAGACTTGTATCAGATGAAAAAGAATCTGTAACAATAGTCTTGACTGGAGTCTCTAGGTCAAGTTGACCATTCTTCCTTTTACACAGAAATCCTACAGCTGCTCATTAAATCTTTAGCTTGTTTTCACACCCAAATGACTTTATTTGAGTAGTAGTTGAGGACTTTCTATCAATAAAGTTTAAACTAAGACATGAGTTTTAAATAGCAATCAGTGGCAGTAGCTGCAAAGTTAAAGGTGCAGGAAAAAGAAAAAATGAAAACTGTAAAGTTTTTCATGCTTTTTAAGACTGTGATGACAGAAGGAATGAAATAAAATGCTCCATGACAGAAATAGAGTTACGATAACCTTAGAAAGAGACACTGAATGATCTGGGAGAACTTCTGAAGGAGACTGATAATAATATAATAGAGAGACTGATAATAATCTGATGCTTTTGCTTGATCTCTAATCAATTTTCGGTTATTTCAAATGATGTGTTTTCCCTTCTCTATTTCAAATACTTTGCCACAGAGTACTACTTAAAATCGAAGAATCATCAAATATCCTGAGTTAGAGGGGACACATAAGGATTGAGTCCAACTCATGACTCCATACAGAGTATCCTAAGAGCAACCATATATCTAAGACTGTTGCCCAAATGTTTCTTGAACACCAATAGGCTTGGAGATGTTCAAGTTTCCTTGTGATGCCTGTTCCAGTGCTTGACCACCATGCTGGTGGGTGGCCAAGCACCCTAATTTTTCTCCTAATACCAGTCTGCTGACAGCTTTCCCTTGTGTCCCATCACTGTCAACGAGAGAGAAGAGGCCAGCACCTCCCTCTCCACTCACCCTCATGAGGAAGCTGTAGACAGCAATGAGGTCATCCCTCAGTCTACTCTTCACTAAGCTGAACAGACCAAATATCCTCAGCCACTCCTCAGAAATCATGCACTCTAGTCCTTTTGTCTTCTTGCCCTCCTTTGAACACATGCTAATACTTTTTTAACCTTCTTATGTTTTGGAGCCTAAAACTGCACACAGTACTCAAGATGAGGCTGCACCAATGTGAAATATAGTGAGACAATCACTTTCCTCAATTGGCTAGCTGTATCCCAGGATATAGTTGGCCCTTTTGGCCACCAGGTCATATTGTTGCTTACCATCAACCAGACTGAGCTTACCATATTGAAGCCGTCATCAATCAAAACACTCTGATTCCTTTCTGCAGGATTACTGTCTAGCTACTTGTCCCCCAGCCTATACATACATCCAAGGTTACACCATCCCAGGTACAGAATCTGGCATTTGCTTTTGCTAAATGTTGTATGGCTGGTGATTGCACTTCCCTCTAATTTGTCAAGATTTCTCTGTAAGGCCTCTCTACCCTTAAGGGGTATGAGTGGCTTCCAACCATAAATAACCACATTTACTACAACTCTTTGAGCTTAGCCTTTCAGTTAAAAAAACAAACAAACACATCCACTGCCTTTCCTTCATCCATTTAGTGGGTAACCTTATCGTAAAAAGATATTAAGTTAGTAAGGCATGACATTCCCTTTATGAGACCATATTGGCTTTGACCAATGACTGCATTGTCTTTCAAGTGTTTTTCAGTAACTTCTAGAACAATCTTCTCCATAATTTTACCAGACACTGAATTGAGATTGACAGGCCTGTTATTACCAGGGTCTTCTATCTTGCCCTTCTTGAAAATTAGAAAAACATTTTCTAGCTTCCAGTCAACTGGGACCTCTACAGATTCCAAAGAATCTTGACAAAAAATGGAGAGAGATTTCTCAATAACATTAGCCAACTCTTTTCTGTTCAGATGTGAATCCCATTGGCCCCATAGATTTATGTGCATTCAGTTGAAGCAGCAAATCCCATACAAGTTCAATGTCATCTGGGAGCTTATCAATCTTCCAACTGTGGTCCTCCAAATCAAGCTCCACAGGTCCTAGGGTCCCTCAATGATACCAAAGAACAAAGTGAAGAAGGTCTTAAATATCTCCCCTTTATCATCACCCCTATTTGTGAGGTGACCAACCTCATCAAGTAAAGGACTACCTTTTTTGTCAGTCCTCCTGTTGCTCTTAAGATACTTAAAAATGCCTGTTTTTTTATCCACCACAGTGCTATCCAACTTCAACTTCAACTGAGCTTTGGCCATACAGATTTTCTCACTACAATGGTAAACAATATCTCTGTAGTCCTCTTGTGTAGCCTGACCTTGCTTCTAAATACAACAAAATATTTTTTCCACCCAAGTTTCAGAAGAAAATCCCCATTCATCCAAGCTGGCCTTCTGTCTCTCTTGCTTGACTTTTGACACATTGAAATTACCTGTTCCCGTGCTCTTGGAAGAAGTATCTTAAGTGACTAGAATTTATGGATCTAAAGCTCTTGAAAGCAAATTCCCAAGGGCCTTATTAACTATTTACTAGAGCAGCCTACAGTCTGCTGTCCCAAAATCCAGGGTAGTAACTCTGCTGACAATTTTTCTCATATTACAAGTGATTTCAAACTTAACCATTTCATGTTAGCTGTGGCTAAGACAGACACCATTCATCATTTCACCCACAAACCCATCTCTACTTACAAATGACAGATCTAGGAGGACACCTTTCCCAGCTTGCTCCCTTAGTACCTGTATTAAAAATTTATCTTCATTGTGCTTCAGGAATTTCCTGGTTCATGTCTGCTGTATGGTAGTTCCAATAAACATCTGGGAAATTGAAGTTACCCATAAAGACAAGGGCAACTGATCTAGAGCTCTCCCTTAACTCCTTATAGAAAAATACATTCCTGTCAACATTCTGTCAGGGTGACATATAGCAGATTATCCCACAACAACATCTGCTTTATTAGATTTTTCACAGGATCACAGAATGGCCAAGGCTGGAAGGGACCTCTGAAAATCATCTAGTCCAACTCCCCTGCCAAGCAGGATTACCTAAAGTACATTGCACAGGGTGGCCTTGAGGTGGATTTTGAATATCTCCAGAGAAGGAGACTCCACAACCTCTCTGGGCAACCTGTTCTAGTGCTCTGTCACCCTCACAGTAAAGAGATGCCCTCTCATATTCAGCTGAAACTTCCCATGCTTCAGTTTGTGCCATTGCCTCTCATCCTGTCACTAGGCACAACTGAAAAGAGACTGGTTCCATCCTCTCGACACCCTCCCCTCTTTCCCCTAATCCTTGCCCAGAGGCTCTCAATGATGTACTCCCCAGCTGAAAGCATTGTACATTCCAACCCCTCCTTTACATACAGCACTACCCCTCTGCTTTGCCTGCCCTGCCTATCTCTCCTGAAGAGCCTGTGTTTTAGCTGGAAGAAATGTTCGGATTAAACATTTAATGTAGTTAATTCTATTTATACCTCTAGCCTTACTCTAAGTAATCATCCCTTCTTGAAAGTATTCATACTCTACCAATATGTGCAGATTCTTATGATGCTCTGGATATCACTTAATTTCATTTTGTACATTTTTTTAGTTGCCTCAGTTTTCTCATAATCCAATGTTTCAATATTTCATTCATTTTTGTCTGTACTCTGAATTCCCAACACTTTGTCAATATCTTTCTAGTAGTGAGTTGTTCAGAACTGAATGCAGTATCCCAGGTATGGTCATATTGAACTGGCACAAACAAAACCTGTTACCTCATCATCTCTACAGTGTTGAAGATCTCCATTGGCTTTTCACTGCCCTATTATGTGAAATCATGTCTAAATAATTATCTGCTATCACCCTTAGATCTTTACAAGCTCTCTTTCTATCAGTGTTTCTTTTCTCCTGTCTGCTTGTTTTTATCACTTTTTTCAAGAGTACTTTTTTTTTTTTCCTAGACATAACTATCTAACATCTTTTCAAATTGCATCTGTTTTTGCTATTTTCTACCCACACACTTCAAATTTTATCAGGTTTCTATATTTCATTGCTCTCCACAAAAGCATTTGTTAGTTAGGCACATATTGCAGATTTTACTAGGATGCTTCTTACTTACTCTCTCAGATCATTAAAGATGTTAAAGAGCAGCTTTCTATTAATACATACTCTTTAGTCTTCTAAAATGGCAAGCACTATCAGACATTATTCCCAGTCCTTCAAAACACTTTTGCCCTATTTTATACAGTCGATATTGCAGTTCATGTGTCTCTCCTACATTGTTTCCCCTTTTCAGATGATTAATAACCTTTAAACATTAATTATAGCTATTGAAATATATTATGATATTCATGTTATGAATACAGTAAAATATACTGTATTGAAATACAGTTAAAAACTACTTGAATTTGTGAACAAAGTGTTTACATTCCTTCCTAAGACAGACACATTTGAAATCTGAATCAAGAAAGGTAAGCAGATGCAATTCCTTATTTTTAATAATTGGACTCTCTCTCTCTGTATATTCCAAAAAATTTACACATATCCCCATGTGTTCTGTGAATTGAGGGACGGACATGTACTCAACAGAGCTGAACCCAATTAAATAAGCAGAGTATATTAGAAGTGAGATGAATTAATAACATGTTGAAATTTATTGTATTATGGCAAAAGTCAGAATTTTTGTAAAAGCACAAAATACCAGGTCAAAAGGAAAAGCTTATTAAGTTTACATTACATGGTGTACTTTGGTCAGTTTGGGTCAGCTGTCCTGTCTGCATCCCTTCGCAGCTTCCTAACCAGGAAGGTAGTGTGAGAAGCAGAAAAGGCCTTGATACTTTGTAATACTGTTACAAATACTTCACATTGTTAATACATGAAATAATAACAACTGCTGTATTGATTATTATATATATGGATAGTATAGATGCAGCCATACATTTTTATTATATTTTTATTCTAAAAAAAATTATTTAGTTTTATTCTATCGGACTCCTGCTACTTCAGTACAATTTGGTCTCTAAGACTGACAGAATTTGAGGATCCTATTTTTATGTAGTGACATAGTTACAGTACTTCCTGCCACAGTGTGATTTTCATATGTTCATCTTCAGCTGATTTCTGTGGCATTTGTATTAAGTAGAGATGTTGACTTCCATCTCTGATCATGCTGGGTATGATGTCAAGGAAGCCTACAAAGAACTGATACTTAACTCGATACTTATGGGCTGACTAATGCCTACAGAAGTTCCACTTTCTTTCTGATTTTAACTCAGCTGCATTCTGTGTTCCCATTTGCTTCACATTGTGCAGCTAATAGAGCTTCTCCTCTGCTGAATGTTTCCATCTTAAATTTAAATGGGATTAATGCTGTGAAAAGTTCTTTTTAAATGATTAGGTTAATAATCTGGAAATTATGGCTCCCCAAATAAAGCCTTATAGCTAGCACCAGTCTCAGTATTTATTGCAATTCAACGGAAACTTATGGGTTTGCATGTGGTTACAAGTTTCCCAGGTCATAGTTTGAAGATACCTTGATTATAGCCATAACTATGATTTATCTCCTTCTTATTTTACCTGTGGAGACTTAGCAAATAGTGAGCATGTTCTTGATTGTAGCAACAGCTGTAGATATTTCCAGGGGTCATATCACAAGCTAGGTGCCTGGCATAAATCTTGGATTAATTAAAATTTGGGTTATAGTTGAGTGGACATTTCTCATTATTGTTAATTTCCCATTCATCTGAGCTTCTGTTTTTTTCTTTGTCATAGTGAAAAAAAAAAAAAAGAAAAGTCAACAGGTCATTACTTTAAACCATTATATCTTCCATATTTTATCTTTATATTTGCTAGTGTTGCCATCAATTTTGCTCCTGAGAAAACTTGGTTTGTTGAGAAGATAGTGTGCAATTCGTTACTTGAGACATGATTTTCTGTACTGCATATACCTGAAATTAACCACACAAGTACATGCAAAATTTTCACATTATCTCTCATTTTGAATTCTCCTATTAATTTCTCCGTAGCATTTGAATTGCAAATCATGTGAAAAGTACAGACACCTTTCCTAGATAAGAATGGAGTATATGTTGAATGCATGGAAGTAATCAGGCTATAGAAGAGGATAGAGATTTGCCAAATTGAGGATTTATAGGTAAGAATAAAGTACCTGTGGACATCATGTATATCTGTTTCCCTGCATTGCAGTTCTGTGAATGGACAAAGAATCCATCCAGTCACATTTATGATTTTTTTACGTGTGCCTTTCAGTAAATATAAAAATATCTTTTCCACTACTAAGTCCCCTTTATCTCTCAGACCAGAAGTTGTGGGGAGCTGGGGGTCAGCCTCTTCTTTCAGATAATTAGTGCTGGGACTAGAGGGAATGACCTCAATTTGCACCAGGGTAGGTTTAGGTTGGAAATTAGGAAACATTTCTTCTCAGAGAGAGTAGTCAGGCATTGGAATGGATTGCCCTGGGAAGTGGTGGAGTCACCGTCCCTGGGAGTGTTTAAGGAAAGGTTGGATGTGGTGCTTAGGGACATGGTTTAGTGGGCAACATTGGTAGTAGGGTGATGGTTGGACCAGATGATCTTGCAGGTCTTTTCCAACCTTAATGATTCTATGATTCTAAGTATGTAAGTTTAAATGCACACAAGATCCCATAGCTTTGTACAAATTACAATTCCTCTTTACCTATGTAACCTCCTAGAGCCCTTGGTGTCATTCAAAAAGTATCTCCCTTTAATAAGTACCAGTGTAAGATCTCAGATGTCTGTTTGGACTTGCCTTTTCCAGTAAAGAAGGGAAGAATAGGTTTAAGTGTGGGGTTGGCTTGATTCCACTGACTCCACTGGGATTACACACAGTGTCTCACAGTGTGACTGCACCCACTTTGTCTTTATGTGCTTGTTATTTTCATTTTTATATTGCAATCTCTGGATGAGTTGCTTTAAGAAGTCACATTTTCAGTCCTGATAATATCCAATTTGATGAAATATTAAATTTTGGGAAGGGTCAGAAAGAGCAGCAGGGCTCAGAGAGATCCACTTGGAGATGAAACTTCAATTCATACTGAGAAGATATATATTAACCTCCCCAAATCAGTCCCTTATTCATGCTGACAGTGTAAGTTAATAACAATTATATCCATTACCTAGCATGGTTAAGACAACATGAAGAAAACTTCTATCATTTAAGACTGAAATTTGCTTAGTCCCTTGTGGCATAATATTTAATCTCTTGCTTAGATGTGAGCACAAGAGTACACATAAGTATAATATGACTACTCCTTTGGCTACAGTTAAGCATGAATATAAGTTTAGATGTGTTGCCAAACTGGGAGCAGATTGAAATGCATAATTTCTTTTAAATTTCACTGACTGTTCCCAAATTCATTAGGTTTTTGGGGTGATGTCATCTGGAATAAAAGAAAAAGCCATTGCTGTTTCTGGCCTTATGCTGTGGAATGTGCATGTGCAGGGGGAATATTTAAATATAATATATATAGTCTCCAATAGCTTCTGGAGACTGCAATTTGGGATTCATGTTTTGCAGGGTTTTAGAGAAGGTCTGTAGGAACAAAAACAACAAAACGAATAAACAAAAAAACAACCCAGGAGGTGGGCTTATTTTATTTTAATTTTTTTTCCATATTGAAAATTCAATGAGAATTAAAGCTGGTAACTGAAATAATGAGTAACTTTATTAATTAATATGTTAACAAATATTAGTATGAAACTGACATGTTAGCCTTCATAGTTATTGTGGCATAACAGCCACTATATTATTTTTAAGATGACTCATCTCAACATGCAGTTTTCCCAGAGGATCTATGTGTTTCTGAAAGAAAACATTTGTCTACATCCTGGGAGATCCTAAGCAAAATATTGTTTGCAACATCTGTTATTTAAGAATCTCCATCTCAGGCATCTTTTAAAAAACATTTATTTAGTTATTTATTTGCTAACAGTTGTTACTGATTTTAAAATAATCAAAACATTGTAAAGTCAAATATCTTTTAAAACAATTTTAAGGAAACCTAATAACTAATTATTCCTGAAATTAAATGGTTTACCTATATTTTGGTTAGCAACACCGCATTCTAGCTGTAATACCACCTGTTATTCTTTGGGCATCTAAACAATTCTCATTAAATTATCATTTTCTTATATCTCACCTCAAGTAGTTGCTTCTTACCAGTTAACAGAGTTTACACCAATTATTAGAAATCTTATGATGAATGGCATTAGTAAAATATCCCTTGAATTCCGTACTCAAATCAATCATTCAGGAGTTAAGTCAAACAATTTAACATGTTTAATTGGTACTTGTGAGGTGTGACCTCACCAAATATGAATCTTGTGGATAGGTGTTGGAGGTGACTACGCAAAACAAAAACCAACAGCAATGATGATGAAAATTTTATAACATATGATAGAGGTAAGCCAAAAAAAAAAAAAAAAGAGATAGCCAAATAAAATAATCACAGTCTGCTAAATAAAACATCTTAGTCTCTAAATGCTGTGATGTGGCAGCAATCTGCCAATTAATCAACATAACCATAACAACATGGTTTGAATCCAGAAGCAGAAAAAGTCAAAGAATGGAAAAATATGAAGATATTGGCACACAGCTTTTCCCATGAAGCCCTAGTAAAAATATTACAGAATTGTCATCTCCTTTTCATAAAAGTAATATTAACAGATGTTGATTTTTGTGAAATAGTCAGATGATTTAACACCACTTATTTTTTCTGTGGAAAAAGTAAATCAAATGAACCTGGCATGTGCAAGATTAAACCTAATTCTTCCCAAAGTTTTCACATGCGGTTCTCTTCTTTAAATCTCCTGTGTATAAATAAGAAAGAGGCTATCCCTTTCAAGTTTTTGCTTTCTCTTTGGCTTCTTTGATACAGCCAAATGTTTCTCATTTTGAATCCCATTAAATAAAGGAAATGCTATATATTTCAATTACAGTTGGGCTAATCTCTCTGCCAAATTTACAGGTTTGTGTGAAACTCTGATGAGAGCAGTGAATGAAATTGATAAAATTAGACATCTTTGGATGAGTTGCTCACATCAGAATTATAAGTTTAGATGACAAAACTAATTTAAAGAATGGGCTTTGCTGATTCCTACTTTATAGCAATATAAATACCACCACGAGTCAGTCCTGATGGATGACAGCATTATGAAAACATAACAAATGGGAAACCAACAGGGCCCATTTCTAAATTAGACTTATAAATTCAACCATATGAGAGCAAGATATGTAGCTGGCGCCACAACAGGAAATGGTCCACATTAGGGGAAAAAAAAAAAAGAAAAAAAAAGTGATCATGACATTTCTTCCCTGTATTAAATTATCACATGCATTTCACTCTCCATCTTTCACCTTTGTTTCCATGACCAAAGCCTTGTGGCTGAAGTATTGTAAAAATAACTACCTCTCTAGAGGTGACTAGTGTTCAGGCTCATTATGTGAAACAGGCTTAACTTAATGCAATAAATGCATTAATATTTGAGCAAAAATAGAGATGCTTTCCTGCTCAAACCAGGTGACAGAACATATTTTATTAGGGTGGTATTAAGGAGTGAAACAGTATGAACAGGTGGAACTAAAGACAGGCTGAACTAATATAAATGAAAATATAATAATTCCATTCTTCCTTGCCAGCTGAATATGTTATTATAACAGGTGGGTGTAACATTTACATTAACTGAGAGGCCCTTTCACTGAGCTCATCAGTATAAGTAGCTCTATGATACCTTACCTTGTGTTTAAATGACTATGAAGCACCTCCTGTAGTGAAGATGCCTACATAAGGTCTGTTAGTTACTATTTATTTAAGGCCCAATTATATCTTTGTTAACATTAACTTCACTTCATTTGGAAAATTAGTTTAAAATCCTGCAAGAATTAGCTGCCAATTGCTTCATACATGAAAAGTAGTACAACCATGTTAGCTCAGTGCTCCATCCAGGTTAAAGAGCCCTTTACACAGGTTGTATGGCCTGAGCCAAGCATGTCACAGCTATGGGTATCCTTCTCCCACTACTGATACTGCTGAATTCAAAGCTCATTCATATCTCTGTACAAAGCACTGCATTGCAGCATGTAAATGTATCCCAAATGTTTCTGTTAACTACGCAGTAGTCTCTGATATGACATTATCTGAGGACAGGAAAGGAATGGGTTGTTACTGCACCTTTAAATGTATGAGCAGTTTGGAGTTTTATGTGGATGAAAGGGCTGTCCCATCACACTGTCCATTTTGGTACTTTCTCCAAAAACAGTGTTATCGCTCTGTACCGGGAAATAAAACTTTTCTGTCTACTTACCAGGAAGCTGGTCTCTCCAACTGTTTGGCCTCCTGTATCACTACAGAATTGTAAAATATAGAGCACCGGCACTCTTTACTGATCTTTATGGGTATGATGTTAGGCAATATTTTCAGAACACATATGTTCAGTTTCAGATACTGTGGAAACTTCAGCTTGGCAGAGAAAACAGAATCCTAAACTTGGCAAGCAAAAAAGGAGCAAATTATTTTCAAAAAAAATGTTTTAAAATGTAAATACATTTGCAACTTTAAAATGTTATACATGTGAAATCTTAAAAGTTCTAACAAAAGCTTTGAATTTCACTTTAAAATTTTATTGAAAGCCTGTCAGGTTTTTGGATCTGCCTTTTCCACATATAACCTTCACTAGCTCTATTAAATGGAAATATTAAACCTGAATATTGTATCCATTCAAATGTTAATAGAACAAAAAAAGAAGAATAAAATCCTAATAACCCCTTTTAATGCATCACTATTACTCAGAAATATATCTAGTTTTATTTATTTATTTATTCCAGTTGTAGTCTTTCTAAATATGTACACATTAGGGTAAAATTTTTGTATTGTTCATGTACAGTGGTTTTCATTGAGGGGTGGGAGAGGGAATGGAAAGAATAAAAAAGAAAAGAAAGAAGGGAGAAAGAACAACAGTTTGAATGGAATGTAAATCAGCACTTTGGCTGAGGATCTGAACCTGATACCTTTTCTAAATACAAGTACAAACCCCAGGCTAATAATGCTTCAGTATTTCAAAAGTTAAGAAAATATACGACAACAAAACCAGGCTTTTGAAATTGAAACACTTGTCTGGTTTTGATTTGTTACTCTCATATAAACATAGAACATAAACTACTTCCCATTGGTACCATTTTCACCGCAAGGCATGAGATGTATAATTTGGGAGCATGAAATGTGAAACAGGATATTTTTATAAAAGAAACAATGAGCTAAAGCCATATTTAATGCAGCTTAAAAGTCCTTTATTCCTGTTCTGCAGTCATATGCTGCAAATGATTTTTTTTTTTTTTCCATACTATAAAGTAGGTCTTATCTCCACCAGGTTTTGGGCAGGTTAGATTTTCAATTGCAGGGAAAAAGTAAAAATTCAACAGGATATGTCATGATTTGATTGGGCATCTTAACATCATCCTGTTTTGTACCATCGTACATTTGTCCTGTCTCAAACTTGTAATGCACTAATCAAGCTTGTTCTCAAGATCTTAAACTAGACATAAGAAGACCACATCATGGGACTCAGCTCTACTCTGATAATTCTGAACACAGAGTAAGATTATGCTTCTTTAAAACCTTTACATTACTTAGGTACAGGGCTGTCCAATACCTATTCCAAAATTAGAACAACATCTGTTCTACTTAAGTACAGCTCTCAATTGTACTCAGGAACCTTAAAAGACTTAAATCTAGATAGCACCTATGAATAGAGTGTTATGCTCAGGCAAGTATGAAGCTTTAAGTGAATGCTGAATTTCATTTGAAAGAACTATTGAGAATTTTGTTAATAAGAAACAAAATTGTTGAAGTAAGGAGACATCTGAAACGGAGTGAACCCCAGCTACCTGGATGTTAATAGAACAACCATTACCTAAGAGACCATGTAATGCTCCAGGATGAAAAATTAATTCCTCAAGTTCAGTGAAGTCTTATCAGAAGCCAAATTTTGCTGTTAGGAAGCAGAGGAGAGAGAAAGGGATATATTGAATGGATGTGGCAAGTTAGAACTCTAACCAGGGAAAGATCCTTCCTCATTCAGGGCCTCATTCAAGGGCAGATACTCACACTTCTGCTGGAGTCAGACACTCAATTCCAAGCCATATGATTTCTTGACAAAGAGGAGGAAGATGCTGGGGCAAAGTGTATCCTCAGCAAGTTTGGTGATCATTCAAAACTGGGAAGAGTGGCTGATATGTTAGGGGTCATACTGCCATCTAGAAGAACCTCGATAGACTAGAGAAATGGCTGGATAGTAACCTCAGGAAGTTCAACTCAGAAGGAGTCCTGTGTCCAGTTCTGGGATGCTCCCAGTATGACAGACGTGGGACTAATAGAAAGAGCCTAGTGAAGGACCACAAAGATGATGTAAGGGTTGGAACAGCTCTCCTGTAAGGTAAGGCTGAGACAGCTGGGACTATTCAGCCTGGAGAAAGGAAAGATCACAAGGGATCTTATCAATTGCTACAAATATCTGAAGGGAGATTGCAGAGAGGATGGAACCAGGTTCTCTTCAGTGGTGCCCAGCAACAAGACGAAGAGGCAATGGGCACAAACTGGAGCATGGAAGTTGCATTCTGAACACCAAGAAACACTTCATCGTGTGGGTGACTGAACAATGGCATGAGTTGCCTAGAAAGGTTGTGGAGTCTTCCCCATTGGAGATACTCAAAAACCATCCAGACATGTTCCTAAGCGACCTGCTGTAGGTGGTTCTACTTGGGCAGGGGGGTTGGACCAGATCATCTTCAGAGGTCCCTTCCAACCTCAGCCGTTCTGTGATTCTGTGAAAAGGTGAAAATGTCATTTTCTTGGTCCCATCAGAATTCTTTCTGCTCACACAAATAAATATCCATTAAGGTAAGGAGAGATACAGGAAATGAGAATGAGCGATTGCATATTCTTGTTATTAGTGAGCTCACCTGACAGATGGGAGCTGTCAGTTTAACTACTTGCTCCAATAAATATTTATGCAAAATGGAAGTGTTCCAGCAGCAGAGATAAAGAAAGACACAGACTGTTGTTCACACCATTTTTCTGAAAACAAGATTCCAGTGATATGTACAAGTCGTGCACTAGCTGTTTCTTACGTAGCTTGTGTTTGCTTTAGGCTTCTTGTGATCATACCGGAATGTTTGGTCTTGTTGGAGAAGTCTAATCTTATGCAGAGTAATGTCTGACCAGACAACCTTGACAGAACTCCTATAAATGTTGCATGACAGCTCATTAAACACACAGCAATTCTAGTATAGTAAATATTAATGTGGCTTCATATTTACACACCAGTGGAAATACAATCATAGAATCATTTGGGTTGGAAAAGAACTTCAAGATCACCAAATCCAACCACCAACTTGGCCAAGAAGTTTAATGATGTTTTATATCTGTTGTTGGTACCAATGCACATAATAGAAAATAGTACTTATGTCTTCATCTCTCTCTCTCTCTCTTCCTTATAGAACCATTATTAAATCATGATCAAGTTAGTAAACTTTTGGAGCAAGACTTTCTAGCAATTCTGAACTGTTGGTAGGACTTCTATTGTGAACTCACATGTTAATAGATTTAAGTATCTAAATGCTCACCAAGTTACTTCTAAGTTTACCTAACTACTAACATAAAAAGAGGAGTGGGGTGGAAGTTTCTTACCAATTAAGATACCGTTATATTGTGAAGCCAGATAGGTAGAAGAGCACAGGTGAAGTTTGGACAGGAATTAAGTGGGGAAAAGGTGGAAAGTGCTCTTTCAGCCAAAGCTAAGCTAAGGTGACTGGCTTTGCTATACACAGTGATACTGTGTTTAAATCTGACAGAGTTTGGTCCTTTCTCCAAGGAATTAGCCATGAACCAGACTAAGTCTAAGAAATATTTTTAAAGAAAATGTACAGCTAAGCAGTATTCAGGATGCCAGCTTCAAGAGCTATGATGATGTGTATAGTCTATACCACAATATAAAAGAATAGCTGGAGATTTCTGGTGCTTTTTTAGCTTGTTTGTTTTTCAGCTGTTTAGTATACCATTTTCCTTTATCATTGTGTTATCCACAGCACTGATTTTTTATTTTTATTTTATTTTTTTGTTAGCAATTTTATTCTTGAGTATATGCATCATCTGTTTTTAAAGGTATTCTTCCTTACAGAGAAATGAAAAAAATTGTTCAAAGATATACCGTATAATTTTGTGCTTTCTCTTTCTGCCAGTTTTATTATCTCAATTAACTAATAACACTACTCCTAGAGCTGAAGATAATAATGCAGAAAGAGAAAAGTCTTGGCATGAAAAGACATTATTATAGATTGAAGTTTTTATTGCTGTTAAACAAATAAAAGCAAGAATTGAAAATGAGATGATCACTCTGCCACTCACTGAGCTCAGTAGGCTTGGTTATTAGTTCATTTACTGCTTCTCTGAAGATGTATTCACTACTAAAAATTACGTCTTCTGCTCATTTGTACTCACCTAGACACTTCCAGCACAGTTTGAACTAAACAGGGAACAATGTCACCTATGTACCCCTGAAAAAAGTTTTGGCATTCAAAAGCTATGAATGTCTCATGTTTTTTCACCAGCAGTTGTACTAATTGTGCATTAACTGAATTTCTGTGAGTTTATTAGCAGGTAAAAACGAAGGCACAAAAGTGGGGAGAGAATGCCTAAAGAGTCTGACCAGATTGAAAAATATATCAAATCCTTCAAGGTATTTTTTTCTTTCTCTGGTACTACAGTGGGTTACCTCTGTTGGTGTGGAAGAAGTATTGTTGAGATCATGGCTGCTTTCCTTAACACCACACTGCAGCAAACTAGATCCCTATGCTTTGATCATGGAGGTAGTGTCTTAGCTCTTCCAGTATTTTCCTAGTTGTCTTAACCAGAAGTCTCTGCCCTTGTGCATCTTGTTTCTCTTCCTACCTCCTGCCACCCTTCCACACCCTTCCCCTCCATTCTCCATTTCTTTCTGGAAAAACGTCCTAGTGGAGGTATGATAATAAGTTAACTTTTTGGGGCTCCCTTACTTCCTTTTTCCTGAAGGAGTATCTGATGTGGAGTTCTGTTGGTAGTGATGATGAGAAGGACCACCCTAAAGTAAATTTTGAAAGTCATAAATAAATGTAAGAGACATGATTTTGAGGAAAATAGGAGGGGTGAGTCTTCAAATCTGTTAATCTAACACCTTTATGGAAGGCAGTAAATAGGTGGTGAAATGCAAGAGCTGTTGTCATGACTGTATTCATAAATTGGGGAAGTGCATGAATCTGGCAGAGCATTCTACCTTCTAAAATGTATTAGACCTGTATTATTATTATTATTTATATTATTTTATTTTTCAATAGTTAGTACTCAGAATAGCCTGAGGATTTTGTTGGGAGGCAGAAAGAAGCTGTCTCTCTATAAAACATAGACAGGGACAGGGAGTTCCTTTCCTAACAAATGTTACTGTTGCAGGAGGAAGAGCCATCTGCAGAAAACAGATCAGTTGTCTTCTTTGATGAATGCATTTTTGATGAATGGTGATAAGATGTCCTGTTAGTGTCAAATGTACTGAGAAATTTGTGAAGTATACACATATATGTCCTTTAAACTAGGCAAAGATCATCAGCTTTTCCACTTGATATTAATCAACACTTGCTTTAGGTCAGTGACCTATATCGCTTTTTTCTTTCCTTTTTTTTTTTTTTTTTTTTTGGTTAAAATGAAGCTTCCAGTTATTTCTTGGTCTGAAAAAGTCTTTCTTTTCAAACACTGCACACACTCTATACATAAATTTTTAACTGTGCTTCTTTTCTTCTTTTGAAAATAAAGTCACAAACATTAGGCAAAGAATTAAATTAATAATAGCCACTTGTCATTTGTCGGTGTTCTTTTCTTCCCTTTTATTTATTTATTAGTGTTTTTTTTTTTTTTAATATTTAATATGTCCTTTTTGATACAAATAAGCTCTGGCTTCCAAAGTCACTACTGTATTGTTGAAAACTTGCAATTTATAAAACACAGAAAGTCACCTAAACTTTGGACTTTGATATTGCACTCACCAAGTAATTCAAATGAGTCAAAGTGTACATGTTTTTAAGTTTCTCCTGTCTAACTCAAAAGTACTGTCAGTGGAAAGACAGAAAAAGTAGACTATAGCAGATGCAGCCTTTACCTATATCACTCTCCTCGATACTTTGCACAAGAATCATATTAGTATGTTGCTAGTATATTTTACTCAGTGGTTTTTCATGACTTGAGTATGAGCTTTGTGAGGTGTCAGCTTACTGGTGTCGAAGGGAGTATAACTTGGGCAAAAACTGGGTATGAAGTAAAGCCAGGCTCAGCTGCCTTGGTATGTGACTTTGTCTGCAGGGATAGATTGATCCAAATTTGAACTTGAGTGTCTGAAATCAATGTTCATTCACACATGAAATTCTCAAGGTTTCTTACAATTTTCCTTAAAAAAACTAAATCACTTCTTCTAAACTCTTCAGGATTTCCATATTTCTGTCTATCCCTTACAGTTATTTCACCTATAGCTCTGCATTTAAGACTGCGGAATTTACTTCCCTTACTAGTTCATAGATGCCAGAAAATTTCAGTAGCTGAAACTTGTTTCCATTTCTCATTACTTCATTGATATCCTCTTTGTGTGGCCACGGAAATCACAAGGTTCTTGCTTTCATAGTTTTACCTACTGGAAATAAGTTGTCCCTCAAGTAACGGTATGATGTAATGTAACATGCAACATGCAAATATTGCATATTTAACTTAATCTAATGAATGAAGTGAAGAACAAATGCAGTCAAGAAGTCCCTAAAATCAATGCTTGAGAGACTTAGGATACTTCCAGAATATTCTATAGAGATTTCTGTGTTGGACAAGTTAATTGTGGTTGGCTGGGTACAATTTTATCATTATACTTTAACTGGATACAGAGGTCAGCTGTGAAGAATCACCTGCTACATGGGCAGACTGAAAAACAACAATAAGCCTTTGCATATGCATATAGTATATATGAAAAAAAGTTGAAAGCTTGAAGGCTACGTGGCATCACCCAGTAGTTATTTTTTTGTTTCAAGCAGAGGCTTGAACCATGAATGTGAAGCACCACCAAACTTTCTTCATACATGGGGTGTATGGATTCAGCCTGATACTCCTGTGGTCATGAATGAATATGGGAGAAAGTCTGTGAAGAAAACTTGGAGCTGCCCCTATAGTTGGTCTAGAATATATTTGAACTGCTCTCACTCTGCTGCCACAGACTGGACTGAACCTTCACAGCAGTATCCTGGTGCTGCACACTACATGTAGAGCAGGCATATGTAGGTCATCCAAGTCTGATGTGTACAATAGACCAGGTTACAGGTGTCCTATCCACCAGAAATAGAGATAGCCATATATTGCTGACACACTGAGCCAGAAATCACTCTTTCTCTTGGGCAAACAATTTCTAGAACTTCATCTTGGTTCTTTGAGCTATATAATCTTGAACATCTTATGATTCATTGATCAGACAGAGATTTTGGATCAATCCTGTGCTCTGTTGTTTCTCATCTTTTCCAGAAAGGCTTTGAATTGTCATGTGTAGAAACCTATAAAATATTCTTTTTCCTAGATCACAGAATCACAAAATCACAGAATGTTATTGATTGGAAGGGACCTTGAAAGATCATCTAGTCCAATCCCCCTGCCAAACAGGAACACCTAGATCAAATCACACAGGAATGCATCCAGGTGGGTTTTGAATGTCTCCAGAGAAGGAGACTCCACAAACCCCCTGGGCAGCCTGTTCCAGTATTCTGTCACCCTCACCATGAAAAAGTTTAGTCTCATATTTAAGTGGAATCTGTCTTCCAGCTTGCACCCATTGCCCCTTGTCTTATCATTGGATGTCACTAAGAAGAGCCTGTCATGAAGACTCCATCCTCCTGACAGTCACCCTTTACATATTTATAAACATTAATAAGGTCACCCCTCAGTCTCTTCTTCTCTGAGCTAAAGAGACCCAGATCCCTCAGCCCTTCCTTATAAGGGAGATGCTCCACTCCCTTAATCATCCTTGTGGCTCTGCACTGGACTCTCTCAAGCAGTTCCCCATCCTTCTTGAACTGAGGGGCCCAGAACTGGACACGATATTCCAGATGCAATCTCACCAGGGCAGAGTAGAAGGGGAGGAGAAGGTCTCTTGACCTAAGCACACCCCTTCTAATACACTCCAGGATGCCATTGGCCTTCTTGGCCACAAGGGCACAGTGCTGGCTCATGGTCATCTGGCTGTCCACCAGGACCCCCAGGTCCCTTTCTCCTATGCTGCTCTCCAACAGGTCAGTCCCCCAGCTTGTACTGGTACCTGATCTCCAGATATCGTATCTGTGGTAAACCACTGAAAGTTTGTTGCCTTGAATGCTAAATGACATATAGCACCACCCAAAATTTGGGGAAAATAAACCGAATGGACTGAAGTCATTGATGTTTTAGGTGCTGGATGAAGATCCGGTAAATAAATACTTTCTTAGGTTTAAAATCAATGCATATATATATATAAATATATATATTTGTCAAGTGTGTTTTTGTCTTCTACCCTGGACCACTTGAAATTCTTCTTTACACTTTTTAAAGTGCCAGGATCAGCTTTCCACAAAAATGTCTTTGCATGAGTTTCACCAGTAGGTTGACAGAATTACTTTATCAGATTCTGCATTAGGGTTGAGCCAAATCCTGAAGCCTTTATTTAAACATAATTCCCACTGATCTCATAGTTTTACTTGGGAAGGTACTCAGGCATTTGGCACCAGTTATGTACTATAGAAAATGGAACTTTAAAGAGGCTGTAATAAGGAAGCCCCACCTCATGAGGACAAGTGTGAAACTAAGCTAAAATATCATCTTACTAAACTGTTCAGAAATCTTTCCTCTCACCAAAGAGGGATATGCTGTAAGTGTTGATTTCACTTCACTGCAGTCATACTCACCATTATTTTTTTTTTCTGTTTATATTATTAAGCCCTGTTAGAAGGATTATTGGGTCACCTACAGTTAAATGTTACTTCAAGTGGTAGATCCCTAAAACTGTCTGCTTCATGGCGTTATGGAAAACATGTTTTTTGTATGTTAAATCTCAATATATTTTTCTTGGTAAAATTATTTTAATTAAACAAATATAATTAAAACAAAGCAAAACAAAAACAACAACACCAACAAAAAACATCAGTGAAGTTCAATGAATTCTGAGAGTGGCATACCTCCAGTGTCCCCCTCACTGTCTGTACAGAAGTGGCTCACTGCAGCACAGGAATAGTTTTTTTTAGAAGAAGCCAGAGAAGCAGGTGAAATTACACCTACATCTGGCGTCATGCATAGGTGTCTCACACACAGAGGAACACGAAGCATGTACTTCATCGGGGGCATGTAGCAGTGTGTGTGTTTTAATATAGAATCATTAAGGTTGGAAAAGACCTTCAAGATCATCTGATCCAACCATCACCCTACTACCAATGTCACCCACTAAACTCCTAAGCACCATCAACCTTTCCTTAAACACCCCCAGGGACGGTGACTACACCGCCACCCTGGGCAAACCATTCCAATGCTTAACTGCTGTTTCTGAAATGAATTTTCTCTTAATTTCCAACCTAAACCTCCCCTGGCACAATTTGAGGACATTCCCTCTATCCTATCTGTGAGAAGAGGCTGATCCCCAGCTCCCCACAACTTCCTTTCAGGTAGTTATGGAGAGCAATAACATCTCCCCTGAACCTCCTCTTCTCCAGACTGAACAACCCCAGGTCCCTCAGCCACTCCTCACAGGACTTGTGTTCCAGGCCCTCCACCAGCTTCAGAGCCCTTCTCTGGACACACTCCAGGGCCTTGATGTCTTTCTTGTAGTGAGGGACCCAAAACTGAATACAGTACTCGAGGTGTGGCCTCACCAGAGCAGAGTAGAGGTGGACAATCATCTCCCTGGTCCTGCTGGCTACACTATTCCTGATACAAGCCAGAATGCTGTTGGCCTTCTTGGCCACCTGGGCACATTGCTGACTCATGTTCAGGTGAACATCAGTCAGCACCCCCAGATCCTTTTCCTCTGTACAGCTTTCCAGCCACTCTCCTCCAAGCCTGTACCATTGCATGGGGTTGTTGTGACCAAAGTGCAGGACCTGGCACTTATCCACGTTGAATACCATCCCATTGGCTTCTGCCCATTTATCCAACCTGTCCAGGTCCCTCTGCAGGGCCTTCTTACCCCCTGGCAGATTGACATTTCCCCCCAATTTGTTGTCATCTGCAAATTTACCGAGGGTGCACTAAATTTCCTCATCCAAATCATCAGTAAAGATAATAAAGAGGATGGGCCCCAACACCAGCCGCTGGGGAACACCACTTGTGACCAGTCACCAGCTGGATTTCACTCCAGACACCACCACTTTCTGGGCCCAGCCGTCCAGCCAATTTTTAACCCAGAAAAGAGTGTACCTGTCCAAGCCATGGGCTGCCGTGTCACAGGCTTTGCTGAAGTCTAGGTAGACTACATCAACAGCCTTTCCCTCATCCCTCAGGTGGGTCACCCAGACATAGAAGGAGATGAGGTTGGTCAGGCAAGACTTGCCTTTCATGAACTCATGCTGACTGGGCCTGATCCCCAGGTTGTTCCACACATGCTGTGTGATTGCATGACCTGTTCTATCACCTTTCCTGGCATGGAGTTCAGGCTGACTGGCCCGTAGTTCCCCAGGTCCTCCTTATGACCCTTCGTATAGATGAATATCACATTAGCATCTCCAGTCATCTGGGACCTCTGCAGATGACCAAGACTGATAGATGATGGAAAGCAGCTCATCAATCACATCTGCCAACTCTCTATCACAGCCCTCAGGTGGATCCCATCTGGCCCCAAGTACTTGTGACAGTCCAGGTGGAGCAGCAGGTCTCTAACAGTTTCCACCTGAACTGTGGGGGGTTTCTTCAGCACCCTGTCCCAGACTTCCAGGTCACGAGCCTGAGTACTCCGAGGATAAGTGGTCTGGCTAGTAGAGACAGATGTAAAGAAGGCATTGAGAACCTCAGCCTTTTCCTTATCCCCAGTAGTCACGTTTCCTGCTGTGTCCAGTAAAGGATGGAATTTCTCCTTGGCCCTTCTCTAACCATTAATATATTTATAAAGACATTTTTTTCTTCTCCTTAACCATAGTGGCCAGGTTGATCTCGTGCTGGGCTTTAGCCTTCCTTATTTTCTCTCTGAATATGCTGGCAACTTCCTTGTACTCTCCCTGAGTTTCCTGTCCCTTCCTTCTCTGGACATAAACTCTCTTTTTCTCCCAGAGAATCAGCAAAAGAATATGATAGTTTCCATTTATCTGTCTTATTCTATAGCATGGTTCCATGGGATAACTATTACAGTGTTGAAGATGGGTCAAAACCTTAATTTCTGTTTTTGTCTGTCTATGCTTTCTCCCACATAATAGCCAGAAAGTAGCCAAGAAAGAATCTTAAAAAGATGACTAAAGATTCTTACACTCTAAATAAGTTCCCATGGTGGAACAGAGCTGGAGAAGTGTGCCTGAAAAGGGGCAGCTGAAAATAATTGAGGTGTCCTACCTGATTACTATAGTCAATGTTGTACTGTGATCAGTTACAGTATCACAGATTTCTAGGTTGGAAGAGACCTCCAAGATCATCGAGTCCAACCTTCGACCTAACTCTAAGTACTCCACTAAACCATATCGCTAAGCTCTACATCTAAACGTCTTTTAAAGACCTCCAGGGATGGTGACTTCACCACCTCCCTGGGCAGCCCGTTCCAATGCTTAATAACCCTTTCGGTAAAGAAGTACTTCCTAACATCCAACCTAAAACTCCCCTGTTGCAACTTTCGCCCATTCCCCCTCGTCCTGTCACCAGGCACGTAGGAGAACAGACCAAACCCCACCTTTTACAGCCTCCTTTAAGGTACCTATAGAGAGCGATAAGGTCGCCCCTGAGCCTCCTCTTCTCCAGGCTGAACAATGCCAGCTCCCTCAGCCGCTCCTCGTAAGACTTGTTCTCCAGACCCCTCACCAGCTTGGTCGCCCTTCTCTGGACTCGCTCGAGCACGTCCATGTCCTTCTTGTAGCGAGGGGCCCAAAACTGAACACAGTACTCAAGGTGCGGCCTCACCAGAGCCGAGTACAGGGGCACAATCACTTCCCTAGACCTGCTGGCCACACTGTTTCTTATACAGGCCAGGATGCTGTTGGCCTTCTTGGCCACCTGGGCACACTGCTGGCTCATATTCAGCCGACTATCAACCAATACTCCCAGGTCCTTCTCGGCCAGGCAGCTTTCCAGCCACTCATCTCCCAGCCTGTAGCTCTGCTTGGGGTTGTTGCGCCCCAGGTGCAGGACCCGGCACTTGGCCTTGTTGAACTTCATACAGTTGACCTCAGCCCATCGCTCCAGCTAATCCAGATCCTCCTGCAGAGCCTTCCTGCCCTCGAGCAGATCGACACACGCACTTAGCTTGGTGTCATCTGCAAACTTACTGAGGGTGCACTGGATGCCCTCATCCAGATCATCGATAAAGATATTAAAGAGGGCCGGCCCCAGTACCAAGCCCTGGGGGACTCCACTAGTAACCGGCCTCCAACCAGATTTGACTCCATTCACCACAACTCTCTGGGCCCGGCCATCCAGCCAGTTTCTAACCCAGCGAAGCGTACGCCAGTCCAAGCCCCGAGCAGCCAGTTTCTTGAGGAGAATGTTGTGGGGAACTGTGTCAAAAGCCTTACTGAGGTCAAGGTAAACCACATCCACAGCCTTTCCCTCATCCACCAAGCGCGTCACTTGGTCATAGAAGGAGATCAGGTTCGTCAAGCAGGACCTGCCTTTCATAAACCCATGCTGACTGGGCCTGATCGCCTGCTTGCCCTGCAAGTGCCGCATGATGACCCTCAAGATAATCTGCTCCATGAGCTTTCCTGGCACTGAGGTCAAACTGACAGGCCTATAGTTCCCCGGGTCTACCCTCTGGCCCTTCCTGTAGATGGGCGTCATGTTTGTTAGCCGCCAGTCGACTGGGACCTCCCCCGATTGCCAGGACTGCTGATAAATGATGGAAAGCGGCTTGGCCAGCTCCTCTGCCAGTTCTTTCAGTACCCTCGGGTGCATCCCATCCGGCCCCATCGACTTGCGCACATCCAAGCTCCGTAGCAGGTCGCCAACCATTTCCTCATGGATAGCGAAGGCCACATCCTGCTCCCCATCCCCTTCCACCAGCTCAAGGCACTGGGTATCCAGAGAACAACCGGTATTGCCGCTAAAGACCGAGGCAAAGGCGGCATTAAGCACCTCAGCCTTTTCCTCATCCTTAGTAACTAGGTTTCCCCTCGCATCCAGTAAAGGATGGAGATTCTCCTTAGTCCTCCGTTTCGCATTGATATATTTGTAAAAGGATTTTTTGTTGTCTTTAACGGCAGTAGCCAGGTTGAGCTCCAGATGAGCTTTGGCCTTTCTAATTTTCTCCCTGCACATCCCTACAACATCCTTGTAGTCCTCCTCAGTGGCCCGCCCTTTTTTCCAAAGATTATAAACCCTCTTTTTTCTGCTAAGCACAAGCCGCAACTCTCTGTTGAGCCAGGCCCGTTTTCTTCCACGCCGGCTCGTCTTTGGGCACGTGGGGACGTACCGCTCCTGTGCCATCACGATTTCCTTCTTGAGGAGCGCCCAGCCTTCCTGGACTCCTCTGCCCTTCAGAACCGCCTCCCAAGGGACTCGGCCAACCAGTGTCCTGAGCAGCTCAAAGTCAGCCCTCCGGAAGTCCAATACAGCAGTTTTACTGGTCCCCTTCCTGGCCTCGCCAAGAATAGAGAACTCTACCATTTTGTGGTCACTCTGCCCAAGACAGCTTCCGACCACCACATCTCCCACCAGTCCTTCTCTGTTTGTGAAGAGAAGGTCTAGCGGGGCACCACCCCTGGTAGGTTCACTGACCAGCTGCGTCAGGAAGCTATCTCCCACGCTCTCCAGAAACCTCCTAGACTGCTTTCTCTGTGCCGTGTTGTGTTTCCAGGATATGTCCGGGAAGTTGAAGTCCCCCACGAGGACAAGCGCCGACGATTTTGCAACTTCTGTCAGTTGCCTATAAAACTCCTCATCCGTCTCCTCATCCTGGTTCGGTGGTCTATAACAGACCCTGACCAGGATGCTAGCCTTGCCGGCCTTCCCGCGGATCCTAACCCACAGGGATTCAACCTTATCATTCCCAGCCTGGAGTTCCACAACATCGAAAGATTCTCTAATGTAGAGAGCCACGCCACCACCCACTCTGTGCTGCCTGTCCCTCCTGAAGAGCCGATAGCCAGGCGTTGCAGCACTCCAGTCGTGGGAGCGGTCCCACCACGTCTCCGTGATGGCAACCAAGTCGTAGCCTGCCTGCTGCACGATGGCTTCCAGCTCCTCCTGTTTGTTACCCATGCTGCGTGCATTAGTGTAGATGCACTTCAGCTGGGCCATCGCCTTCTTCCCCGGCCTAGCCATTGTTTCCCCCGGCACAGCTCCAACAAGCCTTGTTTGAGCCCCGTCCCCCTTCTTACCTAGTTTAAAGCGCTCTCTATGGGCCCCGCCAGCTCCTGGCCTAGGATCCGTTTTCCCCTTGGAGATAGGGACCCGTCTGGGGCCATCAGGCCAGGTGCCGAGTAAAGCTCCCCATGGTGAAAAAAACCCAAATTTCTGTGCTGGCACCAGCCTCTGAGCCACCTATTAACCACATGAGCTTTCCGTGTCCTCTCCGTGCCTCTCCCTTCCCCCGTAGGGATAGACGACAACACCACCTGCACTCCCGCTCCCTCCACCAATCGTCCCAGCCCCCTATAGTCCTGTTTGATAGCCTTGAGGCTTCTCTTTTCAACATCGTCACTGCCAGCCTGGACTATCAAAAGCGGGTAATAGTCAGAGGGGCGAACCAGGTTTGGAAGCTTCCTGGTAATGTCTCTGACCCTGGCCCCAGGGAGGCAGCAGACTTCCCTATGTGTGGGGTCAGGCCGACAAATAGGGCCCTCCGTTCCCCTGAGGAGGGAGTCGCCCACAACAATCACCCTTCTTTCTTTTTTGGTGGAGGCAGTCCTGAGGCGTGGAGTCAACTTCCTCACCTCAGGCATCCTCCTGGGTCGGCTTCCTACCTCATCCTCACCCACCGGTCTCTCAAGCTCCAGGGCCTCAAACCTATTGTTCAAGGGCACCTAGGAAGGCGGCACCGGAAGGGGAGGGCATCTCCTGCGAGGTCGAGCAGGGACCTGTCTCCATTCGTCCTGAACTCGCAGGTCCCCTCCCTCTGCCCGATGGCGACAGGGCAGGGGGTCCACCCCCCTTTGGGGCGTCTCACCCTGGTCCCTCTCCCTCCGGTCCTGCAGGGAGTTGCTCCACCAGTCTATCTCCCGCTCGCACTCCCTGATATCCCTCAACCTCTGCACCTCCTCCTTGAGTTCCGCCACCATGCGGACCAGGTCGTCCACCTGCTCGCACCTCACGCAAGCAGTCTCTCTGCCTCCCGCCGATGGCAGCAAGAGGCTCAGACACTCCCCGCATCCGGAGACCTGAACTGCCGCATGTTTGGACGGGCAGTCGGTCTGGGTGTGTACTGACTTCCTAGAGAAAGCACCGTGCCTGGTGGAGACCATTGCAGCCCAGGTGACGGGAGAGTGCCGTTGGAGGAGTGGTCCCTATGGGCGGGTGTGAGCGCTCCGCCCTTCCTGCCCGCCCTGCCCGCGCTAACTGCCTCGCTAACTGCCGCGTCACTCCCTGTTTGCCGGCCCTGGTCGCCCCGCTCCTGGTCGCTCGCGCTCCCTAAGGGTTGCCTTTGAACGGCCGGGGGGAGGAGCTGTCGCTGACGCTGCTGGCTCCGCCTACGCCTCGTCAGCCTCCCTCACGAGGGCAGCCGGTGCCTGGTGGCTCCCTCACGTAGGCTCGATGCCCGAAAAATAGCCCTGCCTGTCCTGATCCCGTGCTCCGCTGCAGCACGCGTCTGCCCTGGAGCCGGTCGCCTCGGCAAGTGGCTCTGAAATGGCGGTGGTGCCCGGTTTAAAAGGCCCACCGCTGACGCTGTCGCTGACGCTGCTGGCACCGCCTACACCTCGTCAGCCTCCCTCACGAGGGCTGCCGGTACTTGGCGGCTCCCTCACTCACGTAGGCTCGATGCCCGAAAAATAGCCCTGCCTGTCCCAATCCCGCGCTCCGCTGCAGCACGCGTCTGCCCCGGAGCCGGTCGCCTCGGCCAGTACCAGTTGTACTGGTGTTTCAATGAAAGTGAAAAAAGTAGCTTCAAATCACTTCCCTTTCATGGTCCCCTCCTCATCTTCACTAAATATGACCTTAGCATAACTAAGACTGTACTTATAATAATATACATTGTTTCAGTTTTTCTTATAGACTGAATATATTATGGCAATAAACTCTGATACAACAACAAACTGATGAGTTAGCTGCTGGAATAATTGAATCAGGCACCAACTCTAAACTGTTGCAAAAAGGTTTGTCTTTCAGGAAAGAAAAAAACAAATAAATGTCTTTTCTTGTCCAGCATGTTTCAGCTTTGCTGAAAAAAAAAAAAAAAAAAAAAAAGTTTACCTGTACTTTGGTCAGTTGTTCTTACAAAGAGCTGCCAAAAATCATTCTTAAGTGGACTGTTTCCCCTTAAAGAAAAGTATAGTAGTGGTACATTTGCAGAAATTTCTACTTTGAACAGAAATTTTCTACTTTGAACAGCCCTTCTGGTAATGCTTTTCTGCTTTTCTCTCTAATCTGCAGAACTTTCACAGCAACCTTGTGTTTAAACTTGAAATATTTCAATTTACTGCAGAACGCCAAGCTGCTGGCACACATCCAAAGCATTTAGGACTTCCCCCCCCCCCCCCCCCCAACTTTAAAACAAGAGAGGAAACAAGGGGGACTTTCCCCCCTTTAAAACAAGAGTGCAAGAGAGAGAGGGGAAGAAACAACTTGTAATGAATTCCACATCTGCATAGCTGAAAGGCGTTTTATGTGTTTAGGGGTCTCGGGAGTTTTTTGGGTCTGGAGATTATAATGTAGCAATTAAAGCAGGAATTGTAGTAGCATTCATTATCTTAGCAGATCTCTATCATCAGTAATTGACAGAGAATGTTTAATTCCAGGCATTTAGTTAAATAATGTCTTGAACAGTTACATTAAGTGGAGGGGAAAGAAACCATGTTTGAGGTCATATTACATTTTGAAAAATGAAATAAGCAGTAGTTCTGTGGAAACCTCCATTTCCAAGGGAAAACAACAACACAAATTCTTGCAGTGAAATATTGAATGAATTTGTGGGGCTGATGCATTAATAAAGAGATTAATTGCTGAGAATCTAGTTTTTGGCTTCTAGTAAGTTGCGATTTTACTTCATCCTTTAACCACCATCTCTTTCTCTTCATTTATGAGTAAATGAAATTTAAAAAATGAATACAAGTAAATGAATAAAAGAAAAACAGTCCTGGAAACACTGAAGAAAGTCAGGAGAAAGATTTCCTGAGGTTTTTAAAATAAATCTTAGTCATATAAAAACTATCATCAGACACTCTAAAGTACCCCAGCTGGGGTCACTCTCTTAACTGTAGTGGACGTGTTTGGGTTCAGTTACACCCACATGAAGAGGAAACCACTCCTTTATGTAAAAGTTTTCTCTCTTTTTTTTTTTTCTTTTCCATGTAGTGGATCCCAATGACATAAAGTTTTGTTCTCCTGTGACTATCGTTATACCCCACTGTAAATCCATTTTGATGGATTTTTATGATCTAGAAAGAAACAAGACAGTATCACTATGACACTCTTGTTGGTGTGAATAGTCCATGGAGCTGCAAAACTATGCTATTAGATTTGTCCTTATGCATAAAACACACAATGCATGGCGAGGGTGGCTAGCTTAGTTTTGTTGCTGTTACTTTTCTTTTGTTGTTGTTATTGGTTATTGGTTTTATTTTTTATTTATTTATTTATTTTTTATTTTAGCTGATATTATTTTAGTTTGGAAACTCGTGTCTTGTGTGGGAGAAACACTAGAAATATCAGCAAAGGTACAACCGAACACTAGATCATACAGAAAGCCAGTGGGTTCCAGTTACTTCTAAGTGAATAAACAGGAAAGAGTAGTGGAATGAGAAATGGAGGAAAGATGAAATTCAGGCTGAAAGATTAAGATGTTACAACTCAGAAATTCAGATGATTGTATTTAAAATCTTAAAGGTAAACCATCAAAGAAAGAGCAAAAGCTATGCGATCCTTCCCACTGCATACCTCTTAATTCTACCTACACTATTGTGTGAACTTTGGTAAGCTACCATGTTAAATGAACAGATATTATCCATGAGTGCTTTTCTTCCAACCATTCTTCAATATTATCTTACAACCTCATTTTGTTAAATTGTATAGGGTATAGAAGGACCCGTGTCATACATACTCAAAAAACATAACCCCCACACACCTCCTTCCCGCCTCAAGTGCTTCTTAGCTGTTACATGGCATTAGAATGAGGATAGTGTAGTAGCCTAAAATTTGAAAGAGGCAGGATTAGTTTGTTGTTTGTATTCTTTCACACATACATTTCTTACTGGGAGTGAAATAGAACTAATTCACAGGTCATAAATTATACTTACATTCCCCAGAAAGGTACACACCTTGTGCACTCCAGTGAAGCACACATCGAGTAGACTCTCATTTACAGTGTGCTAAGGAAAACAAACCTTTTCCCTATCCTCCACAGAGCCACTGCTTTACTAAACATGTCCCAGCTAAAGGCAGTCACTGCAGTAACCTGAAGATACTATCATGTATAAAATAGCCACTGTTCATGTTTACTTACCTCCAGTTCATGTATGTATGTTCAAAGTCACTGAGAAAAAAAGCGTACACTAATCATTTATTAACTCATTGTCATGATACTGAAAAACTCTCATTGCTGTGATACTGAAAAACTTACTTTATATTTTTAACTTTGAGGAAAACATCATAGAGAATAATAGGAAAAAAAGTTGAAGGAGGGTTTCAGGTGCAATAACATGTAGATTGACTCATAAGGCACAGAGGAAAAAAAAAAAAAAGGAAAAAAAAAAGAGCTGGTCCTTGGGCAGAGATATGCAACTATTGACTAACAGGAGTTTATGTGAATAAATACGTACATACATAAATTCAGACCAGTAGCAAAACCATTAAAGTGAATAGGAGGTTTCTGGAGAGTGTGGAAGATGGTTTCCAGATACAGCTGGTTAGAGAGCCTACTAGGGAAGGTGCTCCGATAGACCTGCTGTTCACAAACAGAGAAGGACTGGTGGGAGATGTGGTGGTCAGGAGCTGTCTTGGGCAGAGTGACCACAAAATGGTAGAGTTCTCTATTCTTAGTGAAGTCAGGAGAGGGATCAGTAAAACTGCTGTATTGGACTTCTGGAGGGCAGACTTCGAGCTGTTCAGGACACTGGTTGGCCGAGTCCCTTGGGAGGCAGTTCTTAAGGGCAGAGGAGTCCAGGAAGGCTGGGCACTCTTCAAAAAGGAAATCTTAATGGCTCAGGAGTGGTCTGTCCCCACGTGCCCAAAGAGGAGCCGGCATGGAAGAAGACTGGCCTGGCTGAACAGAGAGTTGTGGCTTGAACTTAAGAAAAAAATGAGGGTTTATGATCTTTGGAAAAGAGGGCAGGCCACTCAGGAGGACTATAAGGATGTTGTAGGGATGTGCAGGGAGAAAATTAGAAAGGCCAAACCTCATATGGAGCTCAGTCTGGCTACTGCTGTTAAAGATAAGAGAATATGTTTTTATAAATACATTAACATGAAAAGGAGGACTAAGGAGAATCTCCATCCTTTACTGGATGCGGGGGAAAACTTAGTTACAAGAGATGAGGAAAAGGCTGAGGTTCTTAATGCCTTCTTTGCCTCAGTCTTTAGCGGCAAAACCAGTTGTTCTCTGGATACCCAGTACCCTGAGCTGGTGGAAGGGGATGGGGAGCAGTATGTGGTCCTCACAATCCACGAGGACATGGCTGGCGACCTGCTACAGCACTTGGATGTACGCAAGTCGATGGGGCCAGATAGGATCCACCCGAGTGTACTGAGAGAACTGGCAGAAGAGCTGGCCAAGCCGCTTTCCATCATTTATCAGCAATCCTGGCTATCAGGAGAGGTCCCAGTCGACTGGTGGCTAACAAACATGACGCCCATCTACAGGAAGGGCCAGAGGGTAGACCCGGGAAACTATAGGCCTGTTAGTTTGACTTCAGTGCCAGGGAAGCTCATGGAGCAGATTATCTTGAGGGTCATCATGCGGCACTTGCAGGGCAAGCAGGCGATCAGGCCCAGTCAGCATGGGTTTATGAAAGGTTGATCCTGCTTGACGAACCTGATCTCCTTCTATGACGCACTTAGTGGATGAGGGAAAGGCTGTGGATGTGGTCTACCTTGACTCCAATAAGGCTTTTGACACCGTTCCCCACAACATTCTCCTCAAGAAACTGGCTGCTCATGGCTTGGACTGGCATACGCTTCATTGGGTTAGAAACTGGCTGGGTAGCTGGGCCCAAAGAGTCGTGGTGAATGGAGTTAAATCCAGTTGGAAGCCAGTCACTAGTGGAGTCCCCCAGGGCTCAGTACTGGGGCCAGTTCTCTTTAATATCTTTATCAATGATCTGGATGAGGGGATCAAGTGCACCCTCAGTAAGTTTGCAGACGACACCAAGTTAGGTGCATGTGTAGATCTGCTCTAGGGTAGGAAGGCTCTGCAGGAGGATCTGGATAGGCTGGACCAATGGGCCGAGGCCAACTGTATGAAGTTCAACAAGGCCAAGTGCCAGGTCCTGCACCTGGGGCACAACAACCAACCCCAAGCAGAACTACAGGCTGGGAGATGAGTGGTTAGAAAGCTGCCTGGTAGAGAAGGACCTGGGAGTATTGGTTGATAGCTGAATTTGAGCCAGCAGTGTGCTCAGGTGGCCAAGAAGGCCAACAGCATCCTGGCTTGCTTAAGGAACAGTGAGGCCAGCAGGGCCAGGGAAGTGATTGTCCCCCTGTACTCGGCTCTGGTAAGGCCACACCTCAAGTACTGTGTTCAGTTTTGGGCCCCTCGCTACAAGAAGGACATGGAGGTGCTCAAGCGAGTCCAGAGAAGGGCAACAAAGCTGCTGAGGGGTCTGGAGAACAAGTCTTACGAGGAGCGGCTGAGGGAGCTGGCATTGTTCAGCCTGGAGAAGAGGAGGCTCAGGGGGGACCTTATTGCTCTCTATAGGTACCTTAAAGGAGGCTGTAGCAAGGTGGGGGTTGGTCTGTTCTCCCACATGCCTGGTGACAGGACGAGGAGGAATGGGCTAAAGTTGTGCCAGGGGAGGTTTAGGTTGGATATTAGGAAGAACTTCTTTACTGAAAGGGTTGTTAGGCATTGGAATGGGCTGCCCAGGGAAGTGGTTGAGTCACCATCCCTGGAGGTCTTTAAAAGACGTTTAGATTTAGAGCTGAGTGATATGGTTTAGTGAAGGACTTGTTAGTGTTAGGTCAGAGGTTGGACTAGGTGATCTTGGAGGTCTCTTCCAACCTAGACGATTCTGTGATTCTGTGAATGCCAGTAATTGAAACTAACAGTAAAATTCCACAACAACACAATTCTCAGAATTGCTTCTGCACATTAGTGTTGGACTGATGTAGGATGCTGGTTGGATCAGAGGTGGACTAGGATTCTAGGTGGGCCTTTTTTTTATTTTTTATTTATTTATTTTTTTTTTGATTTAGCTGCTCACAACCCTCAGTAGTGCAGCCTAATTTATTTTACCCTTACTTCATATCTTCCTCCCTCTCTTTGCCTTGTATTGCCAATTTGCTCTATTTTGTCTATTTTCATCCTGTCTTGAATAGCTTCTTTTTTTTTCTTTTTTTTTTTTTTTTTTTTTTTTTAAGAAGAATTGATGGGGAATTTTTTTTTCTTTTTTTTTTTTTTTTTCTGGCTGTATGTAAACCTATCCCCTCCCCCCCCCCCCCCCAGTTTCAAAGGTACAGGATCAGACAAATGTATGGCAGACAAACTTTTGTTACAGATGCTTCCAAGATGATATTCTTCGTTCTACATTTTACTTAACTGCCATGTGTAGTGGACCTTTTCTGAAAGTAGTCAATTTATGGCACAGAGCTAAATTATTTTTGGAAATGAAACTGTCAGGTTCTGTTTGCTTAATTAATGCACTGTTGATTTCTCTGTGTTCTTGAATAACTTCTCACTTGTGGGGAGAGGTGAAATGAAATTCCTGGGGCAAGACAAAGCTCCTTTGTGCAAGATCCTTGCTGACCTCTAAAACTGCTGCCAGAACTCCTGGCTGCAGAAGACAGGCCTGCCTCATGCAGGCACCCGTTGCCAGCATTGGTTTTCCCGGGCATAGTCTCTTGATTCACCAACTGTTTGGGGGCCAGATGATCTCCATAGCCATATGAGCTTTCTGGGGATTTGCATCATTTAGTACTCAGTGATTAGTTATGATGACTTTGTCCAGTGTTTCACGTGGTGAGGTGGTGTGAATTCCAAAGAGAGAAGAGTCCTGAAACTTTCACCATAATCTACATTTTGTTTTCTGAAGACGAGAATCACTGTGGCCTATCTGCCTTCCTTTGTTGGCTTTTCAATAAGCAAATACTGCTTGCTTTGCTGGAAATCTGCAGACGCAACAATCACAGTGAAAAGCTGATAATATAAAACAATTGAGCTTGCCAGCTTGGGTTTAGAGTTGAGAAAATGGTTGAGCTGTGGCAGAGATATAGTGCTAAAAACACTTTGTGAATACTTAACTGGAGAACAGGTTTAGGTTTTTTAATGCATCTTGTGAGGCAAAGCAATGTAAGCTCACATCTGCTCTGTCTCTTCCAAGTTCTCTTTATCATGACAGAAAGACATATTTGTATTTTTCTTTGCAATATTGAAAGAAGTAGCCTGGACCTACAAAAGGCAAATGCATGTGAACTAGGGAAAACCAGGCATAGAACTTAAAGACCAAATGAGTATATATAATTTGTGTCAGTAGTGTTGCCAATTACATGAATCAGATTTGGGCAGCTGAATGCCTCTCTATAGGTATAGCGTTAAAACGCTTGGATTTCTGAACAGTTAACAACTCATTTAACAGTATTAACAGTTTGAGGTCCTGCTTTAGCCTGTTAACTTTGAAAATGACACTTCAAGCTAGATAGGATTGATTTCAACAGTATTATTACATTAATGTAGTCGATGTCACATTCTAGAAGTTACTACAGTAATACATCTATGGACTGTGAGGTATGTTTCAGTGGAAGACCAGAAACCTAATGTTAGCAGGCCTAAGTATACAAACCTGTAACCTTTCAATATATTAGTAATGACTATAAAGAAAGTTCATGAGCAGAAGAAAATAAGGATCTTAATTTTTTATGTAGCACTAATTGGCACAGAATAAAAACAGAAACTCCTTCTTAAAAAGAAATCCAGGCAGTGATATTTCTCTTTCTCTTTCTTAAGTAATTTATTTAACTGAAGAATGAAGTCTGTTCCTAGGCCTGATAAGTAACCACTCTAACTTACAACAGTAATATAATTAGTTAAGTTTACAAAACATTTTACCTACTGAAATAATGTATTCTAAGTTAGATATCCTTTCTCAGCATTGTTGCCTGGCAATTTTTCTTCTCATGTTGTGTGAGAATTATTGTTATTTAGCCAATGAAGAATATTACACATTCATATTTTTCCCACCCTTGATAGCTTTGAGATGTAGCAAGAGAAGACAACCAAGGAGTTACAGACCTAGGACTGGTAACTTAATGAGCGTGGGAATATTAAGCTACAGTGATGCCCATGGTGCCAGCTTTCCAGTTTAGGATATTTTTCCCCCTAAGTTATTTATAAATGGAAATATTTTCACATGGTTTATGCCAAGTCATTCATAATCAGAAAATAAATTATTTCACCACTTAGTAAATCCTATAATGTTAAGGCCGTGCAGCTTAGTTTAATTAGGTTTTACACTAACTTCCTTTTATTTGTGTGGTAAAAGCTTGGCTTGAGATATCTTTGGCTGAATTACTTCTAGACACTATTGTTTGTAAGAACTATTTAATGCAAAGAATAATAACAGCAACAACAAAAAAAAGTAGCTCTTGAAACTTTCTTATAATATCCTTTTCTACAAGGAGAGGGGAAAGGGTGATGACGCACCTCTGTACAAACAAGTACAGTCAAGGTTGAAAGAAAAGTGCTTAGACAAAAGCTTCCAGTAGATTTCATTCCAAGAGAAACTTCACACCTTCTGGTTTATGAAAAACAAACAGGATTAATTTACTGCAAATCACAAAATGATGGTAATTTCAACAGGAATGCAAATATTTCAAAACTTTTCACACATATCTTCAAATTTACAGGCTGGAGAGAGGAAGCGTGCCTTCTGATATGTGTGAAATTTGGATGGGGGAAGAGGACTGTCTGCAGGAGTGATGGTCTGCTCCTACAGAAGTGTCTGCAGGCTGCCAGTGCATTGGTTTATTTTAGTCCAGAAGCTTCTCCTCGTTTGTATTATACCTGAACAGAACAAGATCCTCATTCAGGGAGTAGTCTCTAGTTACAAACTAATAACAAGCAAATGACTGGATAATTCCCTAATTTTCTTGTTTGTCATTGCATAGGGTTGTGGAGAGTTAAAAGGTAATTTAACATTATGATGAAGAAGGTACTTGTGTGTTTTCTGGTGCTGAATGCCCTCAGCCAGTTGCCTCTTCACCCTGTGCTCTACTTTTTGATTTTCAAAGGTGTCAGGAACTTGGATGTGTGCTTTTTCTCTTCACAGGGACAGTGCATTATGGGGTAGGTTGACACCTGACAGGCCTGATCTGATACAAAAACTGGATATTCCCCCACATAAATTGTAATATGCAACCTAATTGAAGCTTATGCAAATGGACAAGATGGGGCACTGCACAAAATGAATTTGTGGCTACCCTTTTTTTTGAAGTCTATCCACAGAAGATTAGAGCTTCTTTCTCTTCAGTGCTTAAAATATTTATGTATGAATTTAGACATGTCCATTTCCTGTGTAGCCTGGATGGTTTCAAACTCTTGTACTCCATAAAACTTATATCCTACTGACCATTGGTGTTTTGGTTACTCTGGGTTAGCTGGGATAAGGGAGGGAAGGCAGAAAGAGAAATATTATCCTTGCACACTTTAGTGACCTTGCAGCAGTATCATAAATAAAGGTGAAAAGGTTTATAGCTTTACTGTTAGTGAAATTTTCTGGGAAGCTCCTTGTTAAGTGTACAGGTATTTTTAAGCCACTAGATATTAATTATACAACAAAAGTTTGTATGTTCTTCTCTAAAAGCAGATATGGCAACTAAGCACTGAGGTTTTTGTATTTTAGAAATGAAAGGCATAGCTCCTCAAACATACTTAGAGGCTAATCTCTGAGTATTATTAATAGTACTTCATCCTTTTGTATTGTGTCCTAGCCTGTCTGATTTTTATTTACTTATTTATTTTATCTAGCCCAAAGTGCTTAAGATACTGGTAGGAAATCTGCTTCATTCATTATCTTTTATCTACACTTGCCAAACACAGTAACAAATGATAATTCTGAGAAGACACATTCTATTTTCATTAAGTTCAATGCTTGACGAATTTAGTCCAACAGTACCAACTCTTTTGACAGACCCAGAAACTAAAATTATCATTAGAAGCAGGTCTGAATTTAACAAGTTGAAATTTAGAATCATAGAATCATAGAAAATTAGGTTGGAAAAGACCTTCAAGGTCTTTAAGTCCAACCATCCACCTGACTTACCAACTTCCAGCTCTAAACTACATCCCTTAGTGCCATGTCCACATGTCTCTTAAACACCTCTGGGGATGGGGTCTTCACCACCTTCCTGGGCAGCCCCTTCCAATGCTTGATCACCCTCTCCATGATGAAATTCTTTTTAATGACCAATCCAAACCTCCCCGATATAACTTGAGATTGTTTCCTTAGCATGGTCAAGAAAACAATATATAGAAAAAGGATAAATAAAACAAACAAAATGAGGAAGATCTGGGAAGGCAACCATCTATAAGGAAATGTCATGAGGCCCACAAACTATATGCAAGTCACAAAAAAAGAATATTGTGGAAGGGTCATCCTTTAGTTCACCCTATCAGGAGTATCCTATGCAGAATATCCAGAAAAACGATATTATATGTGTGATTATCAAAAAACTAGGTAACTGTCATAGGACTTGACCTATTGAGGTCCCTTCCAACCTTATATGCCAGTTATATTAGGGTATCTTACCAACCACACATTTTGGGGATAGAAATATGGAAGCAAAGTTAAGTTTTGGGATTTGAACCCAGTATTCTAGTTTTAGTTCCAAGCGAGACCCTTTAAGACCCTACACCATGGTAAACTTATTTTCTAAATCTTGTAGAAGAAATAGGTTATTGAGATATTAGCCACACAGGTAATAAGAAAACCAGATGCTAGTCAGATTAAATACTTCTGGAAAAGTAATTGCAGGACAGATGAAGGAGGCTTTTGAAGGCAGTGTTTGGCTAGGAAGCAATATGTTCCAGATATCTCAGCAAGTCAATCACGCTTTATACATCAGAAGTTCTAAAGGATCCTGCCAATCTGAGAGCAGAAAATTCTTTCCATGAGCAAGAGAGAAAGGTATATCTGACATGTCGCTGTAGTTAGTAGAGTCTATCTATCATCTCAGAGCACAAACATGACCAAGGTTGATATGTGCTTCAGAGGAAACCGGGGAAAAAAAATAAAAAAATAAAAAAAAAATCCCAGAGATCAATCTGTCCATCAGAGACAAATCCTTCCTGACCTCTGCAGGTTATTAAATGAACCCCCTAAGTATGAAATGGTCTAAAAATGGTCTAAAATTTTGGGTAGACCTGTGTGGTGCCAGGAGTTGGACTCGATGATCATTATGGGTCCCTTCCAACTCGGGATATTTTTTGATTCTATGAAATGTGGTTAGATTCATTATCCTAATATAGAACTACAACTGATGATTAACAAGTGATGTTACTCTATTTATTTATTATTTAGTACAAACTACATAAGAAATTATATTTGAGTGGTTAGAACTACTTAATCTGAATGTGATTTCCAGTGTTAGTTCAGATATAAACAGCATCTTCAAAGCTAATCCAGTTACAATTATGATCTGGATCTGGACATTGTTTCTATTACTCTATTTTTTAAAACAAAAATGGCTTTTTTTTTTTTTTTTTGTCAGGATAGAAAGTGAAAATAAGAATTTTCAGAGTTTATATTCTGTGCATTGTATCACACAGTTTATCTAAGCACTATAGAGTATATTTATCTAAAAAAAAAATTGCATAAATGAGTCAGGTCTTAAGTCAACATTATTTTCTGATTTTTTTTACAAATCCAATTTGTCCTATAAAGCATTAGAAAATGGGATCATTGAGAATGGCAAAAGGGAAGGTACAATATTTTGTGATATATGACACTAAAAAGGCCGCTGTTTGATTCATAACAACATTTCACAATTTTATTTATTTATTTATTTATTTATTTAAATATATCAATGGTAAGCACAGTCTTTTTGAGATCTTTCATGCCTTTTGAGATCTATCAGTCCTTTTACTATCTGTTATGTATAGCTTTTAAACTAGAGGTGTTATTCAAACTTGTTGAAAGTTATTGTGTAGCTGGCAATAAGATAGGTTCATTTTGAAGTTACTTTGTTTGCAAGGCCATTAAAATCCTTTTTTAACTTGACTTGAGGTCCCTGGAGTTCCTCAAGAGATAAGTTACTAGATGAAAATGGGCTGTCCTTTTATTAATACAGTAAGTGTTTAGCCCTAGACTGTCAAAGGTTTTCAATGCATCCAATGGGTATTTAGGCAATTAATCTGCTTAATTACTACCTGTTCAGCCTTCTGGAAATATCTACTCACTGCACATACCAAATGGTCAACCCTATCATTAGTCCAGCCACATACTCACTTACCATTACATCTGTCTGTAAGCATAGATACTCCTATACATGACGTTTATCTTTAAATGGATAAATGGATGATCTTCTTCTCAGATTTATTTATTTTTAAATGTTGGAGACATGGTGTAAAATGAGAAAGTGTAAACTGAGAATTATAGTATTAATATAATATTAGTAACTAAATGCATGCTGTAAATTATATCACAGTTATATAGCAAGATAATACAATGTAAACAAGAAATTGATTTCACATGGAATTTTTTTTCTTTTTTTTTTTTTTAATTATTCTTTAAACTGATCTCCAAAGAAATAAATAAGTTTTCTTCTCTTCATTAATGCTTCTGATATTCCCAAAATGCTTAGGAAAAATTTGGAAGACTTTAGCTTTCCTCTGAACTCTGAACTTCAGGCACTGATCATTGCCAGAGACAGCAGACCGGGTTGACTAAGAATCAAACCTGTTACATGCTGCTAATCATTAACTCTAAGAGATTCTAATTATTATTATTATTATTATTAAATGGGAAGAGTACTTTAACCAAAAACTAGCCTGATTCTGTATTCATGTATCTCGCAATCCCGCTATTATCATCCTGTTCTTACAGGAGCTGATCGTCTCTGGGGCAGTGCATTCTGCGGAGGAGCGGGGGATCGTGGCGTGCAGGGATTATCCCTTCATTGAGGCCCCTTTGAGGCAGACGACAGAGATAGGTCCACGAGGACCTGGCAGCCCTCTTGAGGGTGGCTGACGAGGCTTGGGTGGAGTCAGGAGCACCCCTCCTCTGTCATACAATGGCAGCCCCTGGGGAGTGCGAGTGACCAGGAGAACAGCGAACAGAGCGGGCAAACAGGGTGTGGAGCAAACAGAGCATGGGGGGCATGAGTCAGGAGTGGCATCGCAGTTTGCACAGCAATGTGCACAGGCAGGGTGAGCAGGAAGGGTGGGAAGCAGAAGGACTTCTCTAAAAAGGTGACATGGCCCATAGCCCAGCTGAAGTGCCTCTACACCAACGCATGCAGCATGGTAATCAAACAGGAGGAGTTGGAAACAATGGTGTAATTAGAAAACTATGATCTAATTGCTATCATGGAAATGTGGTGGGTTGAATCACATTGGAAGTGAGGACTACAAGCTCTACAGGAGACAGGCATGGAAAGAAGGGTGAGGTTGTTGCCCTCTACATTAAGAAATTGATGGATTGTGAAGAGTTATCTCTAAGAAACAGCCAAAGGCAGTTTGAGAGCCTGTAGGCAAAAGTTAGGGACTGGATTGACTACGGACATCTTGTGGTTGGGGTCTACTACAGGCCGCCTGATCAAGAGGAGCCTGCTGATGAGGCCCTCTTGCTCCAGCTACAGTAAACGTCATGCTCACAGTCTCTCATCCTCCTGGGGGATTTCAGGCACCTGGGTGTTTGCTGGGAAAGCCACATGGCAGGCAGCAAGCAATCCAGGAGACTCCTGGAGTCCATTGAGGACATTTTCCTCATCCAAGTATTAGACAAACTAACCAGAGGAGAAGAGTTACTGGGCCTGGTGCTTACCAAGAGAACTCATTAGAGAAGTTAAGATTAAAGGAAGCCTAGGTTGCAGTGACCACGCCCTGGTTGAGTTTGTGATCTTGAGGGATATGGGCCTGACTAAGAGTAAAGTCAAGACCCTGGTCTTCAGAAAAGCCAAATTCCAACTGTTCAAAGAATTAGTGGATGAGATCCCACAGAACATGGTCCTTAGGGACAGATGATCTAATCAGAGCTGGCAACTCTTTAAGGATATTCTCCTTGGAGCTCAAGTGCTCTCTATTCCCATATGCAATAAATCAAGCATGGAAGGTAGGAAGATAGGCATGGTTAAATAAGAATCTGCTGATCAAATTTAGGCAAGACAGAAATGCATAGATGGTGGGAACAGGATCATGTGCTCTGGGAAGAGTACAGAAATGCTGTCTGGATGTGCATGGATGGGATCAGGAAAGCCAAGGCACTGACAGAACTAAACTTGGCAAGGGATGCAAAGAGTAACAAGAATGTGTTCTACAGGTACATTGGCCGCAAAAGAAAGACTAAGAAGAGCTTGACATCTCTAACAAGTGAAGATGGAGAACTGGTAACAACAGATGTGGAGAAGGCAGAGGTACTTAACAACTTCTTTGCTTTGGTCTTTACAGATGGTCAGGCTTCCCACATCTCTCAAGTTCCTGAACCCCTAGGTGGGGGCTGGGGGAGCAGAGTCCCTCCCACTGTAAGAGAAGAGCAAGTTCGGGACCTCCTGATGCAACTTAACAACTACAAGTCTATGGGCCCTGATGACATGCATTCCAGGATCCTGAGCATATTGGCTAATGTAGTCGTCAAGCCACTCTCCATCATATATGAAAAATCATGTCAGTCAGGCGAAGTCCCTGGTAACTAGGAAAAGGGAAACATCACTCCCATTTTGCAAAAGGGTAGAAAGGAAGACCCAGGGAACAACAGACCGGTGAGCCTCGCTTCTGTGCCTGGAGGCAATGTTAAGGCACATGCACAACAAGGTAATCTGGGACAACTAGCATGGCTTCATCAGGGGTAAATTGTACCTGACCAGCCTGGTGGCTTTCTATGGTGGAATAACTGCATCAGTTGACGAGGGAAGACTGACTGATGTCATCTACTTGTACCTCTGTAAGGCCTTTGACACAATCCCAAATGACATCCTAATCCCTAAATTGGAAAGATTTGGATTTGAAGGGAGAAACATCTGGTGGATAAGGAATTGGCTCGATGACCACACCCAGAGAGTAGTGGTCAAGGGTTCTATGTCCAGGTGGAGGCTGGTGATGCGCGGTGTCCCTCAGGGGTCCGTCTTGGAACCGGTGCTTTTCACTGTCTTTATCAATGACATAGACGATGAGATTGAGTGCACCCTTGGCAAGTTTTCAGATGACACGAAGCTGAGTCGTGCAGTTGATTCAACAGGAGGAAGGGAAGCCATACAAAGGGACCTGGGCAGGCTTGAGAAGTGGGCCCATGTGAACAACATGAGGTTCAACAAGTCAAAGTGCAAGGTGCTGTACCTGGGTCAGGGCAGTCCCAGACATGAGTACAGACTGTGAGAACTCATTGAGAGCAGCTCTGCAGAGAAGGACTTGGGGGTTCTTGTGGACAAAAGGCTCAACATGAGTCAGCAGTGCATGCCTGCACCCCAGAAGGCTAACTGCATCTTGGGCTTCATCAAAAGAGGTGTGACCAGCAGGTAGAGGGGGGTGATTGTCCCCTTCTACTCTGCCATTTTGAGGCCTCACCTGGAGTACTGCATCCAGGTTTGGCACCCCCAGTACAAGAAAGATGTGGAGCTGTTAGAGTGATTCCAGAGGAGGGCTATGAAGATGTTCAGAGTGCAGCACCTCTCCTGTGAAGAAAGGCTGAGAGAGCTGGGGGTGTTCAGCTTGAAGAAGAGAAGGCTTTGGGGAGAGCTCATTGCGACCTTTCAATATTTAAATGGGCGTTACAAAAAAGATGGAGAAGGACTTTTTGCTTGGGTAGATAACGACAGGACAATGGGGAATGGTCTTAAACTAAAAGAGAAGAGATTTAGATTAGAGGTTAGGAGGAAATTCTTCACTCAGGGTGGTGAGGCACTGGAACAGGTTTCCCAGAGAGGTTTGGATGCCCCATCCCTGGAGGTGTTCAAGGTCAAATTGGGGCCTTGGCCACCTGAATGGGTGGCATCCCTGCCCATGGCAGGAGGGTTAGAACTGGATGATCTTTAAGGTCCCTTCCAACCCGAGCCATTCTGTGATTCTATGATTCTATTAATTCCAACGTATGCATTTGGCCCAAAACACGTTAAAAAGCAAGGGGGTAATTTCTCAGTATTTCTTGCAATTGGTCACATTAATTTGTTGATTAAATCTTAATGTAAATTAACTTTTTTTTTTTCTTGTTAAATTTTAATTGTTAAGTCCAGGATTTTTATTTAAAATATTTGAACGGTTTAGTGTGATCTTAGAAAAATTTCCAAGGTAGTTCCTTGGTTTTGAACAAGGTCCCTTGCTGCTGAATTGCCCTGCATGCCCATTATCCTCATTGATACAATTGTTCAGTTCCTGTTGGATCACTTCCCAGATTATTAGATGGCATATTTCCAAACCAAACCTGTTCAAGCTCATCTTTATAGGATCTGGAGGTTTCACTTTGGTCAGGATCATTTACCTGTATAATGTGAAGCAGGAATGTTTAAACAGCAGAATTTATTAAATTAAAAAAAAAAAATGTTTCGACTTAATACTTTTCACAGAATCAACCTCTATAATATATATCTACATATATATATATATGCTTTTTGCACAGAAAATCACCAATGTAACAAACATTGTTATACTTCTTTTTGCATTGAGGCTAGTGAAAGAAAAAAACATTGACTGAATAGGTGTGAGGAGAAAAATCATAGCAACTAAGTAGGAAAAAATTATGTGGCCTTTAAAAACCTGAATCAGTGAGATCATATTTTCTGAATATGGTTTACTGGTTCACTGATTTAAGTGAAAGTCAGAGATGGCTGGCCAATGACCTTGTCAATTTGGGCATTTCTCCCAAATCAGGATCAGAACTAGTTTGTCACAGCAAAATGAGGCCATTTTATTAGTGATAACAATGTTTGAGCTGCAATTATAAGATGAACATATCATATTTTTTCCACAATTATGTTCTGGACTTTAGAATCACTTAGTCAAGGTACTTAAAATGCTTATGGGAGATCAAACAAGCAGTCCGGCCCCAAACGTACGTGGTAAATTGTGTAATGTGTCACATCATAAACTGATCTCTTCATAATGGGGAACACTGGTGTTTCTCAAAGATCACTCAGAAATACCCATAATATTTTGTTTAAATTAAAAAAATAAAATAAAATAATCCAACATGCTTAGGCCCTCCTCTTGGATAATGTGTTTTCATGAGAAGAAACCTTACTGAAAAACAGCTTTTTACAAGATGTGTGCAATATAGATCTCAAAGTGCATTTATTATGATGTTTGAAGCTTTGTTTGTTTGTTGTTGTTGTTGTTGTTGTATGGGCAGATCCTGCAGATATTTGTTGAATGTAGCAAAAAATACATTGAGATGAACAACAAAGCAGTTGAGCTGGTGATATCAGCACTCTTTATGAAAGGCAATATATATATGCCTATATATTAGCTATATGCCTATAGCTAATCTTAATGTTTTTTACATGGCTTGCTTGTCCTTTGGGTTCAGCTTGTGTCTCCTCCTTCCTATCTAAAGAAATTGTATCACCTTCATTTTGGTTTTTTGAATTAAGGCTGGAGAAGTTCTTTAAATGCAGACTTTTCCTAAGGTTTCCTGGTAGACTAGCAGTTTAATTTATAGTATTGATTAACTTGTTGGAGGCAAATGTATATTGCAAGCCACAAGCTTGTAGAGCAGATTTTATGACTGGTGCAATCAGTCAATATATTTCTTTATTCCAACAATTCCAGAAAGAGTCAGAGACATCCTTCTTATGTATTTCACAGTTTGTTGTTGTTGTTGTGGTTGTTGTTTTTAATGTGTCCACTGTAATGCAATAACAGGTACTAAGTATTTTATGACTTAAAAATTCTAATTTCTCCACAATGTATGAAATTTTTCTGTATCTTAAAAAAATAAATTATAAAATTTGTTATCAGACACACAGTAGTTCTGTGCCTGACAAAGACACATATATATTTATTACCAGAGAGTATTTGATTTCACATTAACTCCAGGCAAAAGCATCAGAACCCCTGGGATTTCAGTAATACATTACAATCTTAACATTCATCATTCACTGTGGAAATTTCTGGTGTCACTGCTGTGAATCCTAGGACCTTTTCTGAGGATTTCTATCGTTGCTGTTGTGGATTGGCATTCAGTGATGCAGGCCAGTAAGACATTTTTTGAATATTTTCTTCAATATATTATGTTAACACCTTCCCAGCTCTCTACTTTCCTCTGTCCCAAAGATATGAAGTGCCATTTCTGAACTCTGTGATTGCAGCACTACAATTCATTCACCTTTAAGGCTCAGATCATCCATAACCATTAGCTCTTTCTGGAATGACAAGAACTGTCACTTTTGGCAAACACAGAGATTCTTCTTTTCACCAGCCAGCGATGATGTTTTTCAGCACAAAAGGTTGGATGAAGGAAGTGGTGATTCAGTAGGTGTCACTCTTTCCCTTGAGTCAAAATTCAGCATGCTTTGGAAAGTAGGTTTCTGAAGACATCTTCCCTGGATAAATAAGACAGACATATCTTTACCAGTGTAAGAAGAAATGGTATATTTAATGAAGCAGATGACCACAGTAGACTTTCCCCCTTGGCTACATTTCATCTTTGGCAAGGTGTTTGACCAATACATCTTTCATTACAATTGAGTACAATGCTCTTATTCTTTTCTTTTGCTAATTTGCACCAAGGTGAACTACATATAAATCTGCAGCACATATGAGAATATGAAATAATGACTGTATATTCCTGGCACTGCAATTGTGTGCTCCATGGAAACAAAGTGGCAAACTATTTTCAAATATTTTGAGCTCTTCAAATGAAAGTATATGCATGTCAATGTGAAGTAATTCAGTTCTTAATCACAGTTTTTTAAGCTGAAGTTTCCGTTCATCTCTACCAGTATCACTAGGGATCTATTCAATTTCAATGAATATATTTTTATCTTGTTAATTTGTTGAACCTAGTTGTTATGCAGTCTTCAATTTTATTCCCCTATTCCTGATGCAGAAGTGATTAGTGTAAGTGCTCATTAGATTTAAGTACTTTGTAAGATAAATAATGTAAACATTAATCAAATTTTGCTCATGTGTGTCACATGTATATGAAAATGAAATTATTTTAGATATTTCAGATACTCTGTTAAGCTTTGAAAGGCTAAAAAGGAAAAGAATCACTGGAAACTTAAACTGTTTTTAATGTGACTGTGAGAAGTTCCAACCTGTTCAGCCAAATCCTTTGGACTTGGATTTGCAAGGAGGTACCAAAGTAGAGAATGACTTTTTTCCGTTTTTGCTATAAACTTCGTCAAACTTTTCAATGCTATCAGGATTTTGGTATCTTCAGATACAATCCTAAACCTTATTTTCTCTTGTACATGGTATTATCTAGTAAGAAAAACTAAACATCAACATTGTCAAAGACTGTTTTGTCAGATGGTGTATAAAGTTGTTAAGGATTCATTTTAAATTAGTTGTCTGCTTCTGTAATCTTTTCAAATAAAAGAGTCTTCCTGACTGCTTACTGCTGAAAGTGGCTTAGCACATTATTTTCTAATTGTGCAACTATTTTCAAGTTCATGGAATTTTGAAGGAATTTATGTGAGTAAAATATAAAGTTGAGCTAATAAAAATTATCAAGCCTTACTAACCCTTTTGCTCTGTGACTATTAATAATTTTGCCAGTTAAGAGGTAGCTCATATTCCTTTCCATCCTCCCAGTGTGAACTGGGGGCAATAGATTATTGTACCAGGGAACAATCTGCCCTTCTATAGAGTACCTCAGTTGATGGACACAATAACTTTGGAAAAGAGTTACACTAATGATATTTTTATGTAGATTTACTTGTACCTTTGAGCAATTTTTGCTGTCCTTTTAACTTCAAAGAATTACATCACTTACATTCACAGAAAGAAGTTGATGACATTGCCAACAAAATGGGATGGAAAAGAAGGTCCTGCCCCTACCGGATAATGATATGTATTTCAGAACTCAAAAGAGAATAAAAGAATATCTTGCAATATTTTCTTGATACACTTGGATCAAAATAAAAATCTCTTTCTGTGTTCGTAATTCGAAAAACTGGGGAGAGTTTCTTGGAGGAATCCCAGACTCTGAAATTACATGTCTTTTAACATTAGATTTTCTATCTTCCTTATCTAAGCTAATATCAACTCCATTTCACATTGGTATCATTAAGAAATGGAGAATGGAGAACACATTAAGGGAGGGTGAAATCAACTTATACAACAGATTTTCCCCCTCTTTTTTTTTTTTTTTTCCTCACAGCATGTATGTGACAATTATGGGGAAAAGAGCTAAGTAAAGGTTATACATAAAGAATTTCAAAAGAATCAGGAAACCATTTTTCAGTACTTACATATGTTAAACATTCTTACTGAGGGCATTTTTTCTTCACTTTGTTCTCCTAAGCCATCATTATTCTTTTGGTGTTTAAGTATGCACTTCTTTGTCCTCAGCTGTTCAAATTCCTTTCAGGTTGGCAGTCATCATTCTAAGGATAAAATGATATAGTGTACAGTAGTAGCACACAGTCCTTCAGAAGGTCCTTGAACAGCACAAATTAGAGATGCCTTATATATTTATTTTTTAAAATGTTCAATTTGCTGTGCAGTTGTGATCCCACTGAAACATCCTTTATTTCTCAACAAGCTGAGCTGGCAATCTGTGTTTCTCTGTTCTACACAGTGGCTGGAATATTTCTTTTTTTTTTTTTTTTTTTTAACCTCTCCTATGTTGTCAACCAGTACTAATTGAAATGTTTATAAAATGCTGATATTGAAATATTATATCTTAACAGCTCAATAGTTCTTTAATGAGCCCTCTGTTTTATTAACAAAATGATTTATAGAAATATTTGATCTTACTGATTTGCCATTAGCATTAATGAGTCTAGTTATTAAACACTTTATTTCAGAATGCTACAAAAATACAGACCCTGTAAAACATACGTCTCATACTAAGTTATGTTGTATTTAGAGGGAATCAATGATGTTTAAATCTCATGGTTTTTCCTCAGTGAAGCAGAGTAATTCATTAGCATAGAATTAGATGACTCTTTTATATAATTTCCCTGCCTTTATTATTAGTTTTTATCCATATAATTTAGCACAGGGCCAATCACAAAAGTAATTGCACAGACTGAAAATAGAGGTGCATACCCAGTTCATAGAATAAAAGTATTTCCATTTTCCTTGACTATTAAGCAAAGAGTGCTTGACTATTGGCTCTATTAGTAAGAATCTGTTTCTTGTTCACTATCATTATAATTTCTTGAGATAAATAATTTTCTTACGCCTTGTAGGCTGCTATGAAATATTTTAAAAAATCATCATTTCATTTTATATGCAGCTTTTCACTGTTGTGCAAATGAAATTCTATAATTTAGCTATTAGTTAGATAACTTTCATGCAGCCTCTTCCATTAGAAAGCTCATAAAGTGGTGACTTTACATAGGGAGTATCTTTCTACCGTTATGAGTTCAATGAACAAGTTACAGAATTGACTTTCAGAGTCTTGAAAAGCACCATAGCCAAATTATTTCCCTCATAGACCCCTTTCAGCTTCAGCCTAAGATAAACATTAAGGAAAGACAAATAAGAGAAAATTTATTTTCTTAGTTCCATTACTGCATTTGACCCAATTGTTATGTTTTTCTGTGGTTTTAGCTGTGAGAAAGAGAGGCATTTGTCTTTTTCAGTTGAAAGACCGGCACTGCTTTTCTTTGTGTTTTCTTTTTTTTTTTTTTTTTTATTTTATTTTTTAACTTCATTTTTTTGGCAGATAACGTTTTGCCACTTCAAATTGTACATTTATACACTTTCATCTGTGTTTCCCTTGCTCAGAAAATTTGTTCCATGGAAAATTTTGTCATAATCAAGGCAATCAATTTTCAGTGACAATCATTATTTCTATTTTTTTCATATAAAATAAAGTATTTTTACAAAAACACTAGATTCTCTGTCTTCATGTGTATTTTCTGGAGGCTTAACTATGATTTCCCTAAATGTCTGTGAACAGAACTTCTGAGAGATGTCACAGATAAGCGTGAACATGGTATATCTTATTTATGTTGTATATTACTAGAGCACTCATTGGTTTTCTAGGTGATTTCTGTGGTTTTAAGTTCATTCTGTAGAGTCTTAATTTGCCCATTTTGTCTGGTTTTAGAGAATATCTTCTCCCGGTGAGAAAGAAGTGGTGCTGTTACAGTGGTATTTAGGTATTCATGTAGGAATTCATGTAGGAACTTATGCAGGTAGGGGCTTACATCCCTTGGAGAAAAGTGTCATTAAATAGAGAATCACATATACATTGATGTAAAAATCAGTTATTTTTAATGGTATGTGAGACCACCATATTTATTGAGAAAAAAAAAAAAAAAAGGACTAATTAAAAGGTCTGCTGGAGCTGTGTTTTTTCTCTGATTAGGCAGATGTGGCAAGTTCATATAAGCTACACTTTCTGATGCTGACAAACAGAGACAGTGAGGGCCATGAAAAATCCCTTTCTGCAGGGCAAATAAGTGTTGTATCTGAGCTGAGTCTTCAGGCAGAGAATTCGTGCCTTACATTGATCTGAGGTGCATTCAGACACTCCATCTATATTTTGTGTTTATTCAATGTTGTTGTGTTCTAAATTGCTGCTTCTATTTTCCTTGTACTTCAAGTCATTTCCAGCTGGTCTGATGAAGACGGGATGCTGTCTGAGCTTCCATTAATATTGTTGTTATTTCCATTCTGTATTCATTATCATTATTTCATATTTGCTGCTTGTACATCTGTGATTATAGTATTGTGCTTTTAGAACAAAAGAAAAATGTTAACTCTATTTGTTGGGATTACTGTATTTAAATATAACACAAGACAAAAAGGTATGTTGAAGTGTAGACAGATGCAATGAAAGTGAACAAAACTCCACAAAATAAATGTATTCCAGGCAATATTAGTCTATTAAATCAGGCTGTAGTTACTGTCTTTTTTCCCCAGTTGCTTCTTTGATGTTTCCTGTGAGGAGAAACAGCCACTACCCACTCCAATAAAAGACAGCACTGAAGGGAAGGGTGGTAAGTTTAATTCATTTCAATCCATTCTGCTCATATAAGTGTGTGAGTGGATGCGTGTGGATGTTGATGATGAGGCACTTTCATTTTTAAGAGTGTGCTTTGTACCATTCATCTGTGTATTTAAATAAAGCTGCTGGGAATATATGATACTTCAGCCTTAAGCTGTCAAAAATGAGATTCCAAAGTATTCAGCAGCACAAAATAGCATAAAAAGAGCTCTGCCACTATTTATCTCTTCTTGCCAGCTTGTAATGTTGATGTATGGTATGTCATTATAAAGCTCTAAAATGAATACAGCTATATAAAAAAGTGAAGTTACATGGTCACAGACACTGAAGTGTTTCTGATTCTGCCGTCTCCCTCTTCTATCCACACACACTCAAAGACAAACTCTCACAGTGATCCTGTTATAATTCAGCTATTTGACACATACAGATATGATGTACATTACAGCCTTCTAAATATATATATATATATATAAAGGAAGAAAAAAGAGTAAACCTGTTTTTAGTAAATACCAGTTTCTATTGACCTTCGTGACAGCAGTGAAGCTCAGTACCTTCCAAAATATTTTCCCACTCTTTACAGTTTTGTGACATTTTAAATTAAATTTCTTTTAAATTGTTTATGTAAATATATATATAGGTACATATCAAGTTATTTGCTTTTTTTTTTCTTACTTGCTAATATAAAATTTTCAGAACATAGATGAATAAATACAATACACCAAACAAGACAGTCCATCTGATGTCTTGTATTTTTTTTTTTCCCTTCTAAATTTAACCAATTTAAATGTTGCTTTAGGAAAATTAATTCACAACAAATCACTAAGTCACAGCTTTTTACAGTGTTTGTGGGAAAAGACGGCATGTCTGACTTTTTCATTTTTGTTAAAAGTGGTTACTCTACAATTAACTAGGAAAAAAAAAACAACAGCAACCACCAACAAAAAAACATATTCCCCCCCACAGATTAGTTAATAGGAATATAAATAAACAAAGTCTGTGAGTTAAATAAATTACCCCTTTAGCTATTGGCCTGACAGTCTATCTCTAGCACAATCCCATTGTAGAAGCAACAGCAGAGCATGTGATTATTACCACAAATAAAGAACGACACTTCTCTAAGTTAATGAAAAAAGAACACTTCAAACACTTCAAGAAGACTTCAGTGGTTCCCAACCAGTCCTCAATATTATGTCTCCTCCTCTAGGCCAGATGTTCTGCTGACGTCAGTGCGGCAACATCTATATGAAAAGTTTTCCCTTAATCTCTAATTTTTGCCACCATCTGTCCAACCTTAGCTGTTTTACAGAGGTGTATTTTCAGAACAGATTCCATTGCCTTGGTGAAATAGGAGTCATGATTTAGTCTGGATTTTGTAGTAATTTTTTATCTGATAAGATTATTTTTTCCACCACAAGTACATTTTCCTTCATTTCTACTTTTATTTATTATATATATATATGTGTATATGTATATATGTTACTTATATATATATATATAATTTTTTTTTCTTCTTTTTCTTCTTCAGGCATCCATTCTTTGTAGTGTTCAGCTTTGTTTGGGAAATTATTATTCTGTGTCAACTGTTTACTTACATTGGAATTATCAATAATACTTCTATATGTCTAATAAATAAAAGTATAACAAAAATAATATTCACAGTTGTCCAAATGTCTCTCCATAATGTATTATGTGAAGGGTAATTGATTATTGTAATTATATGTTAGTATTATATCACAAATTATACACACGTGCACAGAGACATGCACAGAAATGACATACAATTAGTAACTAATCATGAGCACAGAAAATAGGATATTACTAGAGAAAAAAATATCAGAATTTGTAGTATGAAGGCAAAAGCAAAAAAAAAAAAAAAAAAAACGTTTGAAGGCAAAAAGCAAACAACATATCCAAGTGAGTGACCTGTCTCTATTGGAGAGCATTAGAAAGAAAAAATGCCCTGAAGGCAGTCGATACTTGTTTCATTAGTCCGTGTTTTTTTAAAGCTTACTGAAGTCCTTAGATGGTCTGTGAAGAGAGACTTTGTAGAGAAGATGTTTTTGCCCTGATGTCTCGATGTCTCTATGAGGATATGGATTTCAGCATGCTTAAGAATGAGAATACTACATGTTGAAATTGTTACTACTATCTCTATCCCCAAATATTATCAATGGAAAGCAATCCACTTTCACAGCATAGGGCATTACGTTGATCAGTCCCCACCTTGACTTGCTCTTCCTCCTCTCACTGTATTTTTCTGAGAGATTAGAGTCCCCCAATGGTCTTAAATGCTGATTATATGCTGCTTCTATGGCCACAGATATAGTCCTACAAAACTGCAGATTTTCATTTTTTAATAATTTCTACATATTTTATGCTTTAGTTTTAAAAGCAAAACAGATCTCCTGAAGTAATATTGATTTTAATTTGTGAAAAAAGGGAGACAATTGCAGATAAAAAGGTTTTTTTTTTTTTGACTACTTGTTTATGTATGAAAAGAACTATCATGTGTTAACATTGCAACAGTTCTTACCTACCTTATGACTTTAAGAAGGTTTAGCAAATGAGCTAGAAAAACACACCTTTTTATACCATGACTTACAAATATTAATTACCTTATTGAAGTCTTCATATTGTAGTATCTGCCATTTTCCCTGGAAAATCACCTGCTGAACTTGTAAAGTACTTTTTGTCTCTATTAATGAGTTGATAACATCATTGAAAAGTATTGCAAAAGTGGGATCTCCAATTTACAGTCAGTGATGGAGACGTGCATGAAACTTGATTTGTAGATGGACTTATTAGAATGGATAGGCTGAAAATGCACATTATGTAACATAATAAACTTTAATACTTTCCATTTGTAAAACCTTATGTTAAAACTGAACCAAATTTAGATTAGATTTGAGAAAGCACCACCATAAAGAGGCTAATGGAATTGTGAAGGACTTTTTTTTTTTTTTTAGAAATTCCATAGCAAAATTTGCTGACAAAGCAACAGCTAGAAAATGCAAGAGACTACATATCTTTAAATGACCCAATTACTCATTTCCTTCCATTTCATAAAAAAACATTGCCCAGCTTTGCTAATGTTAAAATCGATAGATTCACCGACCCTAACTGCAGCATAAGAAAATAATACTCATGAACTCAGGTACTCACGCGTATTATTAGTAAATGCACAGGCATGTATTTGACCTTAAATAATCAGTGAATGAAAACATATAATGAAGTTGTTCATAATAGAGATTACAGAGTGACTGATTAAGTAATTTACTCTAATTTTCCTTAGAGAAAAGTATTCTATCCTGAAGATTAATACAGATCTTTAAAGAAATTGGTTTGGTCTAGTCTCCTTCTGTGTGAGAAGTTTTCACTTGCAAAAATAGAACAAATGGCTACATATATAATCATTATTTTTATGCTATCAGATATTTTCTTACATTAGTTAAATGGAGTAATAACTATAAAATTATTAGTAAATTCTTAGTAATTTTTTTTTAAGTTATTAGTAAAAAATCAAGTGATAATCTAAAATATTTTTTTTTTTTTTTAAATCTAGTGGTCTAGGGATTTGACATATACTTCCAAACACCCTGAAATGAATGAAGTTTACTATATAAGTAGTTATGTGGTAGTTATGACTTTTTTTTTTTTTTTTTAATATCTATGTCTACCAGTCTGAGACAGCAAGGCATCTCCTGAGTCGCTCTTCTTTGTTCCTCCTAAACACTTTACATTCCTCCTGGCCTCATTGTTAAGAGTCTGATGTTATCATCAACCATGGGGCTTGTCGACCCCCATGGCCACACTCCCACAGTATATTTTACCCCTGCATATGAATGAAAGAAGGGACCAAAGTTAGTACAGTCTAAAGTTTGTGTGACAGACTGAATATTGATGCACACAATTTACATTTTATTGCCAAGGAATAAGAGGATAGTATGTTTGTAGTTTAGAAAGATGCACCAAGCAATTTACTTTCATCAGTAAACATACATGGCCCACAAGAAGGTACTTAATCGATCAGAAGGATCTCTAGAGCACTTCTGGTCATTAAATCTTTGAAGCAATAGTTAACAAATGTTGTTAAGTACTTAACTGGACATGTTTTAGACCTTGGCTAGACCAAGTTTCAAAAAATACAGACAATATCAAATGGATAGTGTGGGTGTAGGTATCTGGAAAAAGTGCTTTGGAAATTGGAAGTTTCTAAATGAAACATAGGGAAGTCAAAATACTTGGAAGGAAAAATGTCTCAGAACTCAGAGCAGAGGGCAAATGATAACAACCTGAATTGTTCTATTGTTCTACATTCCAGCCTGAATGATTCTATGATTCCATGTTTATTTTTATATCTGATTTTATAGATATATATGTAATTTTGAATAGAAATTTAGTGGATCATCTCATAGCAGAAAGCTTCAGCCAGTTTGTTATCATCTGCCCTCATGTATATGTGTGTACGTGAAAATGTTTTGGTATATGTACATGTGTATGTACAAATACAATTTGTTCATGCTCTGTGATGTGGAACATAAAGGGCAGGGGAACAGAAGGGGGAGAGTGTTTTGTTCCTTGCCCGTGCTTTAATCTGAAAACATTCAGCTTAATTCTATGTAGTCAAGTCTCATCAAGGGATGTAAACAAACTGTCCACACTTCTTTTTTTTTTTTTTTTCCCTTACCTACTGATATTCTGTAATAAATTTGACTTTCAGAAAAGCACCGTTGCATGTGAGAAAAATTCAATCATTATTTTCCTTAAGGATAAAGACTCAGGTTTCTCACAGTCGTGCAAAGGAAAACATAGGGAACATAGGAATCAACCTGAAACTCTGTCTTTGCAACCCAAATATCCTAGTAAGCAATGATAACCTGTTTTATGTGTCAGTCCATCTCTTAACAAAATCTCCTCAAAAGTACCAGTGGAAAGGTGAGAAATAGAGGGTTAGAATAACACTAACAAATGTTCTTTCTACTCATTTTTTTTCTTCAATTTTTGTGCTCTGCACAGGAGGTTACTTTTCAGAAAACACTGCAAAAATGCATTCCCAGTGTTGTATAAGTGAGATGCTCTGGAAGAGACCTGCTCTTGCTTTATTACACAGTTTAAAAGATCTGCTGGAAGAAAGGACCCCAGGCTTGAAGTATAAAGCTGCTTTCAGAGGACCTACTCTAAAGCTCTTCTGTGCTGTGATTCCTACTGTAGACCAGTTATGCACTTAGAAAGGTAGGTCAAACATCAGGCAAAGGTTAAAAAGTTCTATTAAAGATGCTCTGAGGTAGTTTAAAGCCTGCAGATTGCCCACACTGTTCTTTGGCCATTCATAGTAGACCAACTTTAACAGTGATACTGTGATAGATATTTAGACAGTTTCTTGAATTCTTATTTAATGGGAATAATCTTTTTGACTGCAAGAAGTTTATTAGTATAGGATTGCATAGTTTGAGTTGTATGATTGAGACTAATATTTTCCTTACTTCACATTCCAGACTTTTATGTTATAGGTTTTTCTTTGATCCAGAAGCTTATCTGGATCAATGTACTTTGTGATTGCAATAACCCAAAGTAAGTTATTACAAAGTAAGGTCCTCTCCAGTCACAGTAAGATCATCCTTCCATTTATAATGTTTTCTTTCGATGCTTGGTTTTGGTTTGTTCACTCTGTGATGTTTACTTTGAGAGCATGACTACTATTACTGCATTAGGCAGTTTGAGTGTAAATTGCCCATCTGATTTTCTCCTTCAGTCCAACTTTAGTGAGCAGGATAGTGTATGCTTTCCTTCACATTAAAATATTTTTCTTCTCAATATTATTGTTAGTCCTAGATGAAGATTGCCCTTTTATTCTGCTGTTGGTAAATTACTTCATCTCTCTATAATTATGTTCATGTCTATTAACTGACTGTCTTTTTCTTCTCTTAAGTGTATGGAAAAACAGTACATGATGATGTAAAGACTACCTTTTAATGAGAAAAAAATGGAAGCAGAGCATAAACAGACTTACAAGTAAAAACTTAAATACTGTTAATAATATGAAGCTATGTCTTCAAAGAAATCATGATATACAAAAATTGAAGTGCTATGTATTATAAAATAGAACCACTAACCATTTCTTCTTTAGGCCTGTCCTTTCTGATACGAAGAGAGCAGGAATGAATGCAGAATTCAATGTGACAACATAATAGTTTATCCAGTAGCAGTGAAAATGTCATATCTTCTTGCCATTTTTTAATAAGGCCAACAGGCCTTAATTTTCTGTTTAGAGGAATAAGAATTTATCTTCCATACGCTGCAATATAAAGAGCTTAGAAACTCTTCCTCGAGTGTGTTTAGTCAGAAAAATACTGTCTTCTATTTTAAATGTAGTCTTTCTGAAATGATTCATTGTAATTGAGTTTTAGAGTGTTTTTGTTTTTTTGCTTTTCTTAGACTTTCATTTACAGAGAGATATAGAGTAAGTGAAATTGTTTGCATCACTAGAGGATTTATTTTGAAATCTAACTGTCAAACTACTTCTTCCTTTTTCATGAACATCAGTGCTCATAAAGACATGATTCTTTGTATGACCCCACTCTTCCAGAGAGTTTATAATTATTATTTCCACATGAATGGAATGTGCAAATTTTGTAAACTTTAGTACTATCACCTTGGTACTTCAATGAGAAATTTAAAAATACAATAAACAAAGAAAGAAATCAGACGAAACATATTATATATATATCTATATATATATATATATTTTTTTTTTCCTTACATTTCAATTTAGTTACGCTTAAGTTTTCCCCAACTGACATTTATGTTTTTGTCCCGGGACCATGGGAACTGTGTGAAAAAGCTGATTAATCCCATTCCTTTCATTAAAGAAAGCAAAATTTGTTAGGAGAACAGACTGGAAACTACACTGTAATTTCTTTGGTATCCAGCTTTCAAAATCTGTAAGCTAGTTTGTGATTTCCTTTGTATTCTGCTTTCAAATCTTTGGGAATGGGTGTTTGAGACAGGGATTTGGGTCTGTGTACTGTTCCATCAGTGATCTCATTTAGCTATTTGGATGTCCTGCTAGGCCTTTTCTTGGCAAGATACATGCATGCAAAAGAAATATTTGCCTCATTTAATACTATTCTATGTCTTTAGAAACCTAGCTGACATAAGAAAGAGTCTTCATATATGTCATCTCTACCTCTTGACTGGCAGCAATAAGATTTGAGTTTAATTTCTAGTTATTATTAAACAGTGCTGGAAAAAGTCAGAAACTAGGGAAGTTATATGAAACTGACTGAGTGCTCAATGAACAATTCTTCTTCACTGATAGGTGAAGGTGATGAATCCAATAGCTTGACAATGGCATGCTGTGGGAGAGAGGGATGAAAAAGAGCAAGAAGATAAACAACATAACATGAGAGAGGTGACTACTCTTTTCTTGAGAAAAACAATCATGTTTTCAAACTCTCCACTCTCATATCTTTGCGAGACATATGATATGTCTGCTGTTGGTTTTTTACTACATATAGTTTTTCTTTACTCAGGATAAAGTCCTGGTAACTGTGTAATCTACCCAGCAAGGCTTCACATATCTGTAATTCCCTATACTAGCTCTTCTTTCCCACTAGCATTTGTGCTTCTTCAAGGACCATCTCCTCAGAAGTAATACCATACCTCCTAGGCCAATATTCAGCTCTTGACTTAAAGAAAGCATCATCCTAAACTCCTCTTATATAGAATTTTACACGCTAAAGCTATGAGTTATTACATTGGAAATGTGCTCATCCCAGGTACAGTTTTAGCACCCTTAACTTGCCCAGACTTGCACATTGTGCAAACGTCCATAAAATTAGTCAAAACATAAATATGATGGAAACATAAAATGCAAAATGATGAAGTTTCAGTGATCTGCAGCAGAAGGGAAAAAAAATAAATAAATCAAACAAATAGGAAACTAAAAGCCATCATGACTATTTTAGGGTAACCCTAAGGCTGGCTCCAGGATGAAAGGGATGCAAATGTGTTTTGGAGTTACTATTGTCTTCTCAGACTTATTGTGGTCTACAAGAGGGGAATACTAACACAACATTGGTCCCAGTGCTTCAGCCAGAAGCTGCCATTGGATGGGCACATATATAAGAAGATATTTACATATGAGAACTAGAAGACGGGACACACCCTATCCCTGGATGTGTTCAAGGACAAGTTGGATGGGGCTTGGAGCCCCTATCTAGTGGGAGGTGTCCCTCCAAGGTAGGGGCTTTGGAACAAATTGATCTTTAAGTTCCCTTCCATCCCAAGCCATTCTGTGATTCTCTGACATGGTTAGTGTTGATTCACTGAGGTCCCCTAAGAACAAAGGTCAAATTCAGCTTGTTTGCACTTACTCATCCAGGCTCAAAGGATGAGATGAGACTCATGTGGTCTGCTTTTGTGAAGTGGGGACATGTCATATGTGTGTAATTCACCTTTCTGTATCAGATTTATTTAGAAACTATTCTTTTCTTCTCTAGCTGTAGTTTACTGTTTGAACTACCCAACAGTCTTTGTCTTCTATAGGTATTGCAATTACTTTACCATTAAGTATGAATGTGAAGAATGACTACAGTGAGACTATTTAAACACCTCTATGGCGTCTGCTGACATTTTGAAATTCCTTTGAATTTTAATGGAGTTGTACACAATGTCTATGCTAAACACCAGGTTCATCTGCAGCTGATAGAAAAACCCTTACAAGTTACAGACCAAGACATTATAGGAAAAAAAAAACAAAACAAAACAACAACAACAACAACAACAAACAAAAGTACAAAACAAACAACATTTGTGCCCCCCTTAATCCCCCACTAGAAATGTTAATTTGGATTGGAAATGTATAAGCACTCTGTCCTCAAACCAAGATCTGTCCTGCAATAGATAATCTTTGCCTCTTCTTTGAAGGAACTGAAGGATCTCTCAGGGTTGAGTTCTGCGACCTAAAGGGTTTTTCTGTAAATAAGTCTGCTCAATGTGATTGAGCATCCATGACCTTCCATGATTAAAAAAATGTTAAAGAATATTCCAGATGCTGTCTTTATCAAGTGGTGAGTAAATAATGGTTCAGACTTTCCTTTCTTGTCATCTATGGTCCTATACAGATTTATCTCTACCTTTGGTTGAAGGAGAAAGACACTGTATCTTATCTGCCCCCAAGAAAGACAATTGACAAGAATTTTTATGATACAAATGCAGAAAACTCCTGTCAATAAATTAGGAGGGTAAAAATTCCTGGGCTGTAATAAAATTAAACGGAATCTGTATCACCTCCTGCCCTGTCACACTATTGACAAATAGGTTGGCTCAGCTTAAACGACCACTGGTGTCATCTCTATCTGCTTACTGTTCTTCAAGAAAAATGTCTTGCTGAGATAAATGATTGCTATCTCCTTCAGAAAGGCAGGGAAGAGAAAAAAAAAAAAGTAAAAAAAAAAAACACACAAAAACCAAACTGTTCAATCTTTTGAACTGCTGTAGGCAGTAGAATATCATGTGGAAATTTTCATAACCTCTTTCGAAAGTCGTGAAAATACACAGATTTGAATGCTTATTCCGTAAGCAAGATAATTGACTAGATTGAAGAACATATTCAGAAAAATCTGTAGCTGTGAGAATTCTGATTCTGAAACAAAAAATGTGTAAAGCAGAGCTGCTCAGCATTGTCAAAACAGTCCTCTGTGTACTAATGACAAGGTCTGGTGGGAAGTAATAGAATTATTTTTTGTCATTGTCTGTGGGGAATGAAGCTAAAGTGTGATATTTTTCCTCATTATCACTTCCAACCCCCTCAAGCCAGCATACTCTCCTGCCACCCTCTCCCAAGTTTTTGAACATTATATAGTACAAAACAAATGAAGTGAAGAAAAACTTTAACATCCCTCTAGGCACTCCTGCATTAAAAGTGGTCTTAGAAATTCACCTATGTAAAGGAGCCATGACTTTCTATGGATTGACCAATGTCTTTCATTGTACAAGGCAGGATGAATTGTACTTGGCTTTTCACCTCTGTTAAACCTTCCCCAAACTGGATTTTGTTCTCTCAACTCATTCTGTCCTGAAAGATAATGATTTTCCTCTTTAAAACTGCTGTATATGATTTGACATTCTAAGCTTTTTAACTTTATCTTTTTGACTGAAGGAAAACCTGAAATATAACTTTATTTAAGATTATTATCACTAAATTCCAAAAAGTCCATATATTTTTCGTCTTCTCATATTCAAATAATGTTTGCCATTACCTAGAGAAACCATTATATTATTGTTATCATCATCATCATCATCTTTATCATTATTATTATTATCATTATTATTTAGAAAATCTGCACTTTCTTCCTTCAAGTTTCTTCAAAACCTTGAATAAAGAGATCAAAAAATGGTGAAGAAGCTATTTATACGGGATTTATTGAACTGCTACCTCCTTAACACAAATGAGGTAATTACTTGTGTGAAACACACTTCAGAGTGCATCACATATTGTCAAATATGGAGTGGAAAACTGGTCACACTAATAACAAAACATTAAAGTTGCCATCTGAAAGTAAAAAAAAAAAAAAAAGGAGAAAATACTAGTGATATTTCTTTCTATAGTCTTTTTTTTTTTCTATAGTACAACATGAACCTGTTCATCTACCTGGACTTCTGCAAGGCCTTTGACATGGTCCCACATGACATACAGGTCTCCAAATTGGAGAGAGATGGTTTTCATAGGTGTACCATTCAGTGGTTAAGGACTTGTTTTGAAGGTTGCACCCAGAAAGTGGTGGTCAGTGGCTCTATATCCAGCTGGAGGCCGGTGACGAGTGATGTCCCTCAGGGGTCTCTCCTGGGACAAGCTCTGTTTAATATTTTTATCAATGACATAGACAGTGGAATTGAGAGCACCCTCAGCAAGTTTGCAGATGACACTAAGATGAGTGGTGCAGTCGATACAACAGAAGGAAGGGATGTCATGCAAAGGGACCTGGACAAGCTTGAGAATTGGTCCCATGTGAACCTAATGAGGTTCAACAAGTCTAAGTACAGGTTAGAGGCTGTGGAGAGGTTGTGGATGCCCATCTCTGGAGGTGTTCAAGACCAGGTTGGACAAGGCTCTGAGCATCTGATGTAGAGGGTTGGCAGGGTTGTTGGAGTTAGATTATCTTCAAGGTCCCTTCTAACCCAAACCATTGTATGTTTCCAAGTTTCTATGAACCTTGGTAGTTTTTGGAGATGGAGAAAAATAAAAGCATAGTACAGTGGTTTGAGGTTTTGTAGTTTAGTGGAAAATCTAAGAATCACAATGCAACCTCCATTTAGTACTGTTGCTTCCATGGAGATGTAAAAGCTCCTTTTTGTATGTGTGTGTGGATGTGTCTGTGTCTGTAAAGGCGCTTAAAGAAGTTGCTGTACTTAAGGTGGGGAGTTGCTACACAATTCTCCAGGGCCTAGGACAGCTAAAGAGCAGAGATTTAATTGAAAGAAAGATGTTAGGCAACAGGGCTCCGCAGAGTACCAGGTACAGTGACTACACTCGTCTGAGACAGAGTAGACCCAGAAACAGCTGACTGAACAACTTTTCGTAACCCATACAAACAATGAAGAGGAACAAGTTGTAAGTGTAATGCAGCTACAACACTACAATGAAACAAGAACATGTTTTTATATATATTTTTATATTCCTTGAATACCTGGCTTGATATTCAGGTCTACCCTCTCCCATGTGTTTCATTTAAAAAATATCAAAATTCTGTGAATATATAAATTTCATCATTGTATTAATTTGTGCTTAAAGGAAGGAATATATATTAAAAAAAAAAAAAAAAAAGGTACGTTTGCAAATATTTAGAGGGACTCCTCACAAACATGACCAAGAAACCAGAAACTGTGACTGTAAGAAAATCTTCCAAATGAGAATTTGTCTTTTATGAGCTGAGACTGACATTTTGGTCGTGAAGGAAAGGTGATAGATAGATAGTGTATAAAAAATTGAAACCAAAACATTATAAACTTGACAAATGTTCTGATTTAATTGAAGTTTATTTTTGGTGGAGTCTTAATTTAACTTTTATTTTGAATGATATTTTTTGCCCTTTCATTTTGAAAATAAAATTTAAATCACAATTGTGTTGCCAATATGCATTGTGTTTATAGCAAGCCTTTCTCCTTGTAAAACAAACAAAAAACACACACATCAATGACAATATAAGGATGGCTCAAGATGTATTCTTCTGTTCATACTACTAGACCAAGAATAAAAATGTAACTTTAAATGTGTTTATTAATCCCATTTTGCTAAAGTTAAAGGGCATATAAATGTAGAAGAATGATATATTTTTAATATTTGTATTTGGTGTTAAGTTATTTAGAGATTAGGAAGGCTCCTACACATCCGAATTTAATGGGAGGCAGACACATTTCAAAGAAATTGTTGAGGTATGGATTTGTACAAAAGAATGTTTGATACTATAAAAATAACCCCCAGATTTCTCATTAATTTTTCCCTACTATACTTAGTGACCATAGTGACCAAGACAGCAGAGACACATCTATGACCTGCAAATTTTAGAGATCTGAATTCCCTGTGGTCACAACAAATGTGTGCATGGCTATATGTCTTGTGAAACCAGCTCCTGCTTTTCTGTGCACTACAGGCAGAGAAAATTAAAAGACAAAATGTTTATTTACTACTTTATTCAAAAAGGTAAGCCTACATGTCAGGTTATCTAACAAGATCTGGAAAATGTGCAGCATTGGTACCATCAGTCATTCTGTCATTCCACAAAGAGTGGTGTGGTTGTTTTTCCATCACTGCAGGAGGGCCCCTGATTTGTCACAGGTCCACCTTGCAGCTGAGTGAATGCTCCTTAAATTTGTTGCCACATGTATCATCTTATTAAGAAAAGTTTTGGCACCACTGGCCAGCTGCCAGGGAGAAAAATCTCAGAAACTGAGATGGTTAAAGGGTCTAGATTTGTAGGAACTAAAGTCAGTAATCTTGAAGATAAAAGAGTCCCTCTATTATTAACTCTGAAATAACAGAAACTGCTTGGGACTTATTGTGACAAAGCACAAAGTTTATTTTATCCCAAACAGAAAGAGCTTAGACACTGAATACTCTTATGTGCTTTGACCATCTTCTGAACTGCATTCTCTGGGAGCCCTGTTCAGAAATTACCTTAGATAAAAGACAAGGGCAATTAAAGCCATCCAAAGCTGAATAGCTTTGAAGACATGGTAGCCAAAAAACAAAGCTGAAAAAGGTGCTTTATTCAGATTCTAAAAGCTATGGGAGTGAACAAAAATGTAATCTCAATAGATATGTTTTACTACAGATAATGCTGAAGCCACCAATATTTTTAATAATTTAAAACAAAAACGAGCAGAGGAGGTATGAATCCATAGTACATTTCTATGAGGAGTGCTGTCTTACATCAAAGAAGTAATCATATGAGAAATAGATTTTTATAAGGAGAAGAGGGAAAATGTACAAGAGGTTTTAATTATCTGAGCCCCAAAATACCAATTAAAATTTTTTCAATAATGATAAGAATTCCTTGATAAGAATTTTACAGCAACAGATTCAGAGAATGAAGGAGATATAGGAAAAAAAATGTCTAATATAGTGGAAATTTTCCAAGCAAAGAAATTCTCTCACTCCCCATGGAAGCTTATGGGATGTAGACAGGTCTCTGAAAAATAGATTTAAAAAAAAAAAAAAAGTCATGGAAATGAGATTTGAGATAGAAATGTTCAATAATCAAAATGAGAGCTGATGAAAAATGAGAATACTGAACTACAAATATTCTTGTAAACAATACAGCTTCTGACATTCTTGGAGGGGAGGGGCGGAAGAGATGAGAAGCATCAGATCACATTACATGGAATCATAGAGTCATCTAGTTTGGAAAAGATCCTCAGGATCACCAAATCCAACCATCCTCCTGACCTACTGAGTCCCATCACTAATCTATGTCCCTTAGTACCATGTCTTCACATCTCTTACATTCCTTTAGGGATGGGGACTCTACCACTTCTCTGGGCAGCCTGTTCCAAACCTGGACCAGAATGAAGAAATGAATGAAGAATGAAGAATGAAGAAATGCTTCTTAATGTCCAATCTAAACCTCTGCTGGCACAACTTGAAACCATTTCTTAGCATCCTGTCATTTTTTACCTGAGATAAGAGACTGACACCCTTCTCAATGTAATCTCCTTTCAGGTAGCTGTAACGAACAATGAGGTCTCCCCTCAACCTCCTCTTCTCCAGAAGAAAAAAAACCAACTCCTTCAGTCATGCCACATAAATCCTGTTCTCTGGTCCCTTCACCAAATTAATTACTTTTCTCTGTACACGCTCAAGCAACTTGATATCTTTCTTGTAGTAAGGGGCCAAAAACTGAACACAAGATTCAAAGTGGGGTCTAACCAGTGCTATGTACAAGGGAAAAATCATTTCCCTGGTCCTACTGGCCACACTATTTCTAATGCAGGTCAGGATACCACTGGCCTTCCTGGACACAGGGACATAATGCTGGCTCATGTTGAGCCATCTATTGGCCAGCACTCTCAGGTCCTTTTCTTCTGAGCAACTTTCCAGACACTCTTCCCCAAGCCTATACTGTTAAATGGGGTTGCTATGCCCCAAGTGCAGCACCTGATATTTGGTCTTGTTGAATGACATGTTATTGGACACAGCCCATGAATCCAGCCTATCCAGATCCCTCCACAAAACCTTCCTACCCTTAAGTAGATCGACAATCCTACCTAACTTGTGAATTTACTGAGGGTGCACTTTATCCCCTCATCCAGATCACTGAAAAAAATGTTAAACAAAACTGACCCCAAGACAGCCCTGGGAAATGTGAGAAATGATATCAGACAGACTTTGCACAGTGATCAGAACTTTTCCTCACATGATAGCAGTATGGCAAAGTGTTAATCCAGCTCATAAGTCCCAAGGAAGATTTTTTTTTTTTTTGTTCCTGGATTATGTGCATGAAAAAATGTAATGCTGGAAGAACTGGTGTTATAGATGAAACAGTGGTCTTCAGTTTAGAAAAGGTAGAATGAGAACTAAGCAAAATTCATGTTGGTAATGTTGAACTCAGAACTTGTAAAGGGCTGTAAATCGAATATATGGGAAAATTACAAACTTGAGTATTATTGTTATAGTTAAATGGAGAGAAAAGTATCAAATATTGAGTTAGGTATATGACAAGTCTTTGGTCAGATACATTCATTGAAAGGAAGAGGGACTAGAGTAATGTAAGAAGATTTTGTGGGAGTTAAATAGTTTTTCAATTAAATTCAAATATGATTGAATGATAATGTATGTCATGTGAGTGCTGCACTTAGAATTCCATTGTCTTCAAGCAGACAGCAGACAGGTGCAAAGGGAAGACAGGTTTTTGATTTTTTTTTTCTTAGAAAAAAACATAACTTTTTTTTTTTTTCATCACTGTTGAAGAAAATGCAAGGAAAACTTTATTCATCTGTAAACATCAAATATCTCCATAAATGTATTAAACTGAATTATTGAGCTATGTCTGTAATGGGGAAATTGGTGAAATGGCATCTGGCAGCTATTTCTTTTTCCTCTCTCTTCTATCAGCAGGGTTCTGAAGAGTGCCATTAGAAAACACTATATATTCCTCACATCTCCTTGAGAGACTTCATGTCTCATTTCTTTATGTAGCTGTTTATGTTGTTTTAGGCTCTTGAGCTGTTTCATAGGAAAAAAAGATAATATATATACATAGAAAATTATTAACATATTTTTAGTTGCATAGAAAAAAAATATGGTATGTCATATTGTGATTTTAGGACAACAAAAGACTCACAGAATTTTGGAGGTAGTATCACTTCTCTGGCAAAGCTAAGCAAATGAAATAAATCTCCTACATAATAAAAAGAATATATCTCTTGAAGTGATAGTAATACAAAAAGGTGTGCCTTAAGATTAAATGGGATTAATTTCATCAAACTTGCCTCAAGAAGAAATACAGTCATGAAGATTATTTGACAGGATAATAGTTAAGAAAAAAAATATGATAATCTACTATAAAATACTGCTGTGACATGCACATTAAATATTAGAGTTTAGGAGTGAGTTATTCTAAATACAAAGGTAACAGGTTTCTTTTCAAACATTTTTGGAAACATTAATATTAATTAGATATGTAAGTAAGATTCTCATTTCTCCTAGGTAGATGGAATAGCACAGTCCATAGTAGGGATTTACATTAAGTTATATGCAAGTTCAAGTGAAATATGAGACCTTTTTGCACTTATAATTGGGAGAAGAAAGGACAGCACATTATTTGTACATATAGTGCGTTAAAGATATCTCACAGAGACAACAATGCTGATATTAAACCATAACAGACAGCAAGGCTCAGAGGCATTAAGTGAATAATTTTTTGAAAGTGCTTGGATGTCTGCATTATGTTAATTGTGCATTAGAAGTTGTTATTATTATCTTTGAGTCAAGAAACTAAGCATTTCTTTAAGACTATCTGTAAGAATCATGCAAAGATTCATGTTTTGTCATATTGTCATACTAAAGGATTCGAACTCAGACTTTAAATGAGGCAAATCTGAGATATTGAAAGCCACAGACATTTGGCCATCTAATAATGAATTCAAGGAGAGTTAGATATCCAGATATTTCTGAGGACCTGAGCTCAAATTCTTACATTAATGCAAAGAACTGAATCATCTTAAAGTGTTTGATTTGAATATTTTATAGAGTGCCAAGTAACAAATTATTGATTTTATTTCTCTAGCGTAACATAATCAAAGTAAACATCTCCGGTTAAAGCTTTCTCAGAATAAAAATATTGACCTATTCATGAACTCAGTCTGTAGCTTTATTGTATAAAAAAGGTCCTATAAAATTCCCACTAGCTCATACATCAGGAAAAATAGCAATTAAAGGTATTCTTCTCCACTCTAATTTTCATATCTATTGATGCATGTGCTGTGAACTGTCATTGTTATAATTTTAAGTACAGAGTGATTCCACATCCTGTGGTAATTTTGCAATGAATCCTGTAGGGTAAGAAAGGTGAACTGATTACAAATTTTTGCGTAAACAAGAAGTAGGTTTAAAAAAAGAGTTGTGCAACAAATATGTGAAGCTTATTATTGTTCACCTAGTGTTTTTCTTTGCAAAGGTTTTGCACTGTTACTGAATATTTGTCTTCAATTAAAAGATTTATTCTTCCTTATATAATTTATTCCACTTTTTACATTGATTTTTGCTGCTTGTCTCAAGATTGGTTTAGTGCCTACTGTTTGGTCACAATTGGCTGTATGGTAACCACAATTTTTATATTCTATTCCTGTTGCTTTTACTTTTATTGGAAACTGCCATTGATTAGTTTCAGCAAAACACAGCTTCCAAAGTTGTAAGACTGTGAGACAACTGTCAAGTGTGTCAGTATTAATATTTATACAGCTTAGCTGATATCCTTTCCAGTAGGTTTTCTGTAGCAGAAGGTGACTAATCTTTAAGAACAGATGTAGGGGATGTGGGAATGAAATTTCCTTGGAACATACCGGTACAGAAGCTGTCATCAAATCTGAGATATATCCATGTTGAATGTCACTAACCACTCTGATCCTAGTTGAGATCCTATCTGACAGCAGTACTGAGGTGCTTCTAGTGGCATGATAATTGAATTCTAGTATGAACTCTTCTTTTGCAGACATATTTCCATTTGGATGCAACACTGATGATGAAAATTGAATATATATATATGTGTATGAACAAATATACATTTGAATATATATATATATAGTTGCTCTTTCTCTTCTGCCTGTCTGCAAACCTCCCTGCCTGTTCTACCTTTGACACCAGACACCTCAGGAGACCAGGCTTTTAGAAAACTACCAAACTTCAATTACTTCTATTTCTATTCTATTACTTGCTTTCCATGTGGTACAAAATATTAAGACAGTCATTATAATAATACTTACTTTTTAAATTTGTACATCTCCAGTGATTCCAAAAGTCTTCATTTGATTTACGGAGATCAACTCTTTTAGTTTTGCTAGTAGTTCTGGCCCTAAATCTTTAAGGTGTTGGTATCTGAATGTAGTTTTCAAGTCCTTGAAAGAGTCCAGAGGAGGGCAATGAAGCTGTTAAAAGGGCTGGAAGGTATTTCCTATGAGGAGGGGATCACTTGGGTTTGGAGAAGAGGAGGCTCAGAAGTGATCTCTTTTCTTTCCACAACTTTCTGAGGAGTGGAAGTAGAAAGGAAGGTGCTGGTCTCTTCTTCCTGGTACCTACTAACAGGACGTATGGGAATGGCATAAAACTAAACCAGAGGAAGTTCAGACTGGATATTAGTTATTAAAATTTCTTTACCGTGAGGGTGGTCAATCACCGGGACAGAATTCCTGGAAAGGTGGTTGATGACCCATGCCTGTCAGTGTTCAAGAAGCACTCGAATAATGCCCTCAATAGTATGTTTTAACTTTTGGTTAGCCCCGAAAAGGGGTAATCTCTAATGCAGGCAGTTGGATTTGTGTAGGTCCTTTCCAACTGAACTACTTAATTCAATTCTGTTCTACTCTATTGGAAAAAATAACCCTTGACATAAAATTCTACTATTTTTCCTTCTGGATCACATGTAAATAAGTATTAAGATGGTCAACAGAGCCATTTTTTTCTCTTTGAAATGAAACATTTTTGGTTTTATATAACTCTGAGGTTTTCTTTTATTTGTTTCAACATGTTAGGTCCTGAGGAAAAGCTGCTGCAGTCTTCATGCAAGACTCATTTTCTAAATGAATAGGAAAAAGCAGGATTTAATATGAATTCTTGACTATTGAATCTTATGGGAGAATTTCCATCGACCTGGGAAATCTCTGTGAATCCTGTTTTCCATTAATGACATCTGGATGATATATCAGGTAATTATCTTTTCATAAATAAGAGTACTCTGACTACTTCCAACAAAATCTTGAAAGCTGTATTACTTTTATATGGCCACTTGGACGGTCTTACTGTGTCTCTTTCCATTGAAGTACTATAATTACTATACTTTAAAAAGCATACCATAAGGTTAGATATAATGTCCAGATTGTGTTCCGCTCTCCTCCATCTCCCTCCCCACCCCCACCAAAAAAAAAAAAGATTAATTGACTAATTTTGTTCCAACTCTCATTTTCTCAATAATCTTTATCTTGTGAATGGATGAATATAATTTTACCCTGAGTTCACTTTGCAGTCTGAAGATTGTCACAAGAATGGATTGGGTGTCATTTTCTCTTCTTGTTGCAGTCTCTGTCATGGGTTCTCACAGACCTTTAATGTTTGATATGTTCTCATCTCATTACATATTCTCATTCCCATAACAAAGATTATAATGAGAGATGAAAATGTCATAAAATTAATCCATTCTCATAACAGACTGTAATGAGGACAGAAAATGGAACAAAATTAATCCATTCTCATAACAATTCGAAGATTGTAATGAGAACAGAAAATGGCATGAAATTTATCCTTCTTGTGACAATCTTAAAATTGTACCAGGGCAGGAAAGGATACGAGATTAACTGGCCCTCAAGACAAAAGCTTTACTGAGAACTGAACATTCTACCACAGTAATCCATTCTTACAATAAATTGAAAAGTATAATTCTGTGGTTGTGTAGAGATGCCATATGTAAATCACTAACCATTTTAAGATCCTCTAAAATATCATGAGATTTATACCTCTGTCACCTCAGGGGAGCGAAAAACATGTATAAAGTTTGTAACACTCAATTTTGTTCTTGAGGACAAAATTCTGTTTCATGATGTGAAACAAGTCATGTAAGTAACACTATTAAAATTTAATGTACTTAAATATGGTGTGCCTAACATTGAAAATTCATTATTTGTATTGAATAAATTGGACCAAACATTTAAAGAGCTATTTTTGACCTTGAGGCATTTATTCTACACTACATAAAATGTTAACGCCTCTCATTCCTCACATATATGGAGTGTCATTCACAACATGATTCAGGTGTTTAACTCCTGCTTTACAGTCACATTAAGCTTGTCAGTCAAAATTTCTGACCCACAAATCCCTCCTCAGCTTGCCGCTACTGAAATCTGGAGGTACTGGGAGGTTTTAGGCAAGATATGTACAGGCCAGCTAGGGAATCTGAAGACTGAATGGTCTTGCCTGCCTCCTTTTCCATGGTTCATCCTCCTGCGCAATAGTCTGTGGTGGACCACATCCCAAGGTACTGAGCTCTCTCCGTCTTTGTGCAAAGAGTCTGAACATCTAATTCAGATTGGTAGATGCTGCTCTTGCAGGATGCAACATTCCATACTTCAGAATGGAGATCTATTGGGGGCACTTAGCTCATACTCTAGTCATCAAATAGTGATTGTTAAGAAATCAGACTTTGTCAAACAGTGCTATTTAGGGAAATAAGCACTCTTCAAGCAACATAATATATATATACATATATTAGCCTATGTTATACTACATTAAAATTCATATTCTCTCAATGTCTTACAAGAATTTAGTAATCTGTACTGACACAAAATAAACAAAAAGAAGAAAACAAACAAAAAGAAGAAAACAAAAATCAATGCTTTTCTTTAAAATCTGACTTATTTTTGTATTACACATGAATATTCTGGAGAAAATATGCAACACAATCCTGTATGATTTTTTTGAAAATGATTGTTTCTGTGCAGCCTCATGCATGAAAATGTCTTATTGTTTTTGACTCCTGTCTACTCTTTTTGATAAGTTTAGTCTTTTTACCAAGCTGTTAATGTACCTTCTGTTTTTCCCTGAGTATTAATCTATTCCTCATAGAGACAAACTTTAATTTTCACCACTATAACATACACCATGATTGGCTGTGAACTTTTACTCACTGTTGTCCTTACACTGTTTTCTGAAAACTGTATCCACAGAAACTTTCCTATCATTTAACTCCCAGGAATTTCCACCCTCTAAAGTAGCATATGTAAATATGTAGCATTAATGAAAAATAACTATTTTTATTCAAACTTATATGTCTCAAAATATAAACAGTACTTTCTTTATTAACCTATGTAAATGAGAAGAATAATACGCAAAGAGAGCAAGAGTTTTAGTAAGTAATTTCTTCTTTGTGTTTTCCTTTTCTTCATTCAGACTTACAGATTTTTTTTTTTTTTTTGGGGGGGGGATTGGTTTAAATTTGCAAAGCATGATTATGAGCATTCACATTCCCAGCTGAAATTTGAGAAATAATTCTGTGCCTTTCCCAAAGTGTTTCACTGATTGTTCACTCTGCTAGCTTTTCTTGCTTCTTGTCCACTCAGGTCAAAACCTATTATCCAGTAACACAGTGAAAATCCTTCCATAAATCTTGTCCTTTCTAATCTTAAAAGTAAGCTTCCTGAGGTGGACATGGCTTGCTCTATCCATTTTTGAGGGACTGTGTACACGTGCAAAGCTCTCAATTTGTTTTTCAGAAGCTCTCACTTTTATAGCTGGTCTCAAACACCAATATTTGCTAGCTGCTCTTTCACCTCCAGGGCGATGAAACAGGTTAAGTCCCTCCAGGCTTCCACTAGCTGCTGAACCATCATTTCGAGTAGACTACATTCCAAGTGCTTAGTCGAGAAGGGGAATGAGAATAAAATGTCTGAAGCTCAGTCCAAATACATACTGTTGTAAGGATGTAAAAGGGCATATTATCTAGAAATAACCAAGGTTTATTAAAGCTCCATTTATTTTCAGTTAGTGTTCACTGCTGTCAAGGTAAATTTCTGCTGTAGAGTGCTTTTATACTGAGGGAATCCTATAAGCCATCTGATGATGAATGTTACATATTTTACGCACAGTTCCTAATATTGTAATGGCCTCTTTGTGATGTGGATGTTTAAGACTACTTTTGTGTCTTGTAGATATATTGCTAAGAGGATAATGGAAAGGAAATTAGATGTTTAATCTAAGTGGGCACTCAGTGCACCTGTTGCTAAGCAAAATAATTTGCTAAGCAAAGTAAGTTGGTATGAAGGTTGTATCTGTAAATATCTGTGTTTCATCAATGATATGGGTATAATTTTATAATTTATTTTATAATTTTGCTTTACACATCCTTACAGAACTTACTGTAGGAAATGATAAGCCACGAGCATCACTGTTTCTTTTTTTTTTTTTTTTAATTATTTATTCTCAATTTTAGCGTCATTCCTTCATAAATAGTTGGCCTATATGTATGCTAAAAAATGGGGGGGGGGGGGGGGGCACACACACCATTTTTGAGCTTTGAAGAACTGTAGAACTTTTCCGTCTATCAGTAAAGCAGCATTCACTCAGTTTATGTCACATCTTAAATATTCATTTGGCTACAGACAGTTCGTGACTTACTTATGAATATATATATATTTATATGGGATGCAGAATTAACTCTTCTTTCTGTAGCATTCAGAATAATTAAGGGAAGGGTAGGCAGAGACAGTCATTACCTATGAAACTATATCTTTTATTTATCTATGTATTTTAACTTTTGAGAGTAATGAAGTATTTGCATCTGGTCACACTCTATTCTGTAAACAAATTGGTATAGGAATGGTTGTAGTGACAAGGACATTAAATATTCTCAATAATGGTGTATATATATACATGTAAAGTAAGCAACTTGGCATCTTCTCAGGAAAATATGCTATATTTTTCTATTCTCCCTTCCCTTCCCTTCCCTTCCTTCCC
>NC_137697.1:55713583-55908583 GCF_964034855.1 Anser brachyrhynchus | reverse complement strand
GGAGAGGAGACTCGAGGAGAGGAGACTCGAGGAGAGGAGACTCGAGGAGAGGAGACTCGCGGAGAGGAGAGGAGAGGAGAGGAGAGGAGAGGAGAGGAGAGGAGAGGAGAGGAGAGGAGAGGAGAGGAGAGGAGAGGAGAGGAGAGGAGAGGAGAGGAGAGGAGAGGAGAGGAGAGGAGAGGAGAGGAGAGGAGAGGAGAGGAGAGGAGAGGAGAGGAGAGGAGAGGAGAGGAGAGGAGAGGAGAGGAGAGGAGAGGAGAGGAGAGGAGAGGAGAGGAGAGGAGAGGAGAGGAGAGGAGAGGAGAGGAGAGGAGAGGAGAGGAGAGGAGAGGAGAGGAGAGGAGAGGAGAGGAGAGGAGAGGAGAGAGGAGAGGAGAGGAGAGGAGAGGAGAGGAGAGGAGAGGAGAGGAGAGGAGAGGAGAGGAGAGGAGAGGAGAGGAGAGGAGAGGAGAGGAGAGGAGAGGAGAGGAGAGGAGAGGAGAGGAGAGGAGAGGAGAGGAGAGGAGAGGAGAGGAGAGGAGAGGAGACTCGAGGAGAGGAGACTCGAGGAGAGGAGACTCGAGGAGAGGAGAGGAGAGGAGAGGAGAGGAGAGGAGAGGAGAGGAGAGGAGAGGAGAGGAGAGGAGAGGAGAGGAGAGGAGAGGAGAGGAGAGGAGAGGAGAGGAGAGGAGAGGAGAGGAGAGGAGAGGAGAGGAGAGGAGAGGAGAGGAGAGGAGAGGAGAGGAGAGGAGAGGAGAGGAGAGGAGAGGAGAGGAGAGGAGAGGAGAGGAGAGGAGAGGAGAGGAGACTCGAGGAGAGGAGACTCGAGGAGAGGAGAGGAGAGGAGAGGAGAGGAGAGGAGAGGAGAGGAGAGGAGAGGAGAGGAGAGGAGAGGAGAGGAGAGGAGAGGAGAGGAGAGGAGAGGAGAGGAGAGGAGAGGAGAGGAGAGGAGAGGAGAGGAGAGGAGAGGAGAGGAGAGGAGAGGAGAGGAGAGGAGAGGAGAGGAGAGGAGAGGAGAGGAGAGGAGAGGAGAGGAGAGGAGAGGAGAGGAGAGGAGAGGAGAGGAGAGGAGAGGAGAGGAGAGGAGAGGAGAGGAGAGGAGAGGAGACTCGAGGAGAGGAGACTCGAGGAGAGGAGAGGAGACTCGAGGAGACTCGAGGAGACTCGAGGAGAGGAGAGGAGAGGAGACTCGAGGAGAGGAGAGGAGAGGAGAGGAGAGGAGAGGAGAGGAGAGGAGAGGAGAGGAGAGGAGAGGAGAGGAGAGGAGAGGAGAGGAGAGGAGAGGAGAGGAGAGGAGAGGAGAGGAGAGGAGAGGACAGGACAGGACAGGACAGGACAGGACAGGACAGGACAGGACAGGACAGGACAGGACAGGACAGGACAGGACAGGACAGGACAGGACAGCAGAGGACAGGAGAGGAGATGAGACTCGAGGAGAGGAGACTCGAGGAGAAGAGACTCGAGGAGAGGAGACTCGAGGAGACTCGAGGAGAGGAGACTCGAGGAGAGGAGACTCGAGGAGAGGAGACTCGAGGAGAGGAGAGGAGACTCGAGGAGAGGAGAGGAGACTCGAGGAGAGGAGACTCGAGGAGAGGAGACTCGAGGAGAGGAGACTCGAGGAGCGGAGAGGAGAGGAGAGGAGAGGAGACTCGAGGAGAGGAGACTCGAGGAGAGGAGACTCGAGGAGAGGAGACTCGAGGAGACTCGAGGAGACTCGAGGAGAGGAGAGGAGACTCGAGGAGAGGAGACTCGAGGAGAGGAGACTCGAGGAGAGGAGACTCGCGGAGAGGAGAGGAGAGGAGACTCGCGGAGAGGAGAGGAGAGGAGAGGAGAGGAGAGGAGAGGAGAGGAGAGGAGAGGAGAGGAGAGGAGAGGAGAGGAGAGGAGAGGAGAGGAGAGGAGAGGAGAGGAGAGGAGAGGAGAGGAGAGGAGAGGAGAGGAGAGGAGAGGAGAGGAGAGGAGAGGAGAGGAGAGGAGAGGAGAGGAGAGGAGAGAGAGGAGAGGAGAGGAGAGGAGAGGAGAGGAGAGGAGAGGAGAGGAGAGGAGAGGAGAGGAGAGGAGAGGAGAGGAGAGGAGAGGAGAGGAGAGGAGAGGAGAGGAGAGGAGAGGAGAGGAGAGGAGAGGAGAGGAGAGGAGAGGAGAGGAGAGGAGAGGAGAGGAGAGGAGAGGAGAGGAGAGGAGAGGAGAGGAGAGGAGAGGAGAGGAGAGGAGAGGAGAGGAGAGGAGAGGAGAGGAGAGGAGAGGAGAGGAGAGGAGAGGAGAGGAGAGGAGAGGAGAGGAGAGGAGAGGAGAGGAGAGGAGAGGAGAGGAGAGGAGAGGAGAGGAGAGGAGACTCGGGGAGAGGAGAGGAGAGAGGAGAGGAGAGGAGAGGAGAGGAGAGGAGAGGAGAGGAGAGGAGAGGAGAGGAGAGGAGAGGAGAGGAGAGGAGAGGAGAGGAGAGGAGAGGAGAGGAGAGGAGAGGAGAGGAGAGGAGAGGAGAGGAGAGGAGAGGAGAGGAGAGGAGAGGAGAGGAGAGGAGAGAGGAGAGGAGAGGAGAGGAGAGGAGAGGAGAGGAGAGGAGAGAGAGGAGAGGAGAGGAGAGGAGAGGAGAGGAGAGGAGAGGAGAGGAGAGGAGAGGAGAGGAGAGGAGAGGAGAGGAGAGGAGAGGAGAGGAGAGGAGAGGAGAGAGGAGAGGAGAGGAGAGGAGAGGAGAGGAGAGGAGAGGAGAGGAGAGGAGAGGAGAGGCCAGGTCTTCAGCCAGTTCTCGCAGTACCCTCGGGTGGATCCCATCCGGCCCCATCGACTTGCGTACATCCAAGTGCTGTAGCAGGTCGCCAGCCATTTATAGTGAGCACCACATCCTGCTCCCCATCCTCTTCCACCAGCTCAGGGTACTGGATACCCACAGAACAGCTGGTTTTGCCGCTAAAGACTGAGGCAAATAAGGCATTAAGAACCTCAGCCTTTTCCTCATCTCCTGTAACTAAGTTTCCCCCCACAACCAGTAAAGGATGGAGATTGTCATTAGTCCTCCTTTTCTTGTTAATGTATTTATAAAAACATTTTCTGTTATCTTTAACAGTAGTAGCCAGATTGAGCTTCAGATAAGGTTTGTCGTTTCTAATTTTTTCCCTGCACATCCCTACAACATCCTTATAATCCTTCTGAGTGGCCTGCCCTCTTTTCCAAAGATCATAAACCCTCATTTTTTTTATTTTTTTTTTCTTTGGGCACGTGGGGACAGACTGCTCCTGAGCCATTAAGGTTTCCTTCTTGAAGAGTGCCCAGACTTCCTGGACTCCTCTGCCCTTCAGGACTGCCTCCCAAGGGACTTTGCCAACCAGTGTTCTGAACAGCTCAAAGTCAGCCCTCCGGAAGTCCAAGACAGCAGTCTTACTGATCCCCTTCCTGGCTTTGCAAGAATAGAAAACTCTACTATTTCGTGGTCACTCTGCCAAAGACAGCTCCCAACCACCACATCTCCCACCAGTCCTTCTCTGTTTGTGAACAGAAAGTCCAGTGGGGCACCTCCCCTGGTAGGCTCTCTAACCAGCTGCGTCAGGAAGCTATCTTCTACACTCTCCAGAAACCTCCTAGACTGCTTTCTCTGGGCTGTGTTGTGCTTCCAGGATATGTCTGGGAAGTTGAAGTCCCCCACGAGAACAAGCGCTGATGATTTCGCGGCTTCTGCCAGCTGCCTGTAGAACTCCTCATCCGTCTCCTCATCCTGGTCTCGGTGGTCTATAACAGACCCCCCACCAGGATGCTTGCCTTGTTGGCCTTCCTCTGATCCTAACCCCAGGGACTCAACCTTATAATTCCCAGACTCAGGTTCCTCAACATCAAAACACTCTCTAATATAGAGAGCCACACCACCACCCTTTCTGTGCTGTCTGTCCCTTCTGAAGAGCCTATAGCTAGACATTGCAGCACTCCAGTGCATGAGAGTGGTCCCACCACGTTTCCGTGATGGCAACCAAGTCATAGCCTTCCCGCTGCACGATGGCTTCCAGCTCCTCTTGCTTGTTGCCAAGCTGCGTGCATTAGTGTAGATGCACTTCAGTTGGGTCATTGCCTGCTCCCCCTGGCCCTGACACTGTTCCCCTGCACACCTCTAACAAGCCTTATTCCCTCCCTGTCCCCATCCCCTTCTTTCCTAGTTTAAAGCCCTCCCAATAAGCCCTGCCAGCTCTTGCACTAGTGTCTGTAACTATATGCATGCCTCTCAGGTTTATATACATGAGTATATGAACATGAAGTTTTCTGACACTAAGTCTTTCCCCTGATTTGTTGATTTTCACCAAAGCAATTGAAAAAACCCAGACTTTAAGAATGAATGAGTTCCTTACAGTGTATCATGAACCTGTATGACATTAATAGCTAAAGCACATTCATCCTGATGGGAAAAACACATGTGTAAATTGATCTAACTTGATGCTTGAGCTAGAATCTTTTTTTCTATACATCAAAGCACCAAGTCAGGTAAGCATATCAGTGTATACTTCCTTAATGGTTATATGGAATAAAGAAGTTGTCACTGAATTTAAAATGTGAAGGTAGTCAGTAATGAAAGCATGAAGTAGCCTATAATGAAAACAAATAACAATTCTAAAACCAGAGAATATTAAACTACTAATTTTAGATTTGGATAAAAAAGGACCCATTCTAAGTTTACTGAGGTAATAGGAGAAATATCACTTCACATCAAATGCTTTGAATTACTCCTGAAATTCATACTGCCAAGTACAGGATTTGGCCCAGATTTTCCAATGTATCAACTATTAATCCAGTACAAATATAATAAATGCTTCATTAAAACATTTGTTACATCTCACTTCCTATCCTAATTGAACATAGGAGAACAAAGGAGAAACAAAATGTGGAAGGAGTTAACATAATGGTCACTGCACCGAGCCTGTCTGAATTTAAGAAGAGATTGGACTGTGCACTTAGTCACATGGTCTGAACTTTTGGGTAGACCTGTGCGGTATCAAGAGTTGGACTTGATGATCCTTAAGGGTCCCTTCCAACTCAGGATATTCTATGGTTCTATGATAATCAAGAAAAATATTTCTGATTTAAAATATTTCTGATTTGATGATAAGTTTAACATTTCAGGTAACAAGTATTCTAACCTGTTCCTTAGTTCCTCTAACATTTTTGTTGCCATTAGCATTTTCAGTTGTCTTATAACAAACAAAATTCATGCATTGAGAGAAGACATATAAAAGCACTGTGCTTGTAAACTGAAAAAACATTGGGAAACAATAAAATTAATGGATATAATAACATCATGTCATAATTGCAATGATTTCAATTTTAGATGTTAATGAAACTTTAAAACAAAAATAAACAGATACCTAGGAAGCCATAAGACAAAGTCAAATTCATAGAAAAGTGAAAATATAGAAAGGAGAAAGAGCAGGGATTTATATATTAATTTTAATAAAACTTCTATCACAGGTCTTTAGGAAATTGCTTCCAAAAGCCTCCCTCCTGCCACAGTATTCAATGTTCTTTATGGATTCTTTTACCTTATAGTCAAATCCACCAGCTTTTGTAGTTGCCAAGAATGTTTATTTTCCAAAGTGGAAAAGCTAAGAGGTGGTAGCCAAAAGAATACCGGAATACCAGACCAAATAAAATAAAATAAAATAAGTAAAACAAAACTTCATTACTTTATTCTGTTTTGATGCTGAATTAGTGCTGCTAGTCAGATTATTGAATCATGTTAAATCCAGAAAAAATAACAAATGACCAAAGTACATTTGCAAGACAAGTTCCCTTTTCCTTTCCTTTCTTCAGGGTTGAATTCTAAGTCTCCAAGATTAATCATCAGCTGAGACATAATTATGCAATATGTTAGTGTAGACCAGTATATGTTAAAGATGTCGATTTTGTTGCTACTAAGATGTACTTGAAGGTTTACTTCACTTTCATTCCTTGCATCTCTCTATTTGTATGTTCATGTAAAATAATTTTTTTTTCTGGCTCTTCGTTCCACTTCTGCTTCATTTACATTTGCATTAATTCTTCAGTAGATCATTAAAAACTCATAGTGTAGCTGATGGCCTGCAAAAATAGTTTCTCTCTGCAAAAGATAAGGATTTCTTGTATGTCAGAGAAAGCTTCTACTTCTGACATATACTGTAAGTATAGTTAAATTTGAGTGATATGATTTTCAATATTATCCACAATACATATTTTTCAGATCATAGTTAATCTCTTTTAACACCTTACAAGTTTTGGTGTCACTGCTTCCAGACTGTGGTTTCTGTAGAACATGGAATATGGAAAGTTTATTTTTTTTTCAGAATCCCTTTGACATTTCTGAAAAACTCTCCTTGTGATATGAGTGGGAATAGATAGCATGAGGAGATTATTTATTTATTTATTTATTTATTTATTTATTTATTTATTTAAGTCATGCAACAATTTTGAAACATTTAGTTGCATGACTGATCTATGAAACTATCTGAGCATAGTAGGAATATCTGCCTTTCCCCCCCCCCTTTTTTTTTTTAATGTAGTAATTAATTTTATACTAATGCATTTCTTTTATGCTCAAAAAAGAGAATTAGAGACAACTTTCCACAAGAATTAGAGACAGCTTCCCTTGACTATTCTGTAAATGTCTGAATAATAAGTTGTATGACGATGTCCATCTCACATATCTCTCTATGTTTCTCCTTTAAATAGGCATTGTTTGGCTCTATAAACATAAAAGTGCTATTGCATAATACATAAATATCCTCACTGGATGATGACATATGTATAGAAAATAATTTTTATAGTTATTTCTCTAAAATAATTAAAAGGGAGAAGGGAGCAAATTTTGAATTTTACATCTATGCATCATTGTCATGATTGCTTAATTATTTTAGATTCTCAGACGTACTGCATTTTCTTCATTATTTCTCTGGAAGCATTTAAAGTCAAAACCCCTAACTTTCACATATAATACAGAGTAAATTAATTTCTATCTTGCAACCTGTTGTTATATTCCCATAATTACTAATGTTACATTTCCATAATTGCAAACAATTATTTGAAACAAGGACCAAGTAAATTTATTAGTTTGTTTTGCTGTTGCTGTTTGTTTGTTTGTTTGCTTGTTTTAAAAATATGAAGGAAGTGAAATTCTCTTGTCTTTCTATAATCTGTTAATCAAGGCCAAAGTTGAAAAACTACACTTAAGCAGAAGACTGTAAATGAAACGTCTCTTAGGTCAAATTTTATAGGCTTTTGTGTTATTAGAGAGATCTACTACTACTAAATTTGGGCAATAGGGCCTAAGCCATGCTTATTAGAGTTGTTAAAAATAACTCCTGTATCTTCTGGAATGAAAGAGCATGTGTAGTCCTGCATCACCCACATAGTCTGCTACTGGGAAATGAAATCAAAAAAACTTCATTCTCATATCAGTAGTTGAAACTAGCATTAATAAGGACAAGATTGTCCTACAGACTGAATTTCTTTTCCTTAAATCACAGGAATTTCCCCTCATTACTGTCTCCTTATTCTGTTTTGTCATGTTGACCTTTTAGAGGGAAGAACATACAACCTTACTGTTACCATTATATGTCTGAAGACATCAATAACTAAACTTCTGCTGATTTCACTGATCCCTAGAAGTTCAATTTCTGTTGATTCTCTTGCTGCCATTTAGTAATATTTTCTCCTACCAAAGAGTGGTAGGTGGTAAGAGCAAAAAGGAAAAGGAGATTCTAGTTCTGCTTATGGTATTAAGATGTGAATTTCAGTGGAAGGTAAAACTATTAAAATAGCAACACTTTATCTGCTTCCTTTCCAAAGTATTAAACAAATAAATACTGAGGGGTTTTATGTTCTTCTTAAAATATCTATATAAATCTAATAAATACGATAATTAGTGTCTCAAAATCACTGCTTCATGTCAGCTAGATTTAATGTATTTCATGTGCTGTATGCTCTGGGTCTGTAAGTATTGACATTTTGTGTGAGACCTCTAAACTATTCTTAAATAGAGCTCAAACACTTTGACTTGTAGCAAGGCGAGGGGTCTGTCTCTTGTCCTAAGCACAGAGTGATACAAGAAGATATAGTCTCAAGTTTCACCAGGGGAAGTTTAGGTTGGATTTTGGGAAAAAATTTCTTCACTAAAAGGGTAGTAAGACATTGGAACAGGCTTCCCAGGGAAGTAGTTGAGTCAGCATCCCTGGAGGTATTCAAAATAGATGCAGTAGCTTAGGGACATAGTTTAGTGGCAGGATTGGCAGTGCCAGGTTAATAGTTGGACTTGATGATCTTAGAGGTCTTTTCCAGCTTAAATAACTCTATGGTTCAATGAGTTTTTGTTTGTTTGTTCGTTTGCTTGTTTTTCTGAAAGAGCAGATTTTGATTTTACACAAGTAATATTCTAACATTAGTTCTCACTTGTTCTTCTGTGCCTGTACAATAGCAAAGTTAACGTTCTCATAATTTTTATGAAGCAGTAAGATGTGCTGATGAATCACTGGAACACCTTGCAAATATGTCTTACTTCCTTTAGTGATAAAAGTTCAGAGTACTGTGTGACAATTCAAAAACATTTTAAATCTTCTTTGCAATGGCTTAACACAGATATGATGGCCTTCCTTATGATTTTTTAAGCTTATTTATTCTGCCCACTGAAGATCTGTAGGGTTGTATAGGGAGACATACTCCCTGTCTCTACAAGCTAAGAACTGTTGTTAGTTTCTTCACAATCAGTTCAACATTAAACACAAGTTTCTATGGTGCTTTGTTTTTCCATGGATCCCACCTTTCTTGGTCTCAACACTTCCCTGTTTGTGGGCAAATCTCAGTGTTCCTTTCTATCTGTCCTTTTTAATACACAAAATTACCAGGGATGTAGGAAAAAACCTAGATAGAGTTTAATCTGCCTGCAGTTTGATTGCACTAGCTTCCTTTTCTGTGCACCCACTGCAGTGTTCCTTGCTGCTGATGAAGCTCCACAGCTTTCTTGGATGACCTGATCCCAAAAGGCAAAGAGGTGATACACTGCTGTGAAAACGAATGCAAGACAGAGCAAGTGTTTAAAAGGGGCTAGCAGCAGACCTATTGCTCCTCTCTGTGAAACTAGAAGCATTCCTAAACCACATGAGCCAAAAGTAGAGAAAAGGGAAAGACAGACATTGCTAACCACCTGTTACATCAAGGTTAGGTTTGTCAATGCTTTTTTTTCCATTAGATTTGTTCCGAGTCTCAGCCATGTCTAGTTTCAGTGTACTTAAATACCCTACGTATATTTAAACCTTTTATTTGACTTGTGCTACAATTATTGTCTTAGCTTTTAGTCTTTATGAAGTGCAGTCCATTGATACTGATTCAATATTAGTAAGCCCTTCCAACATATAAATAATTATGATGGTCTTGTGTTGCTTTCTGTGTAGTGTCCTCAGTAAGGTGATATTTGAACTTTTATTTATTTATTTATGAATATTAGTTCTCAGTGGTACACAATTAACCATACTACTGTGGGTGCCTGCAGATTTTCATGTGGTAGCTAGATATATTTGTTATTTATTTCATAATAAACTAAAAGGTGTAAGTAATATCACCCTCCTCCCTAATATGTTATCTGAACAAGACAAGTGTCTTCTGTTTTACTAGGTAGCTTTTCAAGTCCAACCATCACCTAACACTACTCAATTCACCACTAAACCATGACCTTAAGTACCGCATCCACATGATTCTTTACCTCCAGGGATGGCAACACCACCACTTCCCTGGGCAGCTTATTCTAATGCCTAACCACTTTTCTGTGAAGACCGCAACATCTACCCTTTCTGGTAGTTGTAGAGAACAATGAGCCCTCCCTATCCCCGGACTAAACAAATATATTTCCCTCAGCTACTCATGTGTCTTGTTCTCTTGCCCTTTCAGCAGTTTCACTGCTCTTCCCTGAACATGTTGCAGTACCTTGATGTCCTTCTTGTAATGAGGGGCTAACAGTTGAACACAGTACTCAAGATACAGTCTCACTAGTGCTGAGTACAGAGGGACAATCACTTCCCTAGTTTTGCTCGCTATTTCTGATACAAGGCAGGATGCTATTGGCTTTGGCCACCTCCGCACACTGCTGGCTCACATTCAGCTAGCTGTTTACAAATACCCCCAGGTCCTTTTTGCCAGCTGTTCTTCCTTGAGCCTATACCACTGCATGGGATTGTTAGGACCCAAGTACAGCGCCCAGCACTTAGTCTAATTGGGTAACGTACAGCTGGATGAAGCCCATCAATCAAGCCTATTCAGATCCCTCCGCAGAACTGAAGCAGATCAACACACCCAACTGAGTCGGTATTGTCTGCAAACTAACTGAGTGTACACTCTATTCCCTTGTCAATATAATTGTTAAAGATATGAAACAAAACTTGTCCCAGTATTAAGCCCTGGGCAACACTACTTGTGACCAGCCACCAACTGGATTTGAAACCATTCACATTGACCTTTTTGGGGCATGGTCATCCGGCCATTTTTTTACCCAGCAGACATTACTTTTGCCTAAGCCATGAACAGACATTTTCTCCAGGAGAATGTTGGGGAAAATGGTATCAAAACCTTTGCTAAATCCAAGTAAATAACATTTACAACCTTTCCCTCAATCACGAAGTGGTTTATTGTATTGTAGAAGGAGATCAGTTTAGTCGAGCTGGATCAGACTTTCATAAAACCTGAACTGAGGGTTTGAGCTCAGTTGCTGAACTGAATCTGATTACTTGGTTGTCCTGTATGTACCATGTGGTGGCACTCAGAATGATCTGCTCCATGACCTTCCCTGACAATGAGGTCACATTGACAGTTCTGTAATTCCCTAAATCCTCTTTCCCGCCCTTCATTTATATTGGCATCAAATTAGGCAATCTCCAGTCAGCTGGGATCTCCCTGGTTAGCAAGAACTACTGATAAATTATTGAAAATAGCTTGGTGAGCACTTCTGCAAGCTCCTTCAATACCTTTGGGTGGATCCCATCTGGCTCCATAGATCTGTGTGTGTTCAAGTGTGTAGTAGGTCACTAACCATTTCCCTTTGGATTATAAAGGCTTTAATACTGCTTGCTGTCCCTGTCTTCCAGCTCAGTAGGCAGGGTACCCCAAGAACAGTCAGGCTTACTAATAAAGACTGAGACAAAGAAGGCACTATGTTTCCTTAGACCTCCTTTTGCTGTTTATGCATTTATAAATATATTTTCTGTCCTCCTTTACTGCAGTAGCCAAGTTAAATCCTAGCTGGGCTTTGGCCCTTCTAATTTACTGCTACGTAACTTTTCAACATCTTTATAGTCCTCTTGAGTTGTCTGTTTCTTTTTCTAAAGGTCATATACTCTTTTGTTTTTTTTCCCAAGTTCCAGAAGAAGCCCTCTTTTCCACCAGGTTGGTCCTCTTCTCTGCCAGCTTGTCTTTCAGCGCATAGAGATTACCTGCTCCCATGCCTTCAAGAATTAATTCTTGAAGAATGTCCAACCATCCTGGACTCTATTACCCTTTAGAACTGTATTCCAAGGGATTCTGTCTACCAGGTCCCTAAATGGGCCTGTCTGCCCTCTAAAAATCCAAAGTAGCAGTTCTTCTGACTGCCTTCCTTGCTTGCCTAAGGACGGAGATCTCTTGTGATCAGTGTGCTCAAGATGGCCTCTAACCACCACATCACCTTCTAGACATTCCTTGTTAAAATACCGCAAGTCATGTGGGGCACCTTCCATAGACAATTCCCTTACCACCCGTGTCAGGAAGTTATTCTCCAAACATTTCAAGAATCAACTAGTCTGTTTTTTCTCCTCTGTATTGTATTTCCATCAGATGTTTGGGAAGTTTAAATCTCCCCTGAGAATGAGTGCTAGCAATCACAACACTTCTAGTTGCTTATACAATATTTTGTCTACTTCTTCATCTTGGTTAGATGCATAGAAGCCCATGCAGTAATTTTACTTGATTAACAATTTGAAGCTCATTTCTCTTGACTACCTTAATAAACAGACATCTGTGAATTAAAAAAATAATAATAATAATAATAATTAAAAAAAAAAAAAAACAGACAAGGATTCAAATCACAGAATCACAGAATCATCTAGGTTGGAAGAGACCTCCAAGATCACCTAGTCCAGTGTCTGCCCTAACACTAACAAGTCCTTCACTAAACCATATCACTAAGCTCTACATCTAAACGTCTCTTAAAGACCTCCAGGGATGGTGCCTGAACCACTTCCCTGGGCAGCCTATTCCAATGCCTAACAACTCTTTCGGTAAAGAAGATCTTCCTAATTTCCAACCTAAGAAATAGGTTATATATCTCAATTATTCTACTTTATGTAGGCTTGTTTTACTAATCCTTTCATATGAAACCTAAAAGCTCACAGAAGAGGCACCTTCATTTATAAGCAGTACTCCTAAACAAGAGAAGTCATTGATTTCTTTTGGCTGGTCAGTGTGAAAATAACACTGAAATATCTTGAGCATATAGGTGCTTCTGCCTTTTATGCCTATGCATGAGCTTCTGTGTGAGATTTAATTTCCTTTCAAGTTTAACACAGAACTACAATTTTGTAGGTCTATAAGGCTGTCCGACCAACTTATTTATAAACTAATATTTTTTCTAGTTTTTACCTAAAAACCAGTAAAAGTGACTTCACCTCAATATTTTCACTTTGATCTATGAGACAGCAGAATAGAAAGAGTGTAAGGTCTGATATGTACCATCTGGAGATAATTAGGAATTTCTATTGAAATATCATAAAGTATATAAACATGCATAATAGAGCAGAAAAATACAATAAAATGACATTGCATTTGAAGTTGCTTCAGAATTTTCTCAGATTAACATGTCCTTTGAAATCCCATACGTTGGAATATTGCCAAAACTTTAGCTTTTAGTCTAATTTTGAATTAAGATATTTTTAAAATATTAGACTCTCCAAGAGACTGAAAAATTCCAGTTTCAGTATTCTGCGGTCCAAACGTATCCATTTTTCTTTAAAAAGATGCTGCATTGTAGCATAACACCCATATCACTAACCATGTAAATAGAAATACCATCATAAACAATTTACATCACAAAAAGAATCTTATATATATGAAATTAAGGAAAACAGTGATAATCTCCAACAGTTGTTTGAAGAATTATAAATATCAAATGTAAATATCAAATAAATATTGAATAAATGTAAATATCAAATGGTAAGGGAAGATATTTATTGAATAGTGAAACTGGATTTTAATGCTGGCTCCTCAAAAACAGCTTATCCAATTAATGTATATCCTTATGTGTCTGCAAAATAGGACCTTATTTGCACTTTTAAAGTTTCCCCATTGTAGTAGAAGTGGTTGATCTAGAAAGAGAAATGGCCAGGAGGTGATAAAGTTATTAATGTATTTGTTTTCTGATAACGTTATCTGCCTAATGACCAAAGTCTGGGGCATCTGAGCTTTACTCTTATGACTAATCTTAACAAGTTATTGCAAGCATAAGAGTTCTCACCATTATTGAGTTGAACCATTCCTCTATGTGATTGAAATAAATCATTCTTACTACCTGAGTGCCTACAAATATTGTATATTTTCACAAATGTACAAACAGGTTGCAATTACTATTGAAAATTAGGGTATTACATGGGAATGGTTAAGAAGTCTGTACAGGCAATAATACTTAGAAGAACAGATTATCCTAATATTTGGGCAATAATACTAAGAACAGATTATACTGATATTTGGGGATTATGGATAATCATCTGCAACATGTCAACTAATATAACTCACATCATCTATGAAACTTTTCAAACATGACCGACAGAATCAGTCTTATTCAAAATGAGCAATGCAGAATATTAACTGTCATTGCACTATACCAGGAATAATACAGAATAATTTGTTTGTTATTCTGTACAGGTTGCAATGAAAGGATTTGATTCACTTCTACCTAGAAATTTGAGCTGTTTCAGATGAAACAGCATTATCCTGATTAATTATAATAAACTGTGTACTATAAAGTGTGATTTATAATAGATATAACTGCTCACAAAACTTAAAATTACTTGTTGCAGAAATAGAATCCTTTAAAATATGAACTATATATCTACAGAAAAAATAAATCATATTCCAGAAAAAAAATATGTAACATCATAAATCAATATAAAAGGAGTTTAAATGCTGATACATATATCAGTCTTCTAGAAGAAGTAAACACATAGAACAAATGACTCACAAATATCTGTATCAAATTTTACAAAGTATTTGGCTAATTAATATAAAATATCGTTATTATATATTCAGAAAGAGTAGCTGTTCACTAGTCTTCTCTGAAGCATAAAGTCAGAAAAAAATACACATGTATAAAATTTTTTAAAATGTTATCTAAAAATGAAAATAATATGTGTAAAAATAATGAGGATAGATGATTAATTACATATAAATATTTTTTTTTTTCTTTTCATGAAAACCCTCCAGATTTTGTATTGTTAAAAAGACCACAACAAGCTTCAAAATGACAACCGACAAAAATATAGATTACTGTCAATATAAACTTGGCCTTTACTTTGACAGGATTCTAATTAAGCATACAGAATATACTTTCAGATACTCATAGAACTACTCAGTTTAGGGGTTTACTTACAGACTGTAGTCACACCACATATCTTGCCACCTATTCTAATCCCAATTAAGTTGCTTAAACTCTGATATCTAATGTAACTTGTGATACAAAAACCTGCCTGGTTAATTCAGAAGAGCACAAGGTTTCTTTCAGGTCTTCTCTCACACCTCCAGCACTGACACTAGATGTTTCAGGTATCTTATCTTTGAAAATACTTGAAAGAAATTAGCAGAAGTGATTAAATGAATACCAGTGTAGCTAAACTGCATAGGGAGAATGGCATTTGTGTAGTTTACTTGGACGTTAGAGCTTTAAGGCAGAAGATAAGATTTTTGAGTTACTCTCAAAAGTAACCAAAAAAAAACATCCAGAGCTGCTACTTTACTTGCATATGAAAAAGAATTTCAAATACCAAATCAGTAGAAGCTTTCAGAAGCTTTGCTATGTACAACTATTACAATGGTCCCATTATAAGCTTGTTCTCAAAAGGTTTTAAAAGTATATGTCTGTTCATATAAAAATATGTCTTCACATTCCTTGTGAAGGAATTCCTTGTGAATTCCTTGAAGCCTAGGAAAGCTTTTCTTACCAATTTCTGCATGGGTTAATATATACATAAAATCTTAATTTCAGAAGTAATATCAAGACTATGGGGCAAGTACATCATTCAGTTACCTAATCAGAGCACCTCACAGTTTTGGTTTTGGCCCATGTATTTTTATTTTTATTATTTATTTATTTATTTATTTATTTATTTATTTGTTCTTATAGATGAAGACTTTATGAATCATGGCTCTGGTACATGGCAAGGTCTCATGTTTTCAAGCTGAGATGGCTGTGGTATATGTGTAGGAGATAGGAAATAGTTAAAGGTCCTATGGATGAGACATACTCAGGGAATTTTCTTTAGAAAGACTGCTTTATAAGGTAGTTAAGGTTAAATACAACAGAGATATGGGAAAACAAACAAGCCAAAAATCTCAAGTGCAAAAGAGAAACCTTAAAAGCTGTACAGAAGGAATGGGTAGGCTGACGGCCCATACATAACACTCAATTCTGAATTTCAAGTAATAACTGGTAGGCAAAAGAAAGTCAGAAAGTATACTTATATCTGTCAATAACCAGTAATGAACTGTAATATATTTGAAACTTTTGGTTGGTTGATTTTGAAAAATAAAAAAAAGTGAGAATTACTTATTATATAGAGATGGGTAAATAGGCATTTTAGAGATATGCTGAATGAAATTGCTAGCTTGAAATAGGGCTGCCTGAGCCCTAATTAAACTTGAATTAAAAAAAAAAAAAGAAAAAGAAAGGAAGTAAACCTACAGGACATATATATATATTATTATTATTATTATTATTATTATTATTATTATTATTATTATTATTATTTATTAGGAAGGGAAAGAGAAAGAGACAGAGAAAGAAGGAGGGACTTGAAGAATTATTTTCAGTTGTACAGCCTCCCAACATTTTTTAGCATTTTTTCAAAACAGTCTTCATCAGTAGATAAAATACTCTTCCAATTTAGTTGGTTTTCTGAGTGATGTTATTTATGTTTTTATTCAAATGTGTTTAGAAAATAGCTGGCTGATCCACCATAACTTTCCCTCTCAACAAAGACAGGTAGATTTTGTCTTGTGCAGAATTCAATAACAATGTCACAACATTGTCAATAAATGAATAAAACAAAACAAAACAAAACAAAACAAGACAAAATAAAATAAAATAAAATAAAACAAAACAAAATAAAATAAAATAAAATAAAATAAAATAAAATAAAATAAAATAAAATAAAATAAATAAAATAAAATAAAATAAAATAAAATAAATAAAATAAATAAAATAAAATAAAATAAAATAAAATAAAATAAAATAAAAAGATAAAATAAAAAGATAATATAAAATAGATAGATAGATAGACAGACAAATAGATAAATAAATAAGTCTTTTTTCTTTGTCTTCCTGGGTTCCTCATTTCTAAGCTACTCCTTGTTCTTCATTTCTTCAGCTTAATTGTTCTCTTCACCTCCACATTCTCATCTAACATTTCTCCCATATTACTTTTGGGATACATCATTTTGTAACTTTTTTTTTTTCCTTAAGTTTGGGATTTATTATTGCAGAAACATCTTCAACACCTAAAAGTTCTTTGATACTATAGTTAAATATTCAAAATTCCTCTTATAAAATTTCGTTATTAGTATGTTTCTCGTCAGTATTTGATGCAAAGAATCATCCACCATTCATTGTCATCTTGCTTTGCACCTCTCTATCTTCTGTATTGCCTTGCACCTTCTATTGAGCATTTTACTTGTAAATTTAGATCAAGGGATATGATTAGCCCTGATCATGTAAAACAATTTTTTTTCCTAAACTATTGATTTTCAGGAGGATGCAGATTTACAGAATTATGACATCAACTCACTGAAATTCCTAAATGGGGCTACTTCTCTGAACGGCCTGTTACAAGTCTCCCTGTCCATAGACATATATATGCCACACATATTTTAAAAGATTGGTAAGAATTATTTATTTTACAACACTTTCTATACCCAGAGTTATGACTTTGGTTTACTTGTGAGGCTTAGTTGATCATACTGTCTGCTGAAGAAAAAATTGCTGCATTTTTTCACCTATTAGACACTTACAAAAAACAAACTACAACTCCAAAATACAAGATTAGCTTCATTAGCTCTGCTAATTAATGGAACAATGGATTTGAAAAATTAGCAGTAAGCCCTAAGTGAGAAAGTAACTTTTTTTTTTTTTTTTTTTTTTTTCCCCTGGGGTACTTTTAAACCTAACATACTGTTAAGAGACAAAACGTACCAGAAGAGGGAAAAAAATATAAATTTTCTCTCCCAAGATCGGAAGATTATTGTACTGATATTTTAATGCAAAATTATGAGAGAAACCAAGAAAGAAAACCCACAATTCTCTTTCTCTTAAGCAAATTATTTAAATGTCAAACTGCAATTATATTCTTCTTTAATGTATTTTTTATGTAATTGAACATGGTGGATTTTTTTTTTTTCTCCCTTCAAAACTCCCTGTTTTCTCCATACAGCTTCATAGCTGGTATGTATATCCAGGTGTTTTGGGTGTTTGATAGCCTTACAGCTGAAGAGGATTGTACAATTTTTTTTCTCTCTTTTTCTTTTTTTTTTTTCCATTTTTTTTTTCCTTGAAAATGCAGTATGCAAATCCACAAGTTCACACAATTCATTTGTCACTAATTCTGCCACTATGTAGCTGTTGTACTAAGAAATATCTATCAAAGTCAGTACGACAGGTAAACTGGAAGAAAAAACTCAAGTTTTGAAAACTTCATACTGAGCTGTTCATGTTAGTTAGGCCTGAAATAGTTCTGAGTATGCATAAATTGACATCACCTGGCACTTAGAGTACTGTGCATTCAGAGGTCTTACTTTTAGTACACAGTTGCTGCTTGTACAGTTTCTGATTAACATTAAAAAAAAAAAAAAGCTACAAACAAACAAACCAATCCACAACAACAACAACAACAACAACAAAATCTTGGCGTCTGTATTCTACAGTCACAATTCTGTTATACAATTTTCCTAAATTCAGTTCCAAGACTTTTTCACTCTAGTTAGAGACCTATTAAACAAAATTCAAATAATTAACATATTACATCTTTTACCCTTAGTATCACATCAGATTATAAACATGTATTATAGACTAACATAAGAAATGGTAAAAATAGTATTATTATGATATCTTCCAGAAATGTCTAATCACATTTCTACTTTATAGATATTATTATTTTTAAATAATGTAAATAACATCCATAGCCACTGACCAATAAATTATCTGTAGGGGTTCATAGCTGAGAGCAGAACCTTGGATCATTAATTGCTTAAAGAAGCAGTGTGGCCAGCAGGTCTAGGGAAGTGATTGTGCCCCTGTACTCGGCTCTGGTGAGGCCGCACCTTGAGTACTGTGTTCAGTTTTGGGCCCCTCGCTACAGGAAGGACATGGAGGTGCTCGAGAGAGTCCAGAGAAGGGCAACCAAGCTGGTGAGGGGTCTGGAGAACAAGTCTTACGAGGAGCGGCTGAGGGAGCTGGGCTTGTTCAGCCTGGAGAAGAGGAGGCTCAGGGGCGACCTTATCGCTCTCTACAGTTACCTGAAAGGAGGCTGTAAAGAGGTGGGGGTTGGTCTGTTCTCCTACGTGCCTGGTGACAGGACGAGGGGGAATGGGCGAAAGTTGCGACAGGGGAGTTTTAGGTTGGATGTTAGGAAGTACTTCTTTACCGAAAGGGTTATTAAGCATTGGAACGGGCTGCCCAGGGAGGTGGTGGAGTCACCATCCCTGGAGGTCTTTAAAAGACGTTTAGATGTAGAGCTTAGCGATATGGTTTAGTGGAGTACTTAGTGTTAGGTCGGAGGTTGGACTCGATGATCTTGAGGTCTCTTCCAACCTAGAAATCTGTGATACTGTGATACTGTGACTATTAAGTTTCTGCTGGTATTCAATGTCTTCTTGTTAATATATTTAAACTGGAAGTCTTTGAATTGTTATTCATTGCGTACCTTGTTGCTTCATCTCAAGGAATAAAGTAGTATCTAACCATTTAACCTCAATATAGGGTTCATAAAGGGAAACTTTTAGAAGTCTCTCATAGTTTTGGACTAAGAAAAAGGGGAACAGAATCACTGGCTGTCACTTTGAGGTTTTAAATATGATGTGATATATAAGCCAATATGTCTTTCTTTATAACTGTAGTGGAATTATTTCCTTTTCACTCTCATTCTATGCAACACGAACTCAAGAGTACCAAATAGCATTGCCAAGCATAATCAAATCGTTGGTAGGTAAAAACGAATCTGGAGACCAAGCAAAGTAAAATAAAATAGTGTGTGGATCTGGGCTAATGTGATTTCCCATTTGATATTGGTTAGCCAGTTGTATATTTCTTTTTCAGCAGTAAGGAGAAGGCACATGCTCATGTGTAAGAAACTCTTACCAAGACACAAGCCTGGAGAATTAAAACCACATCCGCCAGTCAATTAAGTATATCAGGAAAGTAGGACTATTATAGCTTACTGTTGTGGTTTTTTTTTTATTTTTTGTTTTGTTTTGTTTTGTTTTGTTTTGTTTGTTTGTTTGTTTCCTGTCTGCAAAATTTCACCTTTCTCCTCCCCTTCTTTATGATGAACACTTATTTTTGTGTTCATTATTGCTTTTACAGAGACTATGTCTCTTCTAAGCTGGATTACTCTATCAGAGAAACACAACGTAGACAGTAGTACGTATAATTGGAAGCCAGAACTATTTTACTCTCCCTTCACATGTCATCCCCAACCTCAACATACTGAATTTGCTGACTCAGGGCTAGAATGCAGAAAGAGGGAAATCCAAGAAAAAGATTGTATCAAACAGTCCAGTCCTCGTCATAAACATTACTTGCTTACCGCACGTTATATGTGCAGAGACCTGAGCCCTTCGAAAAGTGTAAAATCTTATATCAGCAACTGGGAAAGGCTGCATGAGGCTGTTGTGGTTTAACCCGGCTGGCAGCTAAACACCACACAGCCGTTCGCTCACCCTCCCCCCTCCCTCTCTGGGATGGGGGAGAGAAATGGGAAAGTGAAGCCGGTGAGTTGAGATAAAGACAGTTTATTAAGACAGGAATATAATAATATAAGGAATATAATAATAACAATAATAATAATAATAGTGATAATGATAATAGTATTAACAATAATAATGTGTAAGAAAACAAGTGATGCACAATGCAATTGCTCACCACCCGCTGACCGATGCCCAGCCTATTCCCGAGCAGCCGGCCCCCCCACCCCGGCCAGCCACCCCTATATATTGTTTAGCATGACGTCAGATGGTATGGAATACCCCTTTGGCCAGTTTGGGTCAGCTGTCCTGGGTCTGTCCCCTCCCAGCTCCTGCTGCACCCCCAGCCTGCTCGCTGGCAGGACAGAGCGAGAAGCCGAAAAGTCCTTGGCCTGGTGTAAACACTGCTCTGCAACAATTAAAACATCAGCATGTTATCAGCGCTCTTCTCATCCTAATCCAAAACATAGCACCCTACCAGCTACTATGAGCTACTTAACTCTGTCCTAACTGGAACCAGGACAGAGGCCTACACATGCATGGAATAATTAAAATTTGTGAGACCATGCAGAAACAATTAATGTAATTCTGTGTACTAAAGCTGAGGTAATAACTGCCTTTTTTCCACCAAGAAAAAATGAGACACTGTCATAGTAAGTGCTAGGAGACGGGGTCTTTGAAGTCTCCCACATCTTTGAAGTAACATTTGTTTTTGAGACAAGTCTTCAGGGAACTAGGAAGGGAAAGAAGAAAACAGGAAAAGAAAAGAGAGAGAAGGGAAAAGACAGTTGTTTTAGTTGTGTTTTGTAGAGACCTTAAACCAAATGACTGTATAACCACATCTAATTTTGGGTCCCTCAGCAGGCTAGTAGAGAAGGATGATGATCTCAGGCATAAGACAGGCACCAACCTGCCAAGCAGTGACAGGATTGAATTGTTTCCAGACAGGCCTGAGGGGACAGATGCCAGAAATTTGTGCTTATATACATCTGTTCATATGCTCAGTGGGATCTAAGTTAAACCTCAGAAATAAAATTAGGTGTTTACACTGGTATGCAGGTTCTATGAATGGACCCTTTGTTTAAGGCCTAAAACCATAAGCATGTCTGAATGTATATAGTTTCCACTAGCTCAATTCTAAGCTATCACTGCTGTGGTGGTCTGTGATAGAGAATAAGGAGGAACTGTTGTTTTTTTATTTATTTTTTTTCCCAGAAATAGTGTAGTCAAGTCAAGCACCGCTAAAATAAGTGCAGCCTGTTTTCAAGTTAATGAGGGAGTTTCATGTTACACTGTCATTTTACTGAGAAGTAACTATAATCACATGCTATATTTTGACATGTTATTCTACAGGAATCAGAATAAAGTCTTGGAAACTTCATTTAACTTACAGATGGTTAATGTATATTTTGTGAAAATGTGGTCAGCATTCTGAAATTATTTAATTCAGTGAAATGCTGATTGTGTGTTTAATATCACATTGAAAGAAGATACTGTTTTTATTTAACGGATTTTCAATGATAACAGGTAAATTACAAGAAAAAATCTAATGGAATTTCTGGAAAATAAACTATGCTACTAATAATACTAATTTATACTAATACATAACAACTATAATGATAATATAGTAATAATAAACTGGTATAGTGATATTAACTATTTTGAAATATCTTAAATGTAAATGAGATCAGATTTTTTCATATGATGATGAATAATCATCAACCTGGTGATACAGTGAATAATCATTAGTTTTCAATGATTAATTAACATTTTCAAATGAAGTCTGAATTTCTATTGTTAATCAGTGCAATTTGATTATATATATATATATTAGTAGGCAGCAGCACCATTTTCTGTGGGGAGAATAACAGATAAGAGGGAAAGCATACAACATAGTATATCATTTTTTTTTTGTCACTTTATTTGGTTTTGTTTGTTTATGAGCATTATGAAAGGGATATTACCTGACATGTAAGAAATAAGCTATTGGAAAATGGAAGATATGGACTGTTTTCCAGACATTCAGTGGTAAAAAGTAAAGCATGCTCAGTGGCATTTGTTATAAGAGAAAATACAAATCTGCTTTTCCATTCTAATAGGACACTCTTCCAAGCCCAGTGAGATGAAACACGTACTAGACAAGTTTACATCACGATGTGGTGTACTATAAATAATGAATACTTTTTTGTGCTTTCAAAGACTGAAGGGACAGAATCACAAACACCAGGCTCTGCTTACTGAACGATAAAAGAAGCACACTTTACTGAGCTATCCTACTTAGGATACAGTCTGTTACACCCGCTATCTATTTTCTTCCTCTACACATAATTTGGGAAATAGAAAAATATTAACCCAGTTTCAGAATAAATTTCGTTAGTTGGCATAGAGTAAACTGCATGTCATAAAACAACTGATTTTTATTTATTCATTTATTTATTTGTGTGTGTGTGTGTGTGTTTAACCAGTGCATGCAATTGGTCTTGTAAAATGCTCACTTTGCTCATTGAATCACTTACTATGACCTGTACTGTTTATTTTTCAACAAAGTTGATTTATATAACGTTCTGAGTTGGTGTCACATCAGTCAGGAAAAGGCATCACAAATGTGTTATAACTGTGAAAGAAGAACTCATATGAGATGACAGTACTCTGCCTATAATATTTCTTTTAAGCTCTACATGTATGTTTAGCACTTTTATTCTGCTATTAGATTAAAAGTAAATACAGACAAGCTACAGTATATATTTATATATATTAAAAAGTGAAAGTTATCATCTTCAACTTTTTGTAGACTTGTTCATGGACAGCTATTTACACAAGTTATTTTTTTGATTCTGGTTAATCTTTAACTATTATTAGTTTCTATGGACAGATGGAAGCAAAAATAATCTGGTTTTATGAAGTCTTAAGAGAGCATACCTCAGAGTTGAATTTGAAGGACTTGTTAGTGTTAGGTCAGAGGTTGGACTAGATGATCTTTTAGGTCTCTTCCAACCTAGATGATTCTGTGATTCTGTAAATTCTTCCTGTGAAATTACCAAAGTTGTTAGATAAATTATATTTATTTCTATAAAACCATTTAATGTGTAGAATGTATTGAGTTGAAAGGGACCTTAAAGATCACCTAGTTACAAACCCCGTGCAATGGGCAGGTAAGCCATCTGCTAGATCAGGTTGCAAGTTCAACCTGACCTTGAACACTCCCAGGGATAGAGCATCCACAACATCTTTGGGCAACCAGTTCCAGTGCCTAACCACCCTCAGAGTAAAGAACTTCCTCCAAACATCTACAGCTGATATACTGCTTGAACCTTGCTGTTGTAGCTTCAATCCATTACCTTGGGTCCTACTGCTGGTGACTAGATAGAAGAGATCAGTGCCTGCCCCTCTGTTCCCCTTGTGAGGAAGCTGTAGACCGTGATGAGGTCTCTCCTCAGTCTTCTCGTCTCCAAGCTGAAAAAACCAAGTGACCTCAGCTGTTCCTCATACATCTTCCCCTCCAGATCCTTCACCATCTTTGTTGCCCTCCTTTGGACACTCTCTAACAGTTTTATATAATTTGAGTGACGCTCAAAACTGCACACCATATTCAAGATGAGGTAACACCAATGCACAGTAGAGCAGGAAAAACCACTTCCTTTGACCAGCTAGCAGATTTTAAGGTATGTTGTTTATTTGGCAAGAGCATTCTGCATAACTTCACATTTCAGACTTGTTCAGATATGCAACATAGTGCATATTTAAATTTCATAAATAATATTATCCACTCTTGGCAATAGTATTAAGTAAATTACCAAAAGTTGTATAGAGAATACAGTTTTCATTTTGTAGGTGGAAATACTCTAAAGCATAGATATTTTTGAAGAATCTAGATTTCCTGAAAGAATGATAGTGGAAAATAAACAGAGAAAGAAATATAAAGATAAATGTATGAGAACTTCAATTTATTAATTGCAAGACTGACTAAGAGATAACCCGTTGTTTATATTGCTAAATTGTCACAGCAAATGGTATCTACAATCTCTTTCAGCTTAATATCTTGCACCACATGCAGTACAAGTAAGTAGTACATGTGGAATGATACTGTGTGTATATTTAAATTTTTAATAAGGTTCTATCTATTTAATTTTCTTTACACTAATCTTTATTGTCCTTCAGATATTAGAGATGATACATTTGTTTGCAGTGAACACTGTGGCAGGAAAATGTACAGAAAATATGTGGAATAGAAGTTTTGCAATAAAATCAATATTTTCACAACTATTTTGAATGCTTTTAGAGTGCCATCCAGAAGTAGATCAATTGATGAAATAAAAGTGACATAAAAAGTACCATTATAAGAAACAAATATGTTTGATGCTAGATAGTTCTTGAACTATTTATACATGAAGTAGATCTGTGTGTATATTTTTGAAATATTTTGAGGAATTCAGAATCTATTCTCAGATGATGACCAAAACATAGTGATACATAGTGATGTGTAAAGGAATTTTCATTTAAAATATCTCACCCACCCTAATTGTAAGTACCCTGTTTATTTTGCTGAGTAACCATTGGAAAACACTACATTAAAGAGAAACCATTGGAAAACACTACATTAAAGAGAAAGGAAAAAGCAAAATCCTTTGCTTAGTGGTGTGAGATACAGATTAAACTGGAAGACTTGTCATTCTGGGAAAGAAATACAGTGGTTTAAAAGACAAAAGTTATGTTTGCAGTTTGCTATCAAAAACGACTCGATAACTGGCTTTTTCCTTTACTAGCAGTTAAACTGATGTTTTGTTTTATACGTGATCATTTCTTAAAATGGTCTATCAGGTATTATTCTCCTTAGACAGTAGAAACAGAGTTCCATCCAAAAATTTGCCATAAAAAGCATTGCTGCTTTTAGAGGAGCAAGCTGTCTAACTCACAGAATCACAGAATCACAGAATGGCTGAGGTTGGAAGGGACCTCTGAAGATCATCTTGTCCAAGCCCCCTGCCAAGCAGGATCACCTAGAGCACATTGCACAAGATGACATCCAGGTGGGTTTTGAATATCTCCAGAGAAGGAGACTCTACAGCCTCTCTGGGCAATCTGTCCCAGTGCTCTGTCACCCTCACAGTAAAGAAATGCCCTCTCATATTCAGATGGAACTTGCTGTGCTTCAGTTTGTGCCCATTACCTCTTGTCCTTTTATTGGGCATACCTGAAAAGAGGCCATCTCCATGTTCTCGACATCCTCCCCTCAGATATTTTTATACATTGATGAGATCTCCCTTCAGTCTTCTCTTTTCCAGGAGAAACAGGCCCAGTTCTCTCAGCCTATCCTTGTATGACAGGTGCTCCAGTCCTCTAATCATATTAGTAGCCCTCCTCTGGACTCACTCCAGTAGTTTCACGTCCCTCTGGTACTGTGAAGCCCAGCACTGGACACAGTACTAAAGATAGGGTCTCACCAGGGTTCAGCAGAGGGGGAAGGTCTCCTCTCTTGACCTGCTGGCAACAATTTTCCAAATTCACTGCAGGATACCATTGGCCTTCTTGGCCACAAGAGCACATTGCTGACTCATGGTCAGCTCCACACTTAACAGGAAACATCAGGTATTATTCTGAAATATTCCCATTGCTAGTTCGATATTTTCTTTGTTCATTATTGGTTTTCTGGCCCTGTTAAATTAAGTGAGCTTGCAAGAGAATTACAGTTAATGAATGCATAACCACTTTGTTATTTTTTTCAGGTTATCTTTTCCCCAAATCAAGGTATTTTTATCTGAAAGATTTGTGGTGTTGTCAGTATTGCTTTGTATTTGCATACTGTAGGAAGTTTTTCAATATTTGGGTTATAGAATCATAAAATAGTTTGGATTGGAAGGGACCTTAAGGACCATCTAATTCCAACCCCACTACTAGGGACACATTCCACCAGACCAGGTTGCTCAAAGCCCCATCTAACCTGGCCTTGAACACTTCCAGATACATTTTATTTTCTTTACTTTCATTTCCCTTGGAGCTGGGGAGATTTGCAGACTGTCTGCAATTAACATGTACAACAGATCTTGTGAGTGAACCAGTCCTCCTCCTCCTCCTCCTCCTCCTCCTCCTCCTCCTCCTCCTCCTTCTTCTTCTTCTTCTTCAAACCAGGGACAGTCATGTTTTTAAACATTAATAAATAAATAAATAAATAAATAAATAAATTACTTGCTTACTTGGAGCATAGTATGGGGATTAAAATGAAACAGTAATTAAAACCTCAATATCACTATTATGTCATTTATACAGAAGAGTGAATCACCATCACTTAGGTCTTCTGACCAAATAGAGAGGAATAACCAGTAATACCAGACTTCTCTTAGCATTGTGTAATCACAGAATCATCCACACTGGAAATGACCTTCAGGGTCATCAGGTCCAATCGTCACCCTGACCTACTGAATCCCATCACTAAACCATATCCTGTAAGGCCATATTGACAAGTCTCTTAAACATGTCCAGGGACGGGGATTACACCACCATCCTGGGCAGTCCTCTGCAAAGCCCAACCACATCCTTAGACAGAATTCAGGTGAATCCTGGAATCCTAAAATAGGCTGATTGTCTTCAGATCACCACTTTTATATGAGCTATTGGTTATCTTTCCCTTTAAAATTTTCTGGGCAAGAGAGAAAATGAAAACTATGAAGGTGAAAAGAAAAAATTTTTTTTTCCAGCATTTTCCTTAGATAAACTATAGTCCACTGTATTCAATTCTCATATGCCGTCATTTGTCCTATAATAAGAAATCTCAGAGGATAACTAAGCAGGTAACTTTTTTTCAGATAGTATTATGTATGTGCTTAATTATGCTATTACATTATTGTTATTATTATTTTTTTAGAAAGTACTAAATACTAACTGAAATTCAAAGCTCAAAGTATAAAGTTGTTATTTTCAACTTAGCCAAAATGAAATCATTTAAAGCAAGACTGACAAGATAGAGGAAAACTAGATTCAACAATTGAATTAAGTCATTTGATTTTGGTAACTCTGCTGACTTTGTTATAATATGAAAATGGAATGCACAACAGCTACCTAAAATTTGCAAGCTTTCTGTGGTAAAGCAAATACTTTTTGTCCTTGGAGCACAGAAGTATTATTTTACACAACTTGTCATGATTGTCCCCCTGTACTGAGCTCTGGTGAACCGCTCTCTCACTCCCCCTACTCAAAGGGAAATGGGGAGAAAATATGATGAAAAGGTATCATGGGTTGAGATAGGAACAGGAAGATCACTCAGCAATTATTGACATGGGCAAAGGTTTTACTGGCCCCCCTCCTGACTTCACCAAGAACAGAGAACACTACTGTTTTGTGGTCACTCTGCCCAAGACAACTCCCTAACACCACGTCTCCGACCAGTCCTTCTCAGTGAACAGCAAGTCTAGTGGGGGACCTCATCTGGTAGGCTCACTAACCAGCTGAGTGAGGAAGCTGTCTTCCATGCACTCCAGGAACATTCTAGACTGCTTCCTCAAGGCTCTGTTGTGTTTCCAACATATGTCCGGGAAGTTAAAGTTCCCAGTGGGAACAAGTGCTGATGCTCGAGTGACTTCCACCAGCTGCTTATAGAATGCCTCATCCGTCTCTTCATCCTGGCTTGGCGGTCTATAACAGATCCCCACTGGGATGTCTGCCTTGTTGGCCAACCCCCTGACCCCTTATCCACAAGGCCTTTACGTTATAGTTCCCAACCCCAATCTCAAGAGCATTGATACAACCTCTAATATAGAGAGCCACACCACCATATCTCCTTATCAGCCTGTCCCTTCTGAAGAGCTTGTAGCCATCCACTGCAACACTCTAGTCATGGGAGCGGTTTCACCATGTTTCAGTGATGGTGACTAGGTCATAGTCACCTGCCACACAATGGCTTCCAGCTCCTCCTGTTTGTTGCCCATGCTGTGTGCATTGGTGTAGATACACTTGAGTTGCACCATTACCCTCACCCTCAACCGTGGGACTGCTCCCCCAGGCTCATCTCTTGCGAGTCTCATTTCTCCCCCATCCCCTTCATACCTAGTTTAAAGCCCTCTTGATGAGCCCTGCTAGCTCCCAGGTTTTGATTCTGTAATGAACTTGTCCATTTCAGCAACACCAGTTCAATTACTCTTCGATTAGATATGAACTGAAGATAAATCCTGATGCTTCTTTACTATATTTGGTAACTTCAAATTCTGAGGTGCATATAGATAAGGTCAGCTTTGTTTCTACCCTGCACTTGTTTTAAATCTTTCTACATCAAAAATATTGAAGGAAATTTTGCTGAAATACCTGAGATGTTTTCTAATATCTTTATAAGAAAATCATGTGATGATACATGTTTCTTGAACTTCCTTTTTCATGAATTAATTGAAAATAGTAACTCCCCCTAAGCAGGAATATACACAACTGGACTAATCTCACTTCATATCTCAAGGACGTATAGCACCACACACAGGGACCAGCAACGTAATGATGACTATGTGAGATCCCAAAACCTTTTGTGAAAATCACAGATTCACAGAATTCTAAGGGTTGGAAGGGACTTCAAGAGATCATCGTGTCCAACCATGTGGGAGTGTGGGCTTGAGGGTTGACAAGCTCCATGGTTGGTGATAACATTGGACTCTTAACGATGAGGCCATCAGGAATGTAAAGAGTTTAGAGGGAAGAAAGAAGGGTGATTCAGGAGACGCCTTGTCTCCGGTTGCTTGTTCTCCAGCCCTGAAGACATGGAAGTTGCTGTGTGTTTGCTGTTGCTGGGCAAAGTTGTTTGACCATTGAATAGTGAGTGGAAAAGTACTGCTGTAGAGTGAATAGTATAAGAAGGGAGCCTGTCCTCCATAAGAAATGCATGAAGTTATGCCCTCAATAAGAGAGCTGAAGTTATGTCATCAATAAAATAGTAGCAGTTACTGATCCTAAAAGAATCCTGATGTACGTGTGGTCCTTATGCCACACAACCCCCCTGCCAAAGCAGGCTCCCTACAGCAGGTTGCCCAGGTAGGCGTCCAAACAGGCCTTGAATATCTCCAGAGGAGACTCCACAACCTCCCTGGGCAGCCTGTTCCTGTACTCTAGTGACAGGAGAGACTCCTGTCACTCACACCGTGAAGTTCTTTCGCGTGTTGGTGCGGAACTTCCAGTGATCAATTTTCTGGCCATTGCTCCTTGTCCTGTCCCCACAAACCACTGAAAAGAGGTTGGCCAAATCCCTCTGTTTCCCACACTTCAAGTATTTGTAAACGTTAATAAGATCCCCTCTCAGTCTTCTCTTCTCAAGGCTGAACAGACCCAGGTCTCTCAGCCTTTCTTCAGAAGGAAGATGTTCGAGGCCCCATATCACCTTTGTGGCCCTCAGCTGGACTCTTTCCAGGAGATTCCTGTCTTTTTTGTACCGGGGAGCCCAGAACTGGACACAGTACTCCAGGTAAGGCCTGACCACGGCTGAGTAGAGGGGGAGGATCACCTCCCTTGACCTGCTGGCCACTCCCCTTTTAATGCACGCCAGGATCCCATTGGCCTTCTTGGCCACCAGGGCACACTGCTGGCTCATGGTCAACCTGTCATCCACCAGGACCCCCAGGTCCTTCTCCGCAGAGCTCCCCTCCAGCAGGTCATCCCCCAGCCTGTGCTGATACATGTGGTTTTTCCTTCCCAGGTGCAGGACTCTACACTTGCTCTTATTAAGCCTCATTTGGTTTCTTCCTGCCCAGCTCTCCAGCCTGTTCAGGTCTCACTGAATGGCAGCACAGCCTTCTGGCATGTCGGCCACTCCTCCCAGCATTGTATCATCGGCGTATATGCCGAGGGTGGTGTGGTGGTTTCACTGAGGTGGGTGGCCGAGCTCCACCACAACCGCTCTCTCACTCCCCCTCCTCAGAGAGGAATGGGGAGAAAATACAATGAAAAAGGCTCAAGGGTTGAGAGAAGGACGAGGAAATCGCACAGTAATTATTGTGACGGGCAAAACAGACTCAGCGTAGGGAGATAGTAAGATTTATTACCTATTACTAACAAGCTAGAGAAGTAAAAAACAAAGGAAAGAAACCAAAAGCACCTTCCCCACCATCCACCCTCTTCCACCTCCTCCCCCTGAGCAGTGCAGGTAAACAGGGGAATGGGGGTTATGGTTAGTCTATAGCGCTTCTTCTCCGCCACTCCTTCTCGGTCACTCTCGTCCCCTGTGCTGCGGGGTCCCTCCCACAGGATACAGTCCTTGCCAAACTGATCCAACATGGGCTGCCTACAGGCAGCAGCTCTTCAAGAACTGCTCCAGATATGAGTCCGTACCTTGGGGTCCATCTCTCAGGAGCAAACTGCTCCAACCTGGATCCCTCAAGGGCAGCAGCTCCTGCCAGGTCACCTGCTCCTATGTGGTCTCCTCTCCATGGGCTATAGGTCCGGCCCGGAATCTGCTCCAGCAAGGGTCTTCCACAGGCCACAGTCTTCGTCGGTGCAGGTACACCTGCTCCACCGTGGTACTCCATGGGCTGCAGGGGGACAACCTGCTTCACCATGGTCCTCACCACAGGCTGCAGGGGACTTCTGATGCGGCGCCTGGAGCGCCTCTCCCCCTCCTTCTTCACTGACCTTGGCACCTGCAAGGCTGTTCCTCACTCCTCTCACTCTCCCAGCTGCTGTGTGGCACAGCATTTTTTTTTTTCCCCTGTCTTAAATATGCTCTCACAGAGGTGCAAAGCAACATCACTAGTTGGCTCAGCTCTGGTCAGCAGTGGGGCCCTTATCAAACATGGGGCAGCTTCTAGATCCTTCTCACAGAAGCCACCCTTATGTCCCCCTGCTACCAAAACCTTGACATGTAAAACCCACTACATGTAGACACTATACTCCTCCCAGCTTTGTATCATAGGCATACTTACTGAGGGTGGACACTGTTCCCTCATCAAGGCCATCGGTGAAGATGTCAAACAAGACCGGACTCAGCACCGACCCCTGGGGAACACCTCTAATCACAGGTCTCCAACTGGACTCTGCGCCACTAATCACCACCCTCTGAGCTCAGCCAGTCAGCCAGTTCTCAACCCACCTTACCGTCCACTCATCTATCCCACACTTTCTCAGCTTTGCTAGCAGGATGTCGTGGGAGACAGTATCAAAAACCTTGCTAAAGTCAAGCTAGATGACATCCACTGCTCCCACCTCCATCTACCCAGCTGGTGATGCCTTCATAGAAGGCTACGAGGTTGGTCAAGCACGATTTCACCTTGGTTAATACATGTTGATTACTCCTCATAACCGTCTTCTCTTCCAATTGCTTGGAGAGGACCTCCAGAGCAAGCTGTTCCAACACCTTTCCAAGGACAGAGGTGAGACTGACTGGCCTGTAGTTTCCCGGATCCTCCTTCTTGCCCTTCTTGAAGATGGGAGTGACAATGGCTATCCTCCAGTCTTCAGGCACCTCTCCTGTTCTTGAAGACCATTCAAAGATGATATAGAGCGGTTCAGCGATCACCTCCGCTAACTCCCTCAGCACACATAGATGCATCCCATTGGGACCCATGGATTTGTGTGCGTTGACCCCACTCAGATGCTCCCGAACCACTCCCTCATCAACCAGGGGGGAGATCTCCTCTTCCCAGACCCTTTCCCCTCCCTCCAGGGTCCAGAAGTCCCATGTGTGTGTGTGTGTGTGTCTTTGCAGCAAAGACCGAAGCAAAGAAGGCATTCAGTATCTCTGTTTTCTCAGCATCCCCCATTACCAGGATAACCCCCTAATTCAGCAGGGGACCCACATTATCCCTAGTCTTTCTTTTAATGTTTTCATAATTAAAAAAAAAAAAAAGAAAAAAAAAGGTTTGATTTTTCTTAATTAGGTGATTGATAATAAAATGTAATGGGAACACTTCTGAGAAAACTTCTGGAAGTTGTTTTACAGTAACATTGGATGAAATAGATTGTCCAAGTAAAATCTGTAGTTCTTTGAGTGAAATTCAGGCATGATGAGATCTTTGTTACTTTCTTGTAATTTTGTCATAAATTATGAAGCATTATTGGTATTTAGGGAAGTGATTGTCTCCCTGTACTTGGCTCTGGTGAGGCCGCACCTCGAGTACTGTGTTCAGTTTTGGGTCCCTCGCTACAAGAAGGACATGGAGGTGCTCGAGTGAGTCCAGAGAAGGGCAACGAAGCTGGTGAGGGGTCTGGAGAACAAGTCTTACGAGGAGCGGCTGAGGGAGCTGGGAATGTTCAGCCTGGAGAAGAGGAGGCTCAAGGGGGACCTTATTGCATTCTATAGATACCTTAAAGGAGGCTGTAGCGAGGTGGGGGTTGATCTATTCTCTCACATGCCTGGTGACAGGACGAGGAGGAATGAGCTAAAGTTGTACCAGGGGAGGTTTAGGTTGGTTATTGGGAAGAACTTCTTTACCGAAAAGGTTGTTACGCATTGGAATGGGCTGCCCAGGGAAGTGGCTGAGTCACCATCCCTGGACATCTTTAAAAGACGTTTAGATGTGGAGGTTACTGATATGGTTTAGTAGAGGAGTTGTTAATGTTAGGTCAGAGGTGATCTTGGAGGTCTCTTCCAACCTAGATGATTCTGTGATTCTGTATCTGAAGTGAGAAGTAACAACTGTAACAAATACTACCAAACATGCTGCTGAAACTGTAAGAAGAAAGATGAACAACAACAACAAGAACAACAACAAAAATTAAAACCAAACAGTGGAAGAAATTATGGATGTCTAAGCCTAAATTATTAGTTTAACAATGCCCAAAGTTTATTAGATTATTATAAAGATTATAGAAAGGGTACAGAACTTCTCAAAGATCATCATAACAGAAATGTAAATTCAGGTGTGCTTCTGGTGCCTGTTTTAGATTTTCAAACTAGATCAGTAACTGATTACTCACGTTCATCCGTGAGCCGGAGGAATCCAGAAATTAGAACAAAAAATATTTTCTCTATCAGGTTCAATGTCAGCTTTGTTGACAAGTGATCAAGTTGATAGAAATTATTAGAGTTTTAGGGGCAATTGGTATTGTAATGGCATGAGTTTTAGAATTCCTGAATGTGTTACATTAAAGCTTTAATCCACAATTATTTAGTGATGAGATGAATGGTACTTGACTGTGTACATGCAAAACTGATGATTTTGTACAAGTTGCCAAAACTTCACTTCCCAAACCTATTTTTACATGTACATATATACACATATAAATATATAGGTTGTTCTAAAAATTGAAAGTGATGTGATGTATTTATTTGTACCATTACTGAATGTGTCAGTTCTTAATAAATAATCTTCTGCTTAGAGGTCCTTTAGAAAAATATCAAATAATTTCTCTTTAACAGCCAAAGAGGATGATTTTGTTATTGACTGCATATAGACTTTGCCCTGTTCATATGATTAACTCCCCTCAAGTAAGATAACTAGAGCTCATGAATAAAAAAGAGTGTGGAGGGGACAATAGGTATAATTTAAACAGCCATTACTATCTTCTCTAGTTTAAGTCTGAGTGTTTGAGAAGATCTAAAAATATGGGAAAAGTATTCCACATCAGCTGCTCATTATCACTTGAGTGGTAAATAAAAATAAAAATAAAATAAAATAAAATAAAATAAAATAAAATAAAATAAAATAAAATAAAATAAAATAAAATAAAATAAAATAAAATAAAATAAAATAAAATAAATAAATAAATAAAATAAAATAAAATAAAATAAAATAATAAAATAAAATAAAATAAATAAAATAAAATAAAATAAAATAAAATAAAATAAAATAAAATAAAATAAAATAAAATAAATAAAATAAAATAAAATAAAATAAAATAAAATAAAATAAAATAAAATAAAATAAAATAAAATAAAATAAAATAATAAAATAAAAAAGTTCTACTTCGAATTACAGGGAGAAAGGATGAGAATCAGTCCTTTCTTGAAAGGTGGGAGGAGGCTGAAGAAGAAAAAAAAACAGAAAACTTGGCCTCATATAAGCAGTAATGCCAACTATAGGGAATGCATAAATGGAAAGCTAGTACAAAATAATAATAATAATAAAAAAACTATATACGCTCAAGTTCCCAACTGTTCTGTCTTCTGCTGTGGTCTCAATTCAACACCTAAAGAATTCAGTTTAAGTATTTGCTTTAATTGTGTATAAATATGTATAAATGAATCTGAAGTTTTATATATCATAGAATCATGAAATGCTTTGGGTTGGAAGGAAATTTAAAGATCATCTAATTTAAACTCTCCTTCTGGACCGGAAGACTTTCCAGTAGATCAGGTTGCTCAAAACCTCATCAAACCTGAACAGGGCATTTACAATTTCTCTGGGCAATCTGTCCCACTGCTTCACCACCCTCATAGTAAGGAATACCTAATGTAAACCTGTCCTCTTTTAGTTCATAGAATCATAGGATATACCGAATTGAAAGGGACTCATTAGGATCACCGAGTCCAACTCCTAGCACCACCCAGGTCTACCCAAAAATTCAGACTATATGACTAAGAGCACAGACCAAACACTTCTTAAACTCCAGCAGGCTCTGTGCCGTGACTACATCCCTGGGGAGCCTGTTCCAATGAGCGACAACCCTCTCAGTGAAGAACCTCGGCCTGATATACAGCTTGAACCTCTCCTATCATAGCCTGACACCATTCCCACGGGTCCTATCACTGGTGACTAAAGAGAATAGATCAGCGCCTGCTCCTCCACTCCCCCTCGTGAGGAAGCTGTAGGCCACAATGAGGTCTCCCCTCAGCCTTCTCTTTTCCAGGCTGAACAGACCAAGTGACCTCAGCCACTCCTCATACATCTTCCCCTCTAGGCCCTTCACTATCTTTGTAGCCATTCTCTGGACACTCTCCAATAGTTTCACATACTTTTTGTACTGTTGTACCCAGGACTGCACACAGTACTCGAGCTGAGGCCGCACAAGTGCAGAGTAGAGCAGGACAATCACTTCCCTCAACTGACTAGCAATGCTGTGCTTGATGCACCCCAGGATACGGTTGGTCCTTCTGGCTGCCAGGGCACACTGCTGGCTCATACTCAGCTCGCTATCAACCAAAAACTTCAAAGTGCAAAACCATCTGCCCTTATCCTATCACTACACTCACTCATTTTTCCTGTAGGCCCCTTTTAAATACTGGAAGACTACTATAAGGTCTCCACTGAGTCTTCTATTTTCCAAGCTAAATAATCCCAGCCCCCTAGCCTGTCCTCATAGGAGAGGTATTCCAGCCTTCTGATGGTCTTCATGCCCTCCCTACAAACCCTCTCAAGTAGGTTTATGTCTTTCTTATGTCTTTTTGGGGGCCACAGAGCTGGCTGCAGTATTGCAGGTGATGTCATACAGGGGCAGAGCAGAGGAGGAGAATCACCTCCCTCAACCTGCTGGACGCTCTTCTCTTTGGTGTAGCCCAGGATATAGTTGGCTTTCTGGGCTGCAAGCACACATTTTCAGCTCATGTTCAGATTTTCTTCCACCAGCACACCCACGTATTTCTCTGAAAGGGCTGCACTCTATCCACTTGTTGTTTAGCCTGTATTTATGTTAGGGATTGCCCACTCACGTACAGAACTTTGCACTTGGCCTTGTTGAACTTCATGAGGTTGACATGGGCCCACCTCTCAAGACTGTCAAGGTCCCTCTGGATAACAATTCCCCTTCTCTCCAGCATGTTGACCACATCACACAGCTTGGGCAAACTCACTGAGGGTTTACTCAATCAATCCCACTGCCCATGTCACCAACAAAGATGTTAAGTAGTACTGGCCTAAAAACTGACCCATGTGGAACACCACTCATCACTAGTCTCCCCGAGAATATTGAGCCATTGAACACAACTTTGTGTGGCCATCCAGCCAATTCCTTATCTACTGAGTGGTCCATACATCAAATCCATGTCTTTCCAATTTGGAAGAAGGATGTTGAGCAAGATAGCGCTAAATGCTTTGTACAAGTACAGGTGGATGACACCAGTTGCTCCTCCCTTATGCACCAATGGTGTAACCCTGTCGTAGAAAGACAGCAGATTTCTTAGTCACAATATGCCCTTAGTGAAGCCATGTCGACTGTCAGCAATCACCTCTTTATTTTTCATGAACCTTTGCATAGATTCCAGGAAGATCTGCTCTGTGATTTTGCCAGGACTAGAGATGAGACTGATGGCTCTGTAGTTCCCTGCACCTTCCTTTTCTCCCTTTCTAAAAATGGGGGTTATGTTACCCTTTCCCAGTCACTGAGAACTTTGCTGGAATGTTGCAACTTCTCATTTATGATGGCTACTGGATTATCAACTTCATCTGCCAGTTCCCTCAGGACGCTCAGATACTTCTCATCAGGTCCCACGGCCTTGTGCAAATTCGCGTTCCTTAGATGGTCTTGAACATGATCCTCTCCTTCAGTGGTTAATTCATTCTCCTAGTCCCTGCCTTTTCGTGCTGTGACCTGGGCAGTATGGCCAGAACACTTGCTGGTGAAGACTGAGGTAAAATGTCACTGCGTACCTCAGCCTTCTCCACATTCCACGTAACCAGGTCTCCTGTTTCTTTCTGGAGAGGGTCCACATTTTCCGTAGTCCTCATTTGATCCCTGACATACTTACAGAATACTTATAGAATTTGCCTTTCTGTTGCCCTTGACATCCCCGTAAAGATTCAATTTCATCTGGACTTCAGCTTTCCTAATTTGTCCTTGGACAACTTCTCTGTATTCCTCCCAGGTTACCCTTCCTTGCTACCACCCTCTGCAGGTTTTTTTCTTATGTTTAAGTTTGGCCAGGAGCTCCTTGTTCATCCATATGAGACTGGCATTTTTGTCTTACTTGCTCTTTGTTGGGAAGCATTGCTCTTGAGCTTGGAGGTGGTGATCCTTGAATATTAACCCCAATTAATTACCCCATAATAACATAATAACATAATAACATAATAATAACCCCAATTAATTCTTTAACTCCAATTCCCTCTAGGGCTTTATCCTATATTACTCTACCAAGTAGATCCTTGAAAAGTCCTAAGTCTGCTCTCCTGAAGTCCAGGATTTTGGTCTTACTGTGTGCCTTCCTTACTGCCCTAGGGACCTTAAACTTTACCATCTCATAGTCACTTAAGCCATTGAGCTTTGCATTCCCCACAAGACCCTCCATATTGGTGAGAGTGAGGTCAAGAATAATACCTCTCCTTGTTGGCTCCTCTATCACTTTGAGAAGGAAGTTATCATCAATACAGTCCAGGAACCTCCTGGATTGCTTATGTCCCTCTGTGTTTTTCTTCCAACAGATATCAGCGTTACTGAAATATCCCATGAGGACCATGGATTATGAACATGAGGCTTCTCCTGTCTGTCTACGGAGAGCCTCATCTGCTTGGTCTTCCTAGTCAATTATCCTGTTGCAGACCCCCACTATAACTTCACCTGTCCGTGCCCTCTCTTTAGTCCTAACCCATAAAATCTCAGTCTGCTTCTCATCCATCCCCAGGTGGAGCTGCATGCAAATACAGTTGCTCATTGACATAGAGGTTGACACCCTATCCTGGTCTCCCCTGCCTGTCCTTTCCTAAGGAGGCTGTATCCTTCCATTCTAACACGCCAGATATGGGAGGCATCCCACCATGTCTCTGTGATGTCAATAAGATCATAGCCAAGCAGGCATGTATACATGTTTAACTCCTCTTGTTATTCTCCATGATACATGCACTTGTGTGCTAGCATTTAAGCTGAGCCTCCGATGAAACTGTTTTATTGGCTGGAGTGGTTGGAATTCCTTTGTGTTGCTCTTCAAGTCCTCTCCCACTGACCTCTGATCGCTTTCCTGGTTCTCAGTGTCTATTGCTGGCAATGGCATCAAATTGATAGGAGTTGGTGGATTGAGGTTCCCCTCCTCCAGCAACTTTAGTTGAAAGCTTTCTTCACCAGCTTGGCAAACCTGTAACCAAAGATGTTTTCTCCCTCCTGCAACAGATGGACCCCATGAAACCCTTTACCGAAAGGGTTGTTAGGCATTGGAATGGGCTGCCCACGGAGGTGGTTGAGTCGCCATCCCTGGAGGTCTTTAAAAGACGTTTAGATGTAGCCCTTAGTGATATGGTTTAGTGGAGGACTTGTTAGTGTTAGGGCAGAGGTTGGACTAGATGATCTTGGAGGTCTCTTCCAACCTAGACAATTCTGTGATTCTGTGATCCTCAGCAGGCCATGTTTCTCAATGAGAGACCCACAGTCCAAAAAGTCCAACCCCTGCCTATAACACCAGTTCCACAATCACACATCAATCTGCTGGATTCAACTGGCCCTTTCCAAGCCTGTTAGGATCAAAGAGAAAACCACCTGTGCTCCAGAGTGTCTTAGAGCTATCCAAGGTCTTCGTAGTCCTTCATGATATGCCTTGGTCTGCTCTTGACAGTGCCATTGGTGCCCACATGAACTAATAACAGTGAATAGTAGTCTTTGGGCTATACAGGAATTCTTTTGGCAATATCCCTAATATAAGCCCTTGGGAGACAACACGGCTTTCTTGATAGTGGATCAGGTCAGCAAACAGGTGCCCTCAGAAAAGATTCACTTACTACTATCACCCCTTGTCTTTTCTTGTTTGCATTGGTTGTTCTATGGGGAGCAGATAAGGCTGCCTCAGTCAGGGCCAGCATGTCCCCTGACATGATGAGTCCTTCCTCTTCAGTCTTCAGAGTGGTAAAGCGGTTCTTCAAGGGCAGCTCACGCTTCAGGGGTAGACTCTTCATCCTGCTAATCCTTGCCATTAAAAGCTTCCATTTTTCTCCATTAGTGTCCCCTCTCCCTTCTGTGTGTGCTGGTGAAGGAGTTTCAGGTTGTTTGGCCATAGGCTGTGGGTCCTCTGCTGATTGTGCTAGAATCCATCTGGCTAACTTCTCCTCAGCCTCTCTGATGTTATACAGCCTTCTCACCACCACCTGCAGTTCAGCCACCTATTGCAGGAGGTCCTCCACCTGGGTGCACCTTTTGCAGACACGTCTGCTCCCTGTCCCTGCCATGGGAGGAAGGTCTAAGCAGTCTGAAGTCTGCACTACAGCCTCTCCCTTCAGCAGCTTGATCTGGCTGGAGGCATTGGCCACTGCTGGGGCAGATTGTGCAGAACCCAGCTTGAACTGCAACCTGTGCTCTCAAACAACTACCCAACATTCTGCCTTGAGGGTTAGGTACGATGGGTGCCTTTATCCAGTGCACTGAACAGTGCATTGAAAAGGCAAGAGACAGAGTTTTAAAAATCAATAGAATCTATACTAATCAATAAATCGTTATTTTTAATAATGCATTTTCCATTTAATGGCGTATACTGTAATGCGATTAACTCTTTTTCCAGATAAATCAGATCTAGCAAGATGAGTTTAAAACTAGTTATAAGTAATCTTTCAATATAATTTTGAAAGAAGCATAAATTGGAAACAAAAAGGAAAATTAAATATGTCAGTGTTGTTGAGAAATGTTTTTATTAAAAAAAATAAATTATTAAGTGCAGTTTAAAATTAGATGGAATGTTTTCCAGTTTTCAGTGAATTCTTTGATCACTAAGATGTCTTAGAAGTTCTTCATGTCCCTGAAGGACATACTAAGAAAATTCTGATTGGAGATAAGGATAATCAGTAAATTGGGTTTATTTCCAACCAGCACTCCAAAAACTGAAAGCTTGTTCATAAAACAGTGAAAGAAATTATTACAAACATCTGCTGTAAGGATTAAGAGGCTATTAACTCTTGTCAGTACATTAAAAGGCTTAGTGGTAGAAAGGACTATCAGATGATATCATTAATAATTGCAACAGAAGATAGCAAAACAAAACTTTTAATGTTCAATCATAGGCACTTTGAAGGCCTTATAGATTACACAAGAAATGAGAAACATCTCCTGATCCCATCCCTGTTATTTCTTCTTATATTTTCTGGAGAGGAAGTTTTCAATAAATTATTTTCTTAAATAATGTACATATGACATACATTTACAATAAGATTATTATTATTTTTAAATATGTGCTGTGAAATCACAAGCAAGTTTTCTCCTTTTTTTTATTTCTAAATATCATGAATCTATAGATTATGGTCTATGACATTTTAATTCTACTAGAAGAGTCTTCATATATTTTGTAATAAGAGTAGTGGGAAAAAAAAATAATTGCAGTCTGCAGAAATACATTTTTTATACAGAAAAAAAATATATATGTATGTTTGCAGAGAGCACCTGGTATAGATTTTTCAGATTTCAAGCTAAGTACTGTGAGTTTTGGAACTAAATACAGTGCAGAAAAATATCCTAATGATAGCTCTAAGATCTGCTTGTTTGTAGTCCTGCAGGACCACGCCTTTCTGGAATTATCTTTTATATTCTATCTCCCTTCCAATTTTTTGTTTCGTACTTTTCATTTGCATTACCTATATTTTCCAAGAGGATAAGGACCTCTGCTTCAATGACAGAGAACCTTTATTTAGAATTTTCAGCCACATATGCTTATCTTTTGATAAATGTATTTAAATTCTTTTTATTTTATTTTATTTTATTTTATTTTATTTTATTTTATTTTATTTTATTTTATTTTATTTTATTTTATTTTATTTTATTTTATTTTATTTTATTTTATTTTATTTTATTTATTTTATTTTATTTTATTTTATTTTATTTTATTTTATTTATTTTATTTTATTTATTTTATTTTATTTTATTTTATTTTATTTTATTTTATTTTATTTTATTTTATTTTATTTTATTTTATTTTATTTTATTTTATTTTATTTTATTTTATTTTATTTTTTCCCCTTCTTTCAGTGCTGGAACTACTCTCTCCATCTTGTAAGATATGATGCATGGAATATGAAGAGGAAGCAACCTATTTCCTCTAATCCCTTTGTCATGACTGCACCTGTAATAAAGAGAAAAACACGGTTCAAAAGAGCAAATAACGTCTCAGCTGTTCAACACAAATTGTTAGATGAATCATGGTATCCGAGAGCAATTGTTCATTTTCTCTGAGAGGAAGTATAGGAAACTAACTGAAAACGAGCTAACCTTCTTTACTTCAATCTAGAATAACAAAAGGAATGAATGAATGAATAAATAAATAAATAATATAACTGGAAATGTTTTGAAATGGTGAGCTTCATGTGAGTATATGTTCCTGTACAACCAACTTATGCAGTGGCCTATGATCTCAAGAAACTTATAAATTCAATTTCTTAGATTTAGTTGCTTAAGTGAAAATACTTCAAAGTATAGACATCTTTGAAGAATCTAGATTGTCTGAAAGAATAGTAGTTGAAAATTAAAAGAGAAAGAAATATAAATGAAGGACAATAATTATGGTCCTAATTACCCTTAACATTAAACAGTTAAACAGTGGAAGGAAATAATAGTCAGTAAGTGCTTTGGTTACTATAGCTCTTCATAATGGACAGTGAATATTCACAATTCAGAATTGACACACTCATACTGTATTTAGCACAGAAACAGAGGCTCACGTTTACTATGACTGCTGTTGCACCAGGAAAGGTAATGCATTCCTTTATTTTCATTTTGAATTAAATGCCCTTTTCTTTTTAGGAAAAAAAATCTTTCTTAAAAATAAGACATTAAAATCATGTACAGGATATCTAGCTCTCAATCATGTGAAGGCAGGAAGGTTGTTTTTTTTTGGTTTTGTTTTTGTTTTTTTCTTTTCCTCCTGTTTAGGGAAACCTGCAATAATTACAAAGACTCAATCCTATGGCTGATGTACAAAAAAGTAAATGTTACTGTTTCATTTCCTGTTCAGTCTGTGCTTCTGATACATTTTTGTTGTTCTTCTTCTTTCATTTATTTGCTTTTCCTCCTCTCCACCCAGCCTGTAGCCCATACTGCAGCATCACACTAAGAAAATTATTTCTTCACAGTTTTACCTTAGTGACAGCTGAGATCCCATTTACAGTGAAACACTTCTATCTGTGGAAACAATTCATGAAGATTTTTTTCAATGCTAATTTAAACTTCAAAAAAAAGGCAATTCTCTCACCACAGACACAGGTCCTCGTCTTTCATCTCCACTTTTTTTTGGGGGGTGAGAAGGGTAGTATCATACTGAAAATTACCTTTGCAAATGTAAACTTACTGTAATTCTTTTACTATGAAAGAAAGAAGTGGATGAATATATATATTCATCTGTATGAAGGCATGCTCTCATACCAAATCACTGCCACTAAACTGTCAATCTAAATTAGGACACTTGAGATTAAAGTTAGGTGATTTTGCATGCTCTTTCTCATAGCATTAGAAATGGCAGATGCAGAATTATTAACATACAGACCTAATCCTGTTTTCTCAAAATATCCATGAAGATTGAAAAGCCATATTTAAAATAAATAAATAAATAAATAAAGAGTGTGAAAGACAGACATTAACTTTTTGCTAAAGATGTTAAAAAAGTACATGCATGATATAGTAGCAACATGACAATTCAGATTTTGTGCTTTTTTTTTTTTTTTTTTTTTTTAAGCCAAGGCTAGTCATTTATTTTTCTACACAGTTAAACGTATTTATTATCTCTCTCTCTCTCTCTCTCACACACACACACACACAAATAATCTCAAAATAATGCTCATGAACTTGGAAGCACATAAACCAAAGCATTTAAATTCTGAACTGGCAAACAGAATTATATACCCATTAAATAAATAAATTAAATAAATAAATAAATAGATAGATAGATAAAAAGTGTGTAAGTAAATGATATATTTGATTTCCCATTCAATCATAACTGTTACAACTTGAATCACAATTCAGTTAGTCACTCATGAGCAAATATGTCAATCTGCCCGTTGGAGAATTCAGAGGAGTATCCCGTCTCTCAGTTACTTAGATTAATGTTTTTCAATTCAAAAATAATTGATACATTTTTGTTATTTTCCATCCGTTTTAATGGAATCTGTTTTAATAAGCAACTAATTTCTCTGTGTATTATGCCACCAGAAACAGATAAACAGGAACAATTTTAGTATAGTAATATAACAGAATAAAGTGCAAGTATATCATGTTGTTACTATTACTATCAAACAATTTGCAGTGTAACTAAGCCTTAAGAGATTCAGTTCCAAAACTGTAGCTGGGAAAATCAGCTGAAGTAGGGTGAGAGAAAACTTCTTGGCCTTTAAAGGCTACTCCAGCTCCTGGAATGTCACTTGTAACAATTTAGGAGGGTTTTCTGATTAAAGATTTCCTGGACTATGTGTTGTTCACTCTCTCTTCAGTTTCTGTATGCTGATGCATCCTAATTTTTACAGTGTTATTTATTCCATCTTCCCTTCTGAAGTTTGTAAGGCCACCCTACTTTGAAAATTTTCTGTACACTCACTGAAGGAACAAAAAAATCAGATTTTCATTACCAAGCTTGAGATCTGATTTCTGATAATTAATTAACTAACAGAATGGTTATGTAACAACATGCTATATAAGGATTGTTCTGAAAAATATTTGTTTACTAGTGTGAGATAATTAAATAAGGTACACAAGATTGAGCAAACTGTCATTAAAATAAGGGAAGTTCCTAGCCAGAACATTAGAAGACCACAGTCTTTGGAGAGTAGAGAGCAACTAAAGAAAATATATGACATTAGTGTATGAAGAGTAAGAAAGATTGTTTTTAATTAAGATTTTATGAACTGTAGTAGTTAAAAGCTCCAATCAGAATCAAAAATCCCTCCATACAAGTTTCTTAGATATTGTTGGAAAAGGCCCCTAGAATAAATTGTTTAAAATCTAATGTAGATAAAATACATGTGGTGAAAATAGCATAAACATAAAAATAAACCAACAAACAAATAAAAAAATAGCAAGGAGAAGGAGTGGCAAGGGAACAAGAAAAAAAAAAAACATTCAAAATGGATAATCCTTTTATGGATTATCTGTGTACTCACTGAGGGAAAAAGCCAATCAAGAGAAACGAGTGCTACATTTTGTATCTTTAAGATAGGATAACAGTACTTATACAAATGACCTGATTACTAGATGACACAGAAAAATTGGTCCAAAAGTGATGAGGAGGTAAATAAGATAATTCTTATCCTTAAAGATAATTCTTATCCTTATCCTTAAGTTAAATTCCTTCTTAAGAAAAGAAGGAATTGACTTAACTGCCATGTCAATAGCAGTGTTTAGTGAAAATGAATAAATAAATAAATAAATAAAATGACACCTTATCTGAGGGTGTCACAGAAAAATATTTTCTTTAAAAAAGTAGTGTACAAGGGAATAAAGTTTATTGGTTTTGTTATATAAGTAAAATGAGGCTACTAGAGTTTTTGAAGAAATCTATTTTTCTAGGAAAAAAAAAAAAGAAACACAGGAAGGAAAGTTTTACACAAGAGACTTTTTAAGAATCTATGAAAGGCGGTGCTAACTCTGTTAAAAGTGAAGCTGTGGACTTCCTAGAGATAAGAAGCATTGGGGTACTACATATTTTCTAAAGACCTTGAGTATTAGAGGCTCACACTCTCAATATTGGTGACATGATGATTATGTATAATCAATAATTATCAGTAATGTTATAAGAAAGAGAAAACACTTTCTTCAAAGTAAAGCTAACTTTACTATCTGATTCTCATATTTTTGGAAACTCAGTGCTCATCAGCAGATGTTGAATAAGCCACTACAGTCATAATTTTACAAATGTACAATAACTTGAAAACCACAATCATATACATACATAAATATATTTATATATAAAGACTTGCTGAATAAAACTATGTTGAAAATATTAGAGAAGTTGTGATGCTTTATCACATTTTGCTCTATTAAATATTGTAGAGACCAGATTAACCTTGGAAGCATTCTAACCCCCCAATTTTTTTAAAAAATATATGTATTGGTTATCTTAACAGCATATTGTTTTCTACCAATAGGACTGTTTTCAGTCTTGACATGTGGTTGTTTTAGACACCTATGAATTTTAATATCTTACCTTCCTTGTAAAAAGCAATGATCTGTTGCTTTATTCTGGCAAAATTCAGCCTGTCCAGAAAGGATGCAACAATCTCTCATGCTCAAAGGAGACCATATCTCAGACTTTAATGTGAAATACCTCAGAATAGCATTACTACCCCCTGTACTTCTTCTGGTTCACTAGTCTACAGTCTTAAACTACTTGCTAAGTAAAAGTAGCTGTGGCTCCCTGGTTAACCTCATATTTACTGTTGTACTTTGAATTAAGAGCTGAAAGTCATATATGCAAAACTTACAGCAATATAGGGTACTGTACATATTTTAGATTTCTGACCTCATCTTTGAGTGAAGTTAGTGATATATTTCTATTTCAGCAGACTTAATTCAATAAATACAAAGGGAAAATGATATTATGGATTTTGGTTTTAGTCTTATACAATGAAAATTAACCACATTATTCTAACAGACGCAGCAGAATCCTAATATTAGTGAATATTTATTTGAAAGGTAGTGTTTAATAATATTGTTAAGTAATTAATAATAGTACTATGTAATAATTGTAATTTACTTCTTGTTACAATAACACCTTAAGAATAAAAAGCTAAAATTTGGCTTAGATTATTTGCAATAAAATATTGTTATTACCAGATTAATATTATTTGAAATAGAGGAGAAACATAACTTTCTACTTGAGCTCTTGATCTGGCAAATATTTATTCTGTGAGTAATTTCAAATTAGTGGGGATTTTTAGACAAATAAAGCTGCTTATATGCACAGGCATTTGTAGGATTAGTAATATTAGAAAAGCATAGTCCATTAATTCTTTACAGATATGGACTTCAACTCAGACAAAGCTTCAAAGATGAAAAATATACTTTTATTTTTCTTTCCACATACTGTTATATCTTTATAAATATCTGTTTATAGAAAAAGCCAGTAATTACTTTAAATGAAATATTTTTGGTTTTGCTCTTAAATAATGTAACTGTGGAAAAGAGCAAAGGTTGATTCAAACATTATTCAAAAATGAAACTGTATCTCAAGAATATTTTTATAATATGTTAATAATGTCTTAGACTGAAATCCTTTGTGTATGAATATTAAAAAAAAATAATAATAATGTCTCAGCAGCTATTTCTTGTTTTGTTCATATTTTTCTGCATAAAAGTTCTGTTTATTTATTATTTCAAAATAAAAATAAATACATAGTGAAGATCATCTGAGAAGATCTGGAGATCTGGAGATCTTAACACCACAAAGATAACACGAGTGAGTCATGTCAGAAAATTAAAAATACAAACCCATTTCAAACAAGCAGAAAGTATTAAAGATGACTCTTTTGTGATTTATGATCTCATATATATATATATATATACATATATACATGTAGTTGTGGAATTAATACATATGTGTGTGTGTGTATATATATATATATATAATATTCCATATTTATAGTGGAGGAATTGATAGTGTGGCAGAATCCTTCATAAAACTGCTTTATCTTAAGTGCATAGAGAATTATTTCCACTTAGTGTTGGTAGTCAATGAATTCCTGTAGTTGGCATCTTTAATGGAAAGACATAAAAAGTTCTAGATATGCTAATATTCAATTCTACTGTATCTTTCCAGCCTGTTTCTTTCCAAGGAAGAATTTAGATAATGCAGGAATCATCATAGGTGACTTTAAGAAGTAGGTTTTACATGAAGAGGCTTGACAGTTGTTGTTTGACCTAAATAGCAGAAGGAGAAAGTAATTGGTGATTTAACACCAACAAATAGCTCACCACACCGCTTTTTCACTCCTGTTCCTCAAAAGGGCAAAGGGAGAAAATATGATGAAAAAAGGTCATTGATGGAGATAAGGACAGGGAGACTTCAGCATAGGGAGATTAATACAATTTATTGCCTATTGATAACAACCTAGAACAATGAAAACTAAAAGCAAACTGGGCACACCTTCACCCCATCCACCCAATTCTAACTCATCCATCTGGATGCCATCAGAGGCAATGGGGAACTGGGGTTGTGGTCAGTCCATAACACTTTGTCAACTGCCGTTCTTTCATCTTTCTTCTCTTTCTGCTCCAGCGTGGGGTCCCTCCCACGGGATGCAGTCCTTCTGGAACTGATCCTACTTGAGTTTCCCACAGGCTACAGCTCTTCAAGAATGGCTCCAATATGGGTCCAAACTAAAGGGCACAGTCCTTCAGGTCCCCCATAGGATTCAGCTCCCACCAGTGTGCCTGCCCCTCCATGGGCTCCTCTCCATGCGCAGCAGTTCCAGCTGAGTCTGTTCCTGCATGGGCTCTCCATGGGCTGCAGCTTCCTTCAGGCTGTATCCAAATGTTTCACCATGGGCCTCTTCATAAGCCACAAGGAAATTTCTGCTCTTGGGCCTAGAGCACCTCTTGCCCTCCTTCTTCACTGCTCTTGGTCTCTGCGGGGCTGTTTCACACATATTTTCTCATGTCTTCTCTCCTAGATGCACAGTGTTTTCTAGACTTTCTTAAATATGCTTTCATAGAGGTAGAACCAATGTCACTTTTTGGCTCAGATTTGGCCAGCAGCCTTTTGGAGCCAACAGGAACTGGCTCTTCTCTAACATCAGGTCAACACTGCAGCCCTCACACTACAAAAACTTTCCCACATGAACCCAATACATATCTAAAGAAAGAAAGGAATAAATCTTTCAAAAGCATAATAGAACAAAAAAGAAGCAACTAACAAACCATGGAAATTTGAACTTCCACCTGTTTAGCCAGGAAAAAAAAAATAAATTAAAGAAATATAATAATTAACTGCTGCTGATGATATAACGTCTCTAGTAACAAGTTCTGTGACAAATAGAGTGAGACAGAGGTCCAGCAGATGATGAGACACACAAACACACATATAAAGCAACAACAACAACAATCAAAATACATGAAATGTAGTAAGGAAATTCATGAAGAAAGTTAAAAAAAAAAAAAATCAAGAAAGTATGGAATGTAATTTTTTAAAAAAAACACCTCTGAAAACATGTCACAGAATGGATCTTGAGCTTGTAAGTATTCATATTTTAAAAATTTGATGTATACTCTGAGGTCAGTCAATTACAGTATTATACCACAGATATATATCATATATTAATAAAACATAAATATATTCACACAAACAAAAAAAAATCACCAAATATCATAAAAAAAAAGGTAAATTTATCTATATCCTTTAGCACAAGATTTAGCACAAGAATTTTAGTACAAGCTACGTGGCTGCATGCCAATTTTTGAGGTACTCCATGGTAGTAAGGCCCTTCAGTCTGCCCCACAAGGGGCTGAGCTGAATGAAAGACATCTGAAGTGTCTCTGTACAAACAGTGCGGCATGAGAAACAAACATTTCAGCTCCCTGAAATGCTTATATACTAATGAACGTGGTACAGAAAAAAAAACAGGAAGAACTGGAGATCTGTGTGCAGTCACAAGGCTATAATCTCATTGCAATAACAGAGACCCGGTGGGATAGCTTACATAACTGGAATGCTGTCATGGAAGGCTACATGCTTTTAGAAAAGACCAGCCTGGAAGGCAAGGTGGTGGAGTTTCTCTTTATGTGAGAGAGCAACTGGAATGCATGAAGCTCTGCCTAGGGGTGGATGAAGAGCGAGTTGAGAGCTTATGGGTAAGGATTAAAGGGCAGACTACTACGGCTGATACTGCTGTGGGTGTTTGCTACAGGCCACCTGATCAGGAGGAGGAAGTAAATGAAGCCTTCTTCAGATAGCTGGAAGACCGGCAAATTCATAGGCCCCAATGGGATGCACCCACAGGTACTGGGAGCTGGCTGATGTTATTGCTAGGCCACTCTCCCTCATCTTTGAAAAGTCATGGAGAACAGGAGAGGTGCCTGAGGATTGGAAGAAAGCCAATGTTGTTCCAGTGTCCAAAAGTGTAAGAAGGAGGACCCAGGCAACTACACGCCAGTCAGCCTCACCTCCATCCCTGGATAGGTGATGGAGCAGCTCATCCTAGAGGTCATCTCCAAGCCTGTGGAGGATAAGCAGGGGATCAAGAGTAGTCAGCATGGATTCACCAAGGGGAAGTCATGCTTAACCAATCTAATAGCCTTCTATGCTGAGATGACTAGCTGGGTAGGTGAGGGAAGAGGGGTGGATGTGGTCTGCCCTGACTTCAGCAAGGCTTTTGACACTATCTTGCATAACATCCTCATAGACAAGCTCAGGAAGTGCAGCCCAAATGAGCGGACAGTGAGGTGGTTTGATAATTGACTGTATGGCAGAGCTCAGAAGGTTGTGCTCAGTGGTGCGGTGTCTAGTTGGAGGCCTGTAGCTAGCTGAATGACCTGGAGGATGGAATGGAATGGCTGATACCCCAGAGGTCTGTGTTGCCATTCAGAGGGACTTGGACAGGCTGGAGAGCTGGGCCAAGAGGAAGCTCATGAATTACAACAAGGACAAGTGCAGGGTCCTGCACCTAGGGAGGAATAACCCCAAGCACCAGTACAGACTGGGGGTTGGCCTGCTGGAGAGCAGCTCTTCAGAGAGGGACTTGGGAGTCCTGGTGGACAGCAGGCTGACCATGAGTCAGCAATGTGCTCTTGTGGCCAAGAAGGCCAACAGTATCCTGGGGTACAGTCTGAAGATTTTTGCCAGCAGGTGGTGATCCTCCCCCTCTCCTCAGCCCTGGTGAGTCCACACATGGAGTATTGTGTCCAGTTCTGGGCTCCCCAGTACAAGAAGGACATGGAGCTATCAGAGTGAGTTCAGAGGGCTATGAAGATGATTAGAGGAATGGTGAACCTGTCATATGAGGACAGGCTGAGAGACTGGTGTCCATTTCACAGGAAAAGAGAAGAATGAGGGGAGACCTCACCAATGTGCATAAATATTGGAGGGGAGGCTGTCGAGGGGATGGAGTCTGTCTCTTTCCAGTTGTGCCCATTGACAACACAAGAGGCAATGGGCACAAACTGAGGCACAGCAAGTTCCATCTGAATATGAGAGGGCATTTCTTTACTGTGAGGGTGACAAAGCACTGGAACAGGTTGCCCAGAGAGGCTGTGGTGTCCCCTTCTCTGGAGATATTCAAAACCCACCTGGATGCTATCTTGTGCAATGTACTCTAGGTGATCCTGATTGGCAGAGGGCTTGGACAAGATGATCTTCAGAGGTCCCTTCCAACCTCAGCCATTCTGTGATTCTGTGATTTCCTCTGTATTCACTGAACCCATTCTTATGGTATTTAGGCTGCAAATCATGCTACCGCATTAAAGTATCACCAGTCAGCTAATCTATATCTTAATATACATTTAGCAATTTAAAAATCCAATTTACTTGTGCATTTTAGAGCTGCTACAGATAACTTCAAGTTTCCTAAGTAACAGCTGATTGAACTTCTCTTTTGCTTCAGCTAAACATTACAGCACTCAACTCTGAAATCAAGATTAAGTTCCAGTGACTAGACGACATTTTCTTCTCCCAATCTACTGCTGCAATATGGTGTGAATGGTTTTTAATGGTAATTTTGGTACCTGGACAAAAATACCATAGTACTGCTTGAAACTCTATGCCTCTTTTCTGTTCCTGGCACATGCTTTGTGCTATAAACTGAAGCTATCCTCAAAAACAAAGCAGAGTAAAAGCTGGCTTTTTCATAGGCCTGCATTGGGTTTGTGTGGCAAGGGTTTTGCAGTAGGGGTCTGCAGGGATGGCATCTGTGAGAAGAGCCCAGAAGCTGCACAATCATATTCATATTTTCATCATATTTTCTCCCTCTTTCCCTTTGAGGGGGCAGGGTGAGAGAGCAGTTGCAGTGGAGTTCAGCTGCCAGTTAGGTAAAAACACCACAAGGCCACATTATTGACTTTTCTTTATGCAAGATTTTAAGTCCATTTCATACTGTTCCTTCCATCTACTCAACAGTTCAAAAAGTAAAAGAACAATGCGCTTTTTAATCAACTGAAGATCTAGCTTAAAACTAGAAGGAAAATTGTGTCTCAATACCTAGTTCACCTGAGCACTGTATTCATTTATTCCATTATAGTAAGAAAATCAGGCTACAGACATTTCTTGACTGCATATCACTGGCATAATCTTTTACTTTTTAGCTGCATGCTTCTAGAAGACACTCTACCAACAAAAATCACTCTAAGGTAAAAGCAATATTCTTAGTACTGACACAGCTACAGTAGACTATATAGATACTTGCCTTTCATTAGCTCTAGCAAAATCATTTATTATATCACAGTTTGCATGCATTCTATATAAAATCGTAATGACAGAGTAATAAGCAGTGAAGCATGGCACTGGCAGAAGAAAGAACTTGCTTTTGTAGTGGTTGATGTGTCATTAGTAATATAATGGCTGGACACAACAGTGATTTTCTAATAATGGTGCACTTATGCAGCTAAAATATATTCTTAGCTCCTCAACTAAGGTAAATCCCACTCTTCTTACAATTGCAGTCACTAATGTGTGTGTGACATTTATTGATTTTTTTTAAACTTAAAGTTTAAACAGTATTAGGAGTAATATCTATAAGACAAGTTTATTTCATCATAGATGCTTGATATTTTGTTTTCTTTATGAGAGAGATGAGGGATATATAGTTGCAAAGTAACAGATAAATTTATACTTAGTGCATTTGAATAAATATTGACAATACATATAAAGATAGGAAGGGATTGTTAGGAAATGCAGTGCTGTCCAAAGGATCAATAAATCTATATGTAAAGTTATTCATCTCTACTGACCCGCTTTGCAATTTGAAAGTTATTTTCTTTTCTTTTCAGTATCTCTTGTCATTTAACCATGCTTCAGCTGCCTAAGCAAAAGTCATTTGAGACTCCCTAGGGTACTCCTCTTGGCTTCAAAAATAAACACGATATGAGAAGAACTGAGTGAAAACTGCCAGTTCCAATAGATATACCTTAGAAATACCTTAGATATACCAACATGTCTAAATGGCACCTGTGTTAAGGTAACTACACTGGGCCTACACTGTTTTTTGTATGTTTGTTTGTTTGTTTGTGGTTTTTTTGAGAATCCTGCATACTGCTACAGCAATACTTGTAATACATGACATGCTGGAACGTGCTCAAAAAATATTTTGGCAAGAATTAATAAAAACCTTAAGGACACGGATAGGTTTAAAAAAAAAATAAATTTTGTTCTGGGAAAAAATAAAATAAAATAAAAATTAAATAAATGAAATTCTTTTTACTGTTAATAATATCCTATAATCTGAGACACACACCAAAGAGACATTAAGTCTTTTCTTTCTACACAGAAAATAAGTAACTTGCGTAACTACAAATATTCTGCTTCAGTGATTTGACAGAAGAGGAGAAGCTGTTATCTTATCCACATAGATTTTTGTCTTTTTATTGTGATTTTGTTCCATAAAATAAAAGTGGAAAAAATCATCCTCTACAAAAATTTTAAAGTCAGATTTACTCCATCTGTAATAAGTAATCTAACTTGACAACTCTATTTCTGTATTTCTCTTTTTTAGCACACATCCTGCCATGTGTGTCCTCTCCAGGATCTGATTATTCTACTGTTGCTTATCTCTCCTTAGGGCAGGGCTTTACTCACAAGCTGTTGGTCCTTTTAGTCGTTTTATCAAACATAAACTGTCACCATTCTGTGTGTTTGGAACAACTTTTTTATCTTCCCCCCATCCACCCCTGCTCCACCCCCCCCCCCCCCAATTGATTCTTCTATATCCAAAGCCATTCATGTCTTCATCCAAAGAATTTATCACGGAAGGACACTATTATATATCAATATAGGTATGATTCTCTTTTTCTTGTCAGATCAAGTATGTGAGTATGTGGCCTTTAAGGCTGAGAGAATCATGAAGAAAAACTGAACAGTTAGTTCTGCTAGCCTCAAGACTTACAATGTGATTCTTCTGATATGGGAAGTGACATAGAAGCACATTTATTAATGTTTTATACATCATTAGGGTATTTTTAACTAGCAATATCTGAAGTGATTTTAACGTACTTGTCAGCTTTTTGTCCAGTACTCGATGTGAATCAGAAAACCTTGGGGAAAAAAAAAAAAAGGAATTTCATTATGACTGCACACAAAGACAGATTTAATGATCCATCCAAAAGCATTTATTACATGTGCTTTCTTTGAAAAAGAAGCTCTACCAGACAATCGGAATTGCATTTTTCTTTTCCATATCTTCTGAGTCAAAATCTTAAATAAATACGGAAAGAAAATAAAATCTTACAATACAGAAGCACAGCCATGTGCAGTCAGTGCTACATTGTACATCTCAAACTATTAGACAGTTAGATCACCAGCTGGCTTACTTAATTTTATGATGTGTAGTCACTCATCTTTTCCCACAGCAGTGTCAGCAGTGTCAACAATCCTTTGTCTACCTAATCTACCTATATTGCACTATAAGGTTACCAAGCACATAGTTTTCTTTCCTGTTTAGGCAACACAGTTTCTACTTGTTTATTTGCAGTGTCCTACAACCCCATATACTACATACCACCTTTCTTGTTTCTCTTGTGTATCTTGCCAGAACATATGTCTAAATGCCCAACAGCTATGATAAAGTGCAATTTTAGTCCTGCTCTGTACCTAAGATAGGAGAATATATTTTTGTAGAATAGGTTAGGAAGAGGAAAAGAATTGAGGTCAAACTAATAATGTAGAATCTGTTAGGAGTTGCACTTTCAAGCTAGCAGTAATAAGTGTTGCAACTTCCTTCCACCATTTAAGAGCTATGTTTTACTTACATACTGAGCTTTCAGGATGGCAATTTGCCATATTGACATTTGATTTCTTTACAGTAGGGTAAATAAAAAAGTTCCTCAGCTCATACTTTTGCTCATGTTGATGTCAGCCATGGATATTTAAGGATCTGTTTTGCTTTCTAGGTTTCAGTGACTTACAAAGCGAACAGGCTAGCACAGCAGGCATGATTGATCTCTTATTTCATGTAGCTTTCTATGTGGAAAAACAACCACAGGATAGTAGAAACTTACCTACATAAACATAGATGTGGGATACTAGTTCCTAGAATCCTTTCAGCACACAGACAGGAATTATGTTAGGAACACTTTGTTCTTTCTATGTCTTTGGTCTGTTTAAAACTTGAGATAGCATGAAGTTGTATTTCTTTTGTCAAGAGACAAGTATGCTTGACTCCAGTAGATTTTAGTATTGAATTAGATGATTTTAAACTAGTCATTCTCTCACAGACTCAGGATGGAAGACCACGCAGCTACATTATCTGTTTAGAGTGCATTGGTTTTCTGTGGTAAGGGTTTGGTAGCAGAGGGGTTGTAGGGATGGCCTTGTAAGAAGAGTCCAGCCCCATCTCAGACAAGAGCCAGATCCATCCATTTCCAAAAGGGACTTGCCTCTGTCCAGAGTTGAGCCAGTGAGAGATGCTGGTTGAGCTTCTGGGAGAGCAGGCTGAAGAAAGGGAAAAAAATGTTGTGCAACTGCAGATGGGAGAGGGGAGTGAGAAACAGTCCCGCAGACACCAAGGTTAGTGAAGAAGGAGGACAGAGGGTGCTGCAGGCACTGCAACAGAGATTCCCATGCAGCCTGTGGAGAGGACCCTGGTGGAGCAGGCTGTCCCCCTGCAGCCCATGGGTCCCAGATGGAGCAGATCTCCATGCTGCAGCCCGTGGAGGAGCCCCCGGTGGAAGCGGTGGATGTGGTCTGGAGGCGGCTGCGGCCCTTGGAGAGCCCCCACAGTAGCAGGCCCTGGTCAGGAGCTGCAGCCCATGGAGAGGAGCAGGGGGTCTGGGGGAAGCTGCCGCCCATGGAGGACCTGTGCTGGAGCAGTTTGCTTCTGGTGGATGGACCCTGTGGTATGGAGCCATGTGGGAGCATTTCCTGAAATGCTGCTGCCTGTGGGCAGCCCCCGCAGGATCATTTCTGGAAGGATGGCATCCTGTGGGAGGGACCCCACACTAGAGCAGAGGCAGAGAGTGACCGTGAAGGAGCAGCAGAGACAAAGAATTAGGGACTGACCACAGCACCCATTCCCTCATTCCCCTGTGCCGCTCAGGGGAAATAGAAGAGGGTGGATGAGGGGAAGGTGGATTTATTTTGCTTTTAGTTTCTCTAGCCTGTTAGTAATAAGTAGTTAATTATATTAATCTCTGTATGTTGAGTCTGTTTTGCTCATGATGATAACTGTTGGGTGATCTTCCTGTCCTTATCTCAAATCTTGAGCCTTTTTCATCATATTTTCTCCCCTCTTTCCTTTGAGGAGGGGGAGTGAGAGAGTGGTTGTGGTGGAGTTTATCTGCCTAGCAGGGTTAAACCACATATAGCTGCACTTTTACTGTATTCTTTTCCATTGCCAGTTTATCAAACCATGTTTGAAGATAATAATGAGTTTTATGGTTTTCCCCAACCCAGTGTATTGTGAACTTCTAAAACTTGGAAGCCAAATATAAATTTTAAATACATATAGAAGATTAGTTTGCATATTTTTGTTCATTGTTGCTTAAAGAAGTTTCTCAGAGAAGTGGCAAATATCCTCTAAGTAAAACCATAGGTGCACAAAAGCATTAAGTGATTAATGCTGTTAATTGTAGGTAAGAATAGTAGTGGAAAAGAAACTGCTGAGTTGAATGGATGAGGGCAGGGGGCGGGGAGGGGGGAGGGAGGGGGAAGTTATCTTTTTAACTGATGGTCATAATCATTAATATTTGATTCTATGGATCAGAAGCAAACAAGAATCAAATAGCTTTATATATACACAAATTGCTTCTAATATATGCAAATTTCTTATTGGTATAGATTTTCCCAATGGTATTTCTATATTAGTGGCAAAAATTGGAAAATCTATTTCTATTTTTCAGAGAATGTTTCCAGACCCCCAAAAATACTTCTGACTATAAGGCACAGAAAGACAAGAAGAAAACAGCCGACACCAGGAGAGATTCTACAAGAACATTTCTTGTCAAAAAAGACTGTATTTATATATAAAAGAAGTGGAGATATGCAGTCTATGTCAATACACAGTTAGAAAAATATTAAATTGGTTGGCATGTTAAGAAATTTTCAATGGTCTGTTGTCAAAATAGACATAGGTACTGAGCAGGGTACACAGAATTACAAAATGAATGGCTGAGGTTGGAAGGAACTATCTGGTCCAATCCTCATGCTAAAGCAGGGCCACATAAAGTAGGTTGCTCAGAACCGTGTCCAGGAGGTTTTTGAAAGTCTCCAAGGTAGGAGATTCCACAGCCTATCTGGGCAACTTGTGCTCATTCACTTACACAGTAAAGAAATACTTCCTGATGTTCAGAGGGAACCAACTTGTGTTCATTGCCTCTTGTCCTGGCATGGGGCACCACTAAAAAGAGCTTGGCTCTGTTCTGTGTGCACCCTTCCTTCAGGTGAGATCCCCCTTCTCTATTCCAGGCTGAACAGCCCCATCTCTCTCAGTGTTTGCTCACAGGTGAGATGCAGCACTCCCTTCATCTTCTTAATCATCCTTTACTGGACTCTCATTATGTCAATGTCTTTGTATTTCTTGAAGGCTGTCCTGAATCTCCTCAGTTCCAGCAATTACTAGGTCCTTGAATGGCCTTTGGGCTTTTCCAACCACAAGAACGTTTTTAAATGTCATAGATTCATCTCAAGGCGTGCTGTAGCTGAATCAAGCTTTGTCTGTCTTCCTGAAATGGGAGAAGAGCAAATAAGCTTTCAATCTATTCCTCTAGTTCAGACTGAATAGCTAACTGTGTGTGAAGAATCAACTTTTGTTGGAAGATTAAAGGTTGCTGGCAGTTATCATCACAAAAAAAAGGAGGATGGTTGCTATTGTCCCTTTTTTTTCTGAAGAAAAAGTGGGCCATGTAGGCCAGTTTATAGAGTTTTGTATTTAGTAGAAAAATAAGCTTCTTTTCGGGATAATAAATATCAGATTCTGCTTCTTTTGGCTGATGGCTAGGCTGTCTGTCAGTCAGAGGGTCTTCTACAAATTGCCAGAGAGAGAAGTGCCATAGATTGCTAGTGATCACGCTGCAAGAACTGCTGTGAGTTCTGGCGAATTATGTACCAGTGTTTTATTCATATGTAATACCTAAGAGCAGCTCCTGTTGGGGAGAAAGAACTTGGACAGTAAAGTAAAAGGACTATGTTTTTATTAAGGATACAAATTAATTCCTTTCATTTACCTCTCAATACCATAAGAAATGGTAAAACTATATTTATGTACATAGTTTATTAACTGACTTTGTAAAAATAGAAGTTATTTATTTTTGTACGTGCGTGTATGCAGTATATGTATACTGTATTGTACATGTGCAGTGGTTTTGACATGGTGGTTTCTAGCAAAACAAGATTATTTTTCTTTAGTGGATCACTAGACTTAATCCAATAATGTGTATTTCACTGATCTGTTCAAATCAAATATTCCCATAAAATGTTATTGGAATCCTTTACTCACATCCTTGTTGCAAGTGAGTAAAACAATCTTATTAAGCCCTAAAAGTCTGTTTTGTTTTGTTTTCCTTTTATGAGTAGGACTACCTGTAGTGCTTTCGGATTCTTCAAGTAAAACCTAAGAAATCAATGCTGTCTCTCTTGGGAAAAAAAAAAAAAAAAAAAAAAAAAAAAAGGTAGTATTAGCTGAAGGTACAGGATGTGAACTTGGGGTGTGGAAATCCTAAATGACAACTCTGATGAAAATGATTAAAACATACATGTTTCTGTAAACTGTAACTATCAATAGAAGACAATGAGACCTGGAATTGACACAAAGTAAAAGGCTGAGTTTCCCCGGATCAAAAATGCAAGTGTGGAATTTAAGCATTTCTAGTAAATTCTTTAATTTACTGGACAATACTCACTTAGATATAGATCACTCACAGAAATTTCAATATGGCTGATATTTTATGTTCTTATGGAAACTTATAATTTTGACATCTTTTTAGCAATATGAGTAATTACCTCATGTAATTATTGACATCAGTGACAAGTTATCCTTATTTCACAGATACAAGATCTTCAGTTGTGTGGGCACTGCATTTTTTTGTTTTGGTTTGTTTTGTAATTTTCCCAAGAGTTGACATTATATCGACCTAATTGTTGTAGTTCAGTTGACATAATTTATAAATGTTAATGCAATGTGTACAACAGATTAAGAGATTATACAGATTTACTTAATGATTATATTCTCTGATTTTTCTCATATAATACATTGAGCTAAAATGATCGTTCTTTTGTTTAACTTGGTAAACTAAATTACGAACTTTCAAAACTAATTTTGGAAAAATAGAATTAAAGATCATGTTAAGGTTATTTATTTTTATTTTTTTACATTGTGTAAAATAAAGAAGTTTAGAATTGGACTTTATTAATGAAACAACTTCAGAACTATATGACCTTTATGATATTAAAGATCTTGATATTAAATATCAATATGATATTTATAAAATAAATATCAATCTGATACTATGTGATATTAAAAATCTTTATTAAAAAGCACTTTGAAATTAACATGCTAAGAAATTCAGAAAAGGGTTTTTAAAACATGTATTGTGTTTTTTTGAGTATCAGAACAAAGCTGGAATTTGGGCAGATCAAAAGAAATAATACAATGTTTTACATTGTAAATTTATAATGTGTTACATTAAATACAGAACAAAATAAGTCATCACAAAGATGCCCACAGTCTCAAATCAGAGAGAGGGACATATCTTCCACACTATACCCAGACTATAAAAGTGTAAAATTGTTATAGAACTGAATGCACTAAGAACTAGAAATTTGACAAGAAACACAGTTCTTCAGCATGACAATATAGACACATATCCTTTTCATACGTACAGTTTGTCTAATTTAGTAGCTAGACAGCATTCCACATAGATATGTGCAATATATTGGTCTGAAAGAACATGGTTTAAATAGAATATAAAATAAATATGAAAATACATAGAACTGTGATGAATTAATTTAGTCTTAGTTTTCCTTCTTCTCTAAATAAAAATACTATGCATTAACTGAAAACTTCAATATAAGGTTCAAAGACATTGCAACTTTATTCAAAATTTATTCAATCAATCAGACAAACAAAAGCATTAGAACTGGTCAGTGAAGTGATTGAAGAGAAGCAGACGTGAAAGAAACATGAAAGATCCTTTTGTTCAACTTTCTTATTTTCTATTACCAGTGCTTATAAGAGCAATAATCACTTTCTGTATTGACTTCTAATTCCTCTGATGTACAAAGTTTGCAGATGTTATCTAGTTATATCTATAGGGTCTGGAAAAGATATTCTATTTTAATAAATCTTTGATGAGGTGTCTACAATGACAGATGGTTAAAGGTTAAAGCATATAACTAGACATCAGGTATCTGCTTGAAGTTGCCAAGCTGTTGATCTTTCTTCACCATTTAAGTATATTGTATGTTGTGTATTTTGTGAGTTGTCAACTTTTCATGTATTTCAATATGCTTAGTGAAGCTTCCTTTACTAACAGTTAAATCTAACTCAGATGGACCAGTCTCTGCTAAAGTGCTGTTTTAAATATATTTACTTTTTTTTTTTTTTTCTCGCTTTCGTCTATCCACTAAGTTAACAAAAACTTACTATTGAAAAGTCTAATTCTAGAATGTCATGAATCATCTGAACTTAATCTGTCTACTTTGGTTCATGACAGAAACATCAATGTTAGTACCAAAATTATCTAGTTGACAAATTCAACAAGAGAATTTATATAAATTTACTTCACGTTTGACTTGGTCCCTAACATTATAATCTACATGTTAATAAAAGGGGGCTAAATGATAGCAGGTTCTTCAGCTAAGGTAAATTTCAGTTAAGAGAAAGAACACATATCTAGGTGAAACACTGGAGAGGAGCAAAACTGTGATTTTGGGAAGGAGAGTTGTAAAATTATTATAATTCTGTTAATAAAATGATTGCAAATATAGTAATAAAAAAAGTTCCAAGCAGTTTCCTAACACCATAAGTTAGGAAGTCTAGTTTTAACAATTAGAGATACAAATAATTTTGAAATAAATATTTTAGGATGAAGGTTTTTTATTTGTTTGCTTGATTACTTATTGGCAATGAAGGAAATCTTTAGTTTGATCTGTTTTTCTGTATCTTTATTATTTTGCTTACTTATTAAAATGCATATATTTTAACTAAATTTGGGCTGAAATAAACTGTATAAATAGAGAAAAAAGTAATCGGGGCAGATCATGACTTTAAATGTCTTCAGTCAAAACATTTACTAAACTTAAATCTTTTTTAGACAATTCAGATATTCTGCACACTGGTGATGGTGTCCCCAGAACTGCACAGTAGCGTGAAAACAACTTGGTTTAAAAAAGAATCACCTATGTTGTGTGACAAAATTTCAGGTGCATAGCACAATCTGAGTCACATGATCATGTAGGTGTATTTTTTTGTTCCTCTGATATGAGACAAAAGAAGCCTGACCTATCATGTTGTCAGCACTATGACGAGGTATTCTCAAATATACAATTACTGTTTTGGGAACAAAATGAAGGATGTTTTGTTCTATTGAGTTCATTATGTGAGTTGACATATTTATAATAACATGATAGAAAGTCTGGGAGACATCAGCAGACCAACTGACTCCAAGAAACCCTGTCACCACCTCTATTCACTGTGTGAATGAACATGTAGCACCTTTTTTCATCCACTGCTGACATGTTTTAAGGTTCTGCTATTTCAGTGTTTTCTTAGGTGCTGCTCCCACATTTTCACCTGAGTGAATCACATATAGGTTCACTGCAAATCTGTCTACAAGCATATTTAACCATTTAAATTCACCTTCCACAGTTCCACCCTGAGGTGTGATTGCCTTAAGTAACCAGGAAAATCAAACTACTATTTATATTCTAAAGAAAAATACAGCATTGAAGAGGTTTTCAGGGCAGGGTGCAGCTGCATGACCCGAGTGTTCCCTAGGCTTCTAACCTTGGATGTTACCAGGCCAGGGGAACCTGGTGGGTTAACTCTAAGGAAAAATATGGAGTGATATGGAGTGTAGAGTGGCATGGAGTCACCGTGGCTAGGCTCTGTGACAAGAGGGGGACTGGACTATTCTTGTGCATGCTGAAACTGATAAAGTGCCCATTTGCCACCCTGAGCTGATGACCTGTTGTGTTTTTGACAAAATGCTGTACTCTAGTGAACTTTTGCTCAATATAATATCATTATAATACCAAAACACACTTCCATCCCAAAAGCTACCCACCTTCAAGGTGCAACGACCCCTCACTTAGCATGCACACTGAATTTCTCAAAGCCTCTACCCTTAAACAAAGATGAGAAATCTTTTCAATAATAACAATTAAGATATCAGTGAATCACAGAATCACAGAATTATAGGGGTAGGAAGGGACCTCAAGAGATCATTGGGTACACCCCCCCTGCCAAAGCAGGTTCCCTATAGCAGGTTGCCCAGGTAGGCGTCCAAACAGGCCTTGAATATCTCCAGAGAAGGAGACTCCAAAACCTCCCTGGGCAGCCTGTTCCAGTGCTCCGTCACTCTCACTGTGAAGAAGTTCTTTCGCATATTGGTGCAGAACTTCCTGTGCTCTATATTGTGGCCACTACCCCTTGTCCTGTCCCCACAAACCACTGAAAAGAAGTTGGCCAAATCCCTCTGTCTCCCACACTTCAAGTATTTGTAAACGTTAATAAGATCCCCTCTCAGTCTTCTCTTCTCAAGGCTGAACAGACCCAGGTCTCTCAGCCTTTCTTCAGAAGGAAGACGTTCGAGGCCCCATATCACCTTTGTGGCCCTCAGCTGGACTCCTTCCAGGAGATTCCTGTCTTTTTTGTACCGGGGAGCCCAGAACTGGACACAGTACTCCAGGTAAGGCCTGACCACGGCTGAGTAGAGGGGTAGGATCACCTCCCTTGACCTGCTGGCCACTCCCCTTTTAATGCACGCCAGGATCCCATTGGCCTTCTTGGCCACCAGGGCACACTGCTGGCTCATGGTCAACCTGTCATCCACCAGGACCCCCAGGTCCTTCTCCGCAGAGCTCCCCTCCAGCAGGTCATCCCCCAGCCTGTACTGATACATGTGGTTTTTCCTTCCCAGGTGCAGGACTCTACACTTGCTCTTATTAAGCCTCATTTGGTTTCTTCCTGCCCAGCTCTCCAGCCTGTTCAGGTCTCACTGAATGACAGCACAGCCATCTGGCATGTCGGCCACTCCTCCCAGCATTGTATCATTGGCGGATATGCTGAGGGTGGTGTGGTGGTTTTACTGAGGTGAGTGGCCGAGCTCCACCACAACTGCTCTCTCACTCCCCCTCCTCAGAGAGGAATGGGGAGAAAATACAATGAAAAGGGCTCAAGGGTTGATATAAGGACGAGGAAATCGCACAATAACTATTGTAATCCATGGGCTGTAGGTCTGGCCCGGACTCTGCTCCAGCAAGGGTCTTCCACAGGCCACAGTCTTCGTCGGTGCAGGTCCACCTGCTCCACCGTGGTCTTCTCCACAGGCTGCAGGGTGAAACCCTGCTCCACCATGGTACTCCATGGCCCGCAGGGGGACAGCGTGCTTCACCATGGTCCTCACCACAGGCTGCAGGGGACTTCTGATGCGGCGCCTGGAGCGCCTCTCCCCCTCCTTCTTCACTGACCTTGGCACCTGCAAGGCTGTTCCTCACTCCTCTCACTCTCCCAGCTGCTGTGTGGCACAGCATTTTTTTTTTTCCCCTGTCTTAAATATGCTCTCACAGAGGTGCAAAGCAACATCACTAGTTGGCTCAGCTCTGGTCAGCAGTGGAGCCCTTATCAAACATGGGGCAGCTTCTAGATCCTTCTCACAGAAGCCACCCTTATGTCCCCCTGCTACCAAAACCTTGACATGTAAAACCCACTACATGTAGACACTATACTCCTCCCAGCTTTGTATCATAGGCATACTTACTGAGGGTGGACACTGTTCCCTCATCAAGGCCATCGGTGAAGATGTCAAACAAGACCGGACTCAGCACCGACCCCTGGGGAACACCTCTAATCACAGGTCTCCAACTGGACTCTGCGCCACTAATCACCACCCTCTGAGCTCAGCCAGTCAGCCAGTTCTCAACCCACCTTACCGTCCACTCATCTATCCCACACTTTCTCAGCTTTGCTAGCAGGATGTCGTGGGAGACAGTATCAAAAACCTTGCTAAAGTCAAGCTAGATGACATCCACTGCTCCCACCTCCATCTACCCAGCTGGTGATGCCTTCATAGAAGGCTACGAGGTTGGTCAAGCACAATTTCACCTTGGTTAATACATGTTGATTACTCCTCATAACCGTCTTCTCTTCCAATTGCTTGGAGAGGACCTCCAGAGCAAGCTGTTCCAACACCTTTCCAAGGACAGAGGTGAGACTGACTGGCCTGTAGTTTCCCGGATCCTCCTTCTTGCCCTTCTTGAAGATGGGAGTGACAATGGCTATCCTCCAGTCTTCAGGCACCTCTCCTGTTCTTGAAGACCATTCAAAGATGATATAGAGCGGTTCAGCGATCACCTCCGCTAACTCCCTCAGCACACATAGATGCATCCCATTGGGACCCATGGATTTGTGTGCGTTGACCCCACTCAGATGCTCCCGAACCACTCCCTCATCAACCAGGGGGGAGATCTCCTCTTCCCAGATCCTTTCTCCTCCCTCCAGGGTCCTGCACCCTTGCCTTCTAGCAATCTAGTTCATGAGATACCCCCAGTTAGGTTCCAGAAGAGGTCGAAGTTGGCTCTCTGAAAATCCAGGGTGGCAATCCTAATTTTTGCCCTACTTCTGCCACCAAGTTCCATCTTGAACTCCAACATCTCATAGCAGCTGCTTCCCAAGCTGCCCCCATCTTTCACATCCCTAAGAAGTGCATCCCTGTTGCTAAGAAGAAGATCCAGAAGCATCCCTCACCTTGTCGGTTCCTCCACCACCTGCGTCAGAAAATTGTTTTCAACGCACTGTAGGAACCGTTTGGACTGCACGTGCCTGGTTGAGTTACTTTCCCAATAGATATCTGTATAATTGAAGTCCCCCATGAGAACCAGAGCCCAGGATCATGAGGCAACTTCCAGCTGCTTGTAGAAGACCTCGTTGACCTCCTCCTCCTGATCAGGTGACCAGTATTACGCCCTTACAACAGTGTCTCCCATACCAACCCACCCCTTAATTCTCACCCACAAGCTCTCATCACCTTCCCCCAGGTGGAGCTGGGTACATTCTAATGCCCTCACATAAAGGGCAACTCCTCCCCCTTTCTTCCCCAGCCTGTTTTTCCTAAAAAGGACATAGCCCTCCATGACAGTGTTCCAGTCATGTGAGCTGTCCCATCACATCTCTGTGATCACAATGAGATCATGGCCATGCGACCGTACACAGATCTCGAGCTCATCCTGTTTATTTCCCATGCTTCGTGCATTGGTATACAGGCATTTTAGGGAAGCAGCAGGCTCATTTACGCTTAGAGGGAGACAAGAAGAAGATTCCAGATGGGGTATCAGGAATATTACCTTCTCTGAGGAGCCCTCGGACGATCCTATGGGACAGCTCAGAGGTTTTTCCCTACTATCTTCGTCGGAGTCAGCAGTGACAACATCCCCCAGTCCTTCTCTGTCACTTCTAACTCCCCTCCCTTCCCCTGTCAAACCTAGTTTAAAGCCCTGGTAATATGTCCAGAGAGCTTGCTCCCCCAATATGCTTGTGACCCACTCGCTGAGCCGGAGTCCATCAGCAGCCCGCATACCCAGCTTCTCAAAGGCCTGCCCTAGATCAAAATACCCAAATCCTTGGTCCAGACACCATCCCTTCAGCCAGCCTTTTACCTGACCTGTTCTCCTTTCTGGGTCCCGGTCACCCATTGGGAGGACAGATGAGAACACTACCTGCACCCTGATCCCTTCAACATCCTTCCCAGGGATGCAAAGTCCTTTTTAATATTACTCATTTTTCTTGTTGCAGCTTCCTGGGATCCAACATGACTGACACCAAGAGGATAGTGTTCCTCCGGTTTAATGAGCTGTGGTAGAGCCTTTCTAACGTCTCTGACACGTGCTCCAGGAAGAAAACACACCTCTCTGGAGAGGTTATCTGAGTGGCAAACGGGAGCCTCAGTGCCTCCCAGCAAGGAGTCTCCAATCACTAAGACTCTCCATCCCTTTTTTGTGGCACTGGTTTTGATGCAGTGCCCCGTCCAGCCCTGCTCCCTGTGCTTGGTACTTCCCTCATTCCTGATATGTTTCTCAGGGCCTGGGTTCTGACTACTGTCCAGACCCTCATCCTTTTCCTTTTCCTGCCCGAGAGCCTCAAATATATTACCCAGGGGTACCATGGAGGTTGGTGGCTCTGTGGGTGTTGGGGGCAGACGCCTCCTTCTGCTTCGAGCTGAGATTAGGGTCCAGCCCCTTTCCTCTCGTGGGCAGTTGAGCCCTCTATTCTGCAGGTGAGCAGCTGGATTAGCTACTGCCCCTTGCAGGGACTTAGGAGGGGGCTGCCGGAACTCAGTAGGGGCAGGCTGACACTTCCTCAGAGTCTCCCAGGAGCCCCTCAGGCTGCCAACTTCTCACTGCAGCCCAACCATCTTCTCAAGTCATTCCTTGAACAGAGCACACCTGCACCCAAAACAGCCCTGTTTTCCCTCAGGACCCAGGTGGGCCTCCAGATTCCAGAGCTCCCCACAGTCACCAGTCTGGACTGCCATGTCACCCCTCAGAGGATCCACCTGGGTGCCCACGTGAGCCCAGAGAGATCGTGCCCCCTCAGTTTGGGTTCCTGCCTTGGCCCGGCCGCTGTGATGGGTGCCCACCATGGTGAATTATAAGTTATAAAAGGTAGAGTTCACAGAGGAGAGGAGAGGAAGAGAAAGGGAGGTGTGAAAGGGAGGAGAGGATCCACCCCATGCTCCTCCCTGCCCCGCCTGAGCTTCCCCGCCCGAGCTGGCCCATGCAAACTGCCTGCACTAAGTGCCAAAGTCTGCCCTGATAGCGTGTCCTGTTTGTGGCGCTCCTGTGGTGCTCATATGCTTGACTAGAGTCACTCAAGCTCCACCTAAAAAAGAGAAAATAATATAAACTGGCTTAAGAGAAAGGGGATGTTAGGGAAGATACCATTGTCAGGGGAGATACCATCACGAGGACCACTTGACTTCTGGGATCAATCAACAGGCTGAGCCTCTCTTCCTCCCCTCCCATTGGGACACCTTTGGGTGAGATTTGAACACTTGGTTTTACTGGGTGTCTCCGCAGAAACTTAGAAATCTCTATAGAGTCTTTGTGCCTTTTAACACATTAATTTCCAGGCTGTGCACCTGTGTATTTCATGCATGCTATTTTGCTTTTGCAGACAGTAAATTATCGCCAGCAATCCAAAGAACCTCTGTACCTGTTGCTGTAATAAATTGCACTTAACTGCATTGTTCCTAGCCATGATAGTTCTCATTGAACGCGACTAGATTAAGGGCGTGTTAAGTTGTTGGAGAATCCATGATCATGATACTTCAGTATCCTGAATCTGACCAGGTCCACATCAGTTAATATGTTAGTGGTGAATGTGTGACTGTGATAATTCAGTATTCTGAATCTGGCCAGACCCATAACGGTTAATTGGCTACACCCCTTTAACACAACACACCCTTTCTTGGTCCCCTAGCTTTCAGCTTACTGCTTGTTGTTTTGAAGTTGACGTGTATGCTATTAACATGCTAATAATAATAATAACAATAACAATAATAATAATAATAATAATAAATAAACATTTTACTTAGTTTTTTAAAAAATGACAGCTTAGAGAGGATTTCCTGTTTTTTATTGCACTAAAAAAAAAAAAAAGCCAGAATTATTACCTCAATTAAGGATGCAAAAATCCATACAACTTCAAAGACCACTAGCTGAGCCCCAAAATTCAAATGGTTCAAAGAGTACCTCTTAGATAAAAAAAAATGTGGCACCATTCCAATTGAATTGTGTACCTAATTTTCACGTACCTCTAACATCTGTTTTGATCTTTATTGTTTCTGACCCGGTTCTATTAGCATTGCACAGAATCAGAGAATAACATGCCAAACGATGTCTTGTTTTAGTGCACTTTACATGGCTAGTCTACTTTATTAATGAAAGATGCAAAGGAAGAAAGAAACCTACCCATAAGAGAGAAAATTCTATAGTATTTAGGTTTTATTCATGCACACCCAAAATATGGAAAAACAAGTAATGACAAACATCATTTCCCAGTTTTCAACATTTTATTTCTTCTAGCTCTCCAGTGGTTTCCAGCTTTATTTATGATTTGTATTAAGAGAGAACATTCAAGCATAATATAGAGTCTTCAGAAAAAATTAATGCATAGTATATGCCAAAACCCAGAGGTGTATGCTATAGCTCTTTATTAATAACTTAGATTTAGAAGGTTCTTTCTAACAAGACTTCATTACAAAAGCATGAAATTAAAAAATAATGCAAAATACTGGAGACTTTTTTGTATATGCAATTAATTCATATTTGCTGTATCAGTTAATGTACTGTTCTAAATCTCAAATCATCCCTGTCTTCTCTCGTCATCTGCAACGTATATATTATATGCAAATCCATACTATTTGTGATAACATTACCTTACACTTTAAGATATGTACTTCCAGCTGAAGCAGCTGCAATTACACCCTTTACACAGAAATCCACTGATTCATGTCAAACTGAAATGATTCTACAAGCATTATGGTCACGCTTGTACATAACATTAACTGGCTAGGAATTGAGATTTCATGTAAATTTTGCACTGCACAGCATTGTTTGATTCAGTTCCATTTATTAAACAGGAAAAAAAAAGTTAAAATAAAATAAAATTAAATTAAATTAAAATAAAGTTAAAAAAAAGACAAAGAAACTAATGGTCCCCTTTGTGAGTTAAAAAATGGATTTGTGGCTCATAAGAGAGCCAGATCTTATTAAAAGCAAAAAGCAGCAGTGAAGGAAGTTCTCCCGGTTTTGGCTGGGAGAGAGGTAACTTTCTTCAGAGGGGCTGATAAGTGCCTTATTTTGGATTTAGGAGAAATAATGCTGATAACACTGTGATGTTTTACTCATTGTACATCAGCATTTACAGTGTGTAAAGGACTTTTCTGCTTCTTGTACTGCCCTGCCAGCAAGGAAGCTTGGGAAGCATGAGAAGCTGGGAGGGGACACAGCCAGGACAGTTGATCTGAATTGGTCAAAGGGATATTCCGTACTTTAGGACATCATGAATAAAAATAAAAACTAGGAGGGTTGGCTGAAGGGGGTGGAGTATGGGGTTGCTTGGGGACTGGGGGCATTGGTCGGCATTGTGGTCAGCATTATGTATCACTTGTTTTGTATATATTATCATCATCATTTTTCCTTCATTATTATTACTTTCTCTTCATTTTCTGTCCTTATTTCTCCTTGATTTCAAACCACATGTTCTACCTTTTTATTTTCCACTGTTCTCTTCCCCATCCCATTGTGGGCAGTGGAGGAGTGAGCAAACAGCTGTGTGGGGCATATCTGCTTTCTGGCTTAAACCACAGCAGCAGTTTAAAACTTTCTGGTAATGCTGTCACAGATGTTTCTATATTTTTACTGGAAAATGCAAATATTGTCAAGAGCCACTAGAAGAAGTTGACATACCAGAGCCAAGCCAGAGTCCTTCACAGTCTATTTATGTTTCTTGTTTAGAAGAAAGAGAGTAGAAAAACATAAAATAGTTATAATTTATTTCCAGTACAGATTTCTGTTCACAGTTTGAATGCTTTAACATGCCACAGACTATGTTATTATTACTAGTGTTACAGTTATTTAACAGATTGATAAGGTTGCAGAGGTGTTGAGAAGAATGGGTTAAAAGCAGAAGATTGGCAAAGAAGATTGTAAATACGCTCAAGTGACCTTGCAGCTGGGAACCTGTAGGGTCTGGGGAGTGGTAATGCAGATCTGATTAGTGGAGCCTGCAACGCCACTTCTGTGCCTTTGCCCAGGTGTTGCTTCAGGGATCTGGTTCATGAGGTGGTGATAATAAATTTACTCTTTGCATTTTAGCTGTGGGTTTGCAGTTGTTCCTGCTGCTTACCTGTGCTTATTCACAAATATGTCACCACAAACAAACAAACAAAAATAAATAAAGAAAAAAAAAAAATCTAGCCTTGGCTGGTGCCTGTTTGGTATAGTATTAGTAGATTTTCTAGGAGACCATTGCAAAAGTTAGTATGTGTGAATCGCATAGATGGTTTTGTTTATAATAGTTTTCCACGTATAAGATTTTCGTCATACTTGTGAATGGTAGCATACACATATTGTTTTTGTAACCCAGTTAATGATAAAATTATCTTTTTCTTTATTACCAGTATACTTATTCTCCCTGGAGAACTGTTTATTAAAAAATAAAAATAAAAATAAAAGTAAAAGTAAAATAAAATCCTTCTGCTGGAGGATAACTGCTGAAAAAACAACAACAACTTATTGAGGTCATTTTGGCAATGAAAAATACAACACAATATTATAGTTTACAGGAAACACTGACAGTAGCAGCCCTCTTCACTGTGAACTAAGCATTTTAGAACATTGCGTTTGTGTTGTCTCTGGTTTAATTCCCTTGCACTCTTTATAGCTGTTAGAGGGAGCAGAGATACCTCCATCCATGGTGCTTATGTAATGGTGTAATTATTCTCAAGAGAGCTGAAAAGTGAACTGAACATAGTCCCGTATTTCCTGAGTGAGCACATGTAAAAGTAGATATGTGCCTATACCTCCACTTTATTTTGAAATAAAGTGATCAAAATGGTTTCATGAGAAAAGCAATGCTAGTAGAAAAGATCTGTAATAGCTACTAAAAAAATACGTGGAAAAACAAGACATTTTCTAGTTCCCAATAATTGCTCAGAAGCCTTATGAAGCCAATGTCCACATGCAGTTAGAATATTTCTTTTAAAAACTAAGACCTTTAGTCTGAGCTGAGATTGCAATATACCAGAGGTAGAAGCCCATTACTTTTACACTGCAGTAGCATTTTAAGAGTATATTAGTCTTGTACAGTTTTTGTGTGTTTGTTTTACACATGAAATCTTAAATATATCTATGTAACTGACTTCATTTCTAGGCCTGTATTTTACCACTATATCACAACAATCACTATGGCACAACAGTGATTACAAAACATACAAGGTTTATTTGGATATTCTTGAGTTGTTTTTGAGTTCAGGCCAAGCTTATATGTACTTCAATTTGACTATTATCCAAGATATACGTGAAGATATATGTGAAGGGAATCAGTGAGAATTAAACATTGATTTGTATGACATCAGGTAAAGTCCAAAGTAAAAATAAACCCTTTCTGTCCTCTCACTCACATATTTGATTCACACAGTAGATTGAAGAACAGAAAATCAAGATAGTCAGAGAAATATGGGACTAATGAATATAAATATCTGGCTGCAAAATGTAGCATTTGATATAAATATTACATGGAATTAATTTATAACAAAATCATTTTAAAATAGAAAATTTCAGAATATTTAGTTTGCATTTATCATTGAGCACGATATGAATTACATGATTAAAAGTCACATTCCCATTATCTATTTTTAAAGTTGGCAAAAAATTGAGAACCAAAATGTAATGTCCAGAATCCAAAATATTGTGCAAAAAAAAGCAAGTGCCCGTAGAACAAAGGAAAAAGAAGTGTCTTTCATGTTTATTTTGCAATGGTCAGAATATATATGATTTTATCTCACTATAAATTAATGAAAAATAAAGTCTCTTATAAGCTTTTTAATTTTATATTTTTTTTTGAAAATTACTAAATGTTATGGTGTGGTTTATAAACATAATGAAGAATTAGGTGCAAGTATAATTTAAAATTCTGGATTTTGTTTCATTTTTATAGGAAAAAGACTTGCATCATGAAAGATCTGGTTTTTGTCTTTTATTTTTTTCTGAACATTCTCAAATTTATGAGATGTTATTACAGTGTTTGCAGGTTCAAAGATGAACTGTAGTGTCTCTTAATGGACATCATATAAAGAACTTCAAAGAAGTAGTGGTAATACACATAAGAGACTAATACAAGATAGTCCATTCATGCTTTATGTTGATTAGGAACTGATCTATTCCACTCTGTTCTTTTCTTTAGCATGGAATGGTTGTAAAATTTTGTTAAGTCTTTTTTTTTTTTTTTTTTTTTTTTTTTTTAAGAACTGAATTTAGAAGGGTAGAAGGGGTAGGGGGAAGGGAGACACGCATGCACAACAGGTAATTCCTTTATCTTAGCCAAGAAAGATTATTTATTTATTTATTTTTAATTATGCTTTCAGAATTGTTTTCAAATAAAACTCTTTTATTGCTCAAAATACTTATTTGTTCTCAGGAGCTTGGCTTCCCTGTTGTATTAAAACCATCAGAATGTTGTTTGCATACCATTACACCTGTAGGTACTGACTCTTGAGAAAACTAATGAAGTTCCCTAGATGTATGCACATCAAATAACCTTGTGCTGACAGCATAATAATACCAGAGAAAGCTTTTTAAATAATATCAATTTTCCACAGTATATGCAGCATAGTATGAAACAACCAGGCACCCTGTAGCATTCTTTTAAAGCATTGAAGTTTCTTTTTCTATATTTTCCTGTTTAAAGTTGTAGAGTCCTTCATTTATATTATCCAGGATATTTTGTTTTCATTCCTCCTTAAAAAAACAAACAAACAAACAAACAAAAAAAAAACAAAAAAAACAAAAACAAAAAAAAAAAAAAAAGTACTATAATGAGTAGAGAAACCCCAGTCCATTCACTTTGGTAGCAAGGTGCTCTAAAATAAATAGAAGATAACCATGAGGTGATGCTCTCAAAGTATTTTCATTATTCTTCTGATGACCTTTTAGAACAACCTAGTTGATATGTTGCAGTCTGTGATGCTCAGTATGGTTCAAGATCTTTGGGAAATCTTGGAAAAACATATCTTATATGATAACGGGTTGATTTCCAAAATCTACAATGTGAAGTAAAAAGGAAAAAAGAGAAGTCTTTTCTGAAGTCTATAAAATACATTTGCATGAATACATGCTAGAATTGTTCTTCTAGAAATTAAGTCTTGGTCATAAATAATTCAAGAATAAAGACAGAATTTACTTCAGTCCATTTTAGGTGCTGAAGTGAGGTAATAAGAAAACAGTCAATTTCAATTCATATCAAAATCACATACATGAAAGGAATTAAAGAATTTTATTAGAGCTTGTCAAAAATTAGCTCTGCAAAATTTTAAAATATAATTTACTTTTTAAAATATTTTCAGTATTTTTGAATGAAGAGACCTTTGGCTTTGCAGATACTTTTTGTTATTATTTTAATTATTTTCCTTCTAATATATTCCTTCAGAGGCATAACAAATCATCTTTTCAGTAGCTCTTGGACTTATCAATATGTTTCATTAATTGCTCTACCTTCTGACTATGAATAATTTCTTTTCTAGAAACATTTCTAACAATCTAACAATGCTTTAACTACAGGAACAACAACAACAACAAAACAGCAATAAAAACAATTAAAGCCGCATTTGCTTTAAAATCATAATGATAAAAATGTTGGTATTTTAACTTCAGCTTTTGAATAGCTGAATAAAAGGATGTATCATACTACAGTTTATACATTTTGTACTAAATACCATACATAGCAAGTCAGACTATGTCTAAATTCCGAGAATGCACTACAGGACCCCGAGTTTCCAGCTATTACTGGCAACTAATAGCTGGACAGATGTTGGCAGAATGGAATAATTGCAGGACTAAACTATGAAACAATTCAAAGATGACTTAAGTCCACCTAGACAATCTTCTGCTCCTGTGACCAGGGAGCTATTATCTTGATTTCAGAGTGACTATAACAAAAAAATTAATGCAGAACCATAGGATTTGTTAAAACACATTTTAAAGTCCTCTAAAATATAAGAAGAAAATATTGAATTGTTATGAATTCATAATGTTAAAATATTAATGTGGAGCATGTAGTACCTGTAAATGAATAAAACATATTGAACAGGAACATTTATTTAAATACACGTGTGTACGAGGAAGCACTAAATGCTGAGGGTGTCAGCTTTATATATGACAATCAGAAAATGACACTAATGATGAGTGCTGGGAAGAGATAGATAAAAGATAGCACCTCATATTTGACACTGAAAGAAAAGGTATGTGACGGTCCTTGATCATAATTTGACTTTCAGTTTTAATGAATACACATACTATAAATTGTTTTGTTTGGATGACTTTTTCAGTACCCTTAGTAACAGTACGTAATGGGGACTTCAGCATTTCTGGAACAACAGAACAGAGCTTTCTCCTACTCTTTTTAATGTTTAATAAAGGTCAACAATTCCATTTAGGTACTGTTAAAATGTTATTTGAATTGAAAATATGAGTATTATTTCTATGTTGACATGCCATAAATTTACTTGACCCTTTTTGGTTGTTTATTCAATTCCATAAAGGAAGTATGTTTATGGAAACATTGCAGCAATGTTATATATGGTTTATCACAGTTCAAACTTTTCCTGTTGTTAAGCTCATGGAGAAAGCAGTCATTAGGTGATGAGGTTCATCTCCATGTGCGTGAGACATCAGGCAGTGAGTGGGTAGGGACCAGTGACCAGAGACAGACCACAGGGGCACATGTGTCTCTGGTGGGAGTGCCTGGAGAGACCTCCATATGTGCATTTTATGGGTATGCATGTCTGTGTGTGATTATTAGTGAGCATGAAGCTGAACAAGACATCGAGTACAGTGAAAGGAGGATATGGGTATCAAAGTGTCCATAACTCTGGTCTGGGTAATGTTTACATCAGTGGCTAGTGGAGAGATCAGGGATCGCTGCCAGCAGCTGCAGAATTCACACAAATTTGCTTGTCTGGACTGACTGACAGAGCGAACCCTTTCCCATTCACCAGTCTCTAGAAAGTTCCATACTGAATGTGAATGCATGTGTTTGTGTGTGTGTTCATGAAGGGATCTGCCTACAGGCAACTGGAATTGGGTCACAAACCTCAGGGTAGATTGGGGGTCCAGTAACAGCTATGGGGTAGACTATCTTGGTCAGTTACTGAAGTGATCCAAATTAAACACATATATATACTAATGACTTTCATTCTGAACAGGAAATCAGGAGTAGGATGAGGCTTTTGACATTATCTGTGTTTGTGTGAGTGCTTTTGTTTTTTTGTTTTTTGTGTGTATTTATATGTGCAACTGGCTACATGCATATGCATATATGTATTAGATATATGTGTACACGTGTGACAACTGGGAATACACACTCAGCAATATTAATGGCTGAACTTGGTGGTAGATGGCTGCAGCTCACTCATCTCTGTTAGGATACTGTATTTGGCAACTCCCAGCAGGAAGAATTTTATGTATTCTTGGGTAGCACTCTAAATGAAGCCACCATCACTTTTTTATTAGCATTGCAGGTCTCTTCCAACTGAACGATTCCTTCCCTTCCCTTCCCTTCCCTTCCCTTCCCTTCCCTTCCCTTCCCTTCCCTTCCCTTCCCTTCCCTTCCCTTCCCTTCCCTTCCCTTCCCTTCCCTTCCCTTCCCTTCCCTTCCCTTCCCTTCCCTTCCCTTCCCTTCCCTTCCCTTCCCTTCCCTTCCCTTCCCTTCCCTTCCCTTCCCTTCCCTTCCCTTCCCTTCCCTTCCCTTCCCTTCCCTTCCCTTCCCTTCCCTTCCCTTCCCTTCCCTTCCCTTCCCTTCCCTTCCCTTCCCTTCCCTTCCCTTCCCTTCCCTTCCCTTCCCTTCCCTTCCCTTCCCTTCCCTTCCCTTCCCTTCCCTTCCCTTCCCTTCCCTCCCCTCCCCTCCCCTCCCCTCCCCTCCCCTCCCCTCCCCTCCCCTCCCCTCCCCTCCCCTCCCCTCCCCTCCCCTCCCCTCCCCTCCCCTCCCCTCCCCCTTTTTTTTCTTTTTTCTTTTTTCTTTTTTCTTTTTTCTTTTTTCTTTTTTCTTTTTTCTTTTTTCTTTTTTTCTTTTTTCTTTTTTCTTTTTTCTTTTTTCTTTTTTCTTTTTTCTTTTTTCTTTTTTCTTTTTTCTTTTTTTTCTTTTTTCTTTTTTCTTTTCCTTCCTTCCTTTCTTTCCCTCTTTCCCTCTTTCCCTCTTTCTTTCTCTCTTTCTCTCTCTTTCCCTCTTCCTCTTTCCCTCTTTCCCTCTTTTCCTCTCTCTCTTTCTTTCTCTTTCTCTCTTTCTCTTTCTCACTGTTGTGGTTTAACCCGGCTGGCAGCTAAACACCACACAGCCATTTGCTCACCCTCCCCCCTCCCTCTCTGGGATGGGGGAGAGAAACGGGAAAGTGAAGCCGGTGAGTTGAGATAAAGACAGTTTATTAAGACAGGAATATAATAATAACAATAATAATAATAATAGTGATAATGATAATAGTATTAATAATAATAATGTGTAAAAAACAAGTGATGCACAATGCAATTGCTCACCACCCGCTGACCGATGTCCAGCCTATCCCCGAGCAGCCGGCTAGCCACCCCGGCCAGCCACCCCTATATATTGTTTAGCATGACGCCAGATGGTATGGAATACCCCTTTGGCCAGTTTGGGTCAGCTGTCCTGGGTCTGTCCCCTCCCAGCTCCTGCTGCACCCCCCAGCCTGCTCGCTGGCAGGACAGAGCGAGAAGCCGAAAAGTCCTTGGCCTGGTGTAAACACTGCTCTGCAACAATTAAAACATCAGCATGTTATCAGCGCTCTTCTCATCCTAAACCAAAACATAGCACTCTACCAGCTACTATGAGGGAAAATTAACTCTGTCCTAACTGGAACCAGGACACTCACTTTCTCTCTTTCTCTCTCTCTTTCCTTCTTTTAATATACAGGACAATCTTTTTCCTCAGTTCACCCATTCTCCTGGTAATTTATTATTCTTTCTTTCATTTTGGAATGTCACCCTGTACTTGCTTGGTATTGCTGTCTCCCACTTGCAATTGTGTATCACTTGAGAGATCTGAGGTTCTTTCTTTCTGTTTGTTTTTTTGTTTGTTTGTTTTTTGTTTTGTTTCATTTTTGTTCCCCTCCAAAAATAAAATAAAATAAAATAAAATAAATAAATAAATAAATAAATAAATAAAATAAATTAAATACAATAATAAAATAAAATGAAAAAAATGAAATTAAATAAAATAATAAAATAAAATGAAATGAAATAATGAAATGAAATGAAATGAAATGAAATGAAATGAAATGAAATGAAATAAAATAAAATAAAATAAAATAAAATAAAATAAAATAAAATAAAATAAAATAAAATAAAATAAAATAAAATAAAATAAAATAAAATAAAATAAAATAAAATAAAATAAAATAAAATAAAATAAAATAAAATAAAATAAAATAAAATAAATAAAGCTTCTCTTGATTATCTTGGGCTGACCATAAGCCCCATTCCCCCAAGCCACCTGGAGGAAGGAGGTAGAAGAGGGAGGATGTGGAAGAAAGTTTTGTTTTATTATTTTTTTAGTTTGCTTTTAGTTCTCACTGCTACTATTTGTTATTAATTGGCAATAAATTACAGTAATCTCCCTTATGCTGAGTCTGTTTTGCCCATGATGGTAAATAGTGAATGATCTCTTGATCATTCTTGAATGATCTTGAATGATCACAACCTATCACCTTTTTTTCATCATATTTTTTCCCCCTGTTCAGTTGAGGAGGGGAAGTGAGAGAGCAGTGTGTGGAATTTAGCTGCCCATCATTGTTAAAACACCACACTATTTTCCAAGAAGATGCCTTTCCTGGTTTGTGTCTCTAATACAGTTCTTATACAGAGACTGTAGCTACAAAGGATATAAACTTGATAATGCCATTTTTATTGTTTTATCTCCTACGTAGCTGTACTACCTGCAATTTGCAATAAATTCTGACATTTTTATCATGTTTATGTTCATGCTCCAGCCTGTTAGAGCTGAGACCTGATGCACCCTGCCAAGATACATATTTCAGTCAAACTTTGCCATTGAGTCATAGTGGTTAGCAGCTGCATTCAATTCTTACCACTGCCAGAATTTGGACCTAAATATCTAATCCTTACTTTTCCTCAGTAAAGTCTGCTAAATTTGGCTCTCACATTAGTCTTGTTGTGAACATACTATAGATAAGACTTTCATTTACGACTTCTGAGAATTTACCAGAAGCAAAGAGTTTAAGTGACTTAATCTTAGTGATAACATTCGTTTCGTAATCATAATTTGGGTGTAACTGTTTCCTTCACCTAGTAGCAATGAAGTATAAACCAAGCCATCCTTAGCCCTGAGCTGCTCCTCTAAATGCCTTTATTACCTCCTCATGCTTCTGGTGAATAAAGGCTACAATAACTAGGGCTGTCTAGACTGTTTAGGATTTCTCAACAATGTCAAAATTCTGATGCATCTGCTCATTAACCACATCCGAATCAGCGACCAATCTCTGAAAGCTGTTTTTTCATTAATATTTCTTTTCAGACTTATATCAATGTCTCAATAACATACATTTAGACTTCTAATTACTCAGTTCTGGCACTTCATTTTCATACTTGTTCTTCTCCTTCCTACGTTCCTTTTTTAATTTACCCAGTCTGATCTTCCATATCAGAATACTCCTGTATATATACAGTCACAGGTTCTTTTTCTTTTTTTTTATTAATTACTATTTTTGAGATTTTTTCTCACATTCCTTTTGAGCAACCAAGCTCTTTAATTTTATCCAGTTTCTATCGTCGATGTATTTATATAGTTAATGCTGTAATTTTCCACTCTTCCCTCTGTTTCAGGTACAACCTAACTTCATTCTTCTTCAATCATAGATCTGAATCTTGATAGGCATCTTTATTTCATGGTTCTACATTCAGCAGTGTGTATTTTAGGTATCTGACACACCTCTCCTCTGGGACTTGCAATCACTGTGAGTCTAGTGTTCATTTAGGAGTGGTAATCTGTAATATAGGAAAATCATCTATCAAAATTATCTTCTATGACTGTTCCTGTCCACCAAATAAGGAACTGGGTCTAGCAGGAATTCTTACTGACATTTTATTAAAGTTTCAAATTTCTCATAACACCACATAATTTTTTGTACATAAGTGTACAAAACTTTGCCGAGGTGATCGGCTCCAGAGCAGACGCTTTCTGCAGCAGAGCAGGGGATTGAGGTGGGCAGGGCTTTTTTTCCGGCATCGAGGCCACTCGAGGCAGCCGATGGAGCCACCAGGACCCAGCAACCCTCGGGAGGGAGGCTGACGAGGCGTAGGTAGAGTCAGCAACGCCCCTCTACCCTGACATTCAAAAGCAGCCCCTAGGGAGTGCGAGTGACCAGGAGCGCGATGAACAGGACGGGCAAACAGAGCATGGTGAGTCAGAAGGGCAAGGCATGGCAGTTTGCGCAGCAGTTTGCACAGACAGGGCATGCTCAGGCAGGGCAGAGCGTTCCGCCCCGCGCATAAGAACAACTCATCTAACGGCTGTCTACCACTAGCTAGGCCGCAATGGTCTACACGAGGCAGAGAACTCTCTCTAGAAAGTCTGTAACCACCCAGACTGACTGCCAGCTCAAAAATGCGGCAGTTCAGGTCTCTGGATGCAGGGAGTGTCTGAGCTTGTTGCTGCCATCTGAGGGAGGCAGAGATACTGTGTGTGTGAGGTGCGAGTAGGTGGATGACCTGGTCCGCCTGGTGGCAGAGCTCAAGGAGGAGGTGGAGAGGTTGAGGGCCATCATGTATTGTGAGCGGGAGATAGACTGGTGGAGCAACTCCCTGCAAGGCCTGAAGAAGAGGTACCAGGGTGAGACACCCCAAATGGGGGTGGACCCCCCGTCCCTTTCGCTGTTGGGCAGAGGGAGGGGACCTAGGAGTTGAGGAGGAATGGAGACAGGTCCCTGCTTGACCTCACAGGCAACGCCCCCCCACACACACACACCCGACCCAACCTTTCCAGGTGCCTTTACACAACAGATTTGAGGCCCTGGAGCTTGAGAGACCGGTGGGTGAGGATGAGGTAGAAAGTCTACCCAGGAGGATACCTAGGGTGAGGAGATCAACTCCACGCCGCAAGACTGCCTCCACCAAGAAAGACAGAAGGATAATCGTTGTAGGTGACTCCCTTCTCAGGGGAACAGAGGGCCCTATTTGTTTGCCTGACCCTACATATAGGGAAGTCTGATGCCTCCCTGCAGCCAGGGGTCAGGGATGTTGCCAGAAAGCTTCCCAACCTGGTTCGCCCCTCTGATTGCTATCTTCTTTTGATAGTCCAGGCTGGCAGTGATAATATTGAAAAGAGAAGCCTGAAGGCTATCAAACAGGACTTTAGGGGACTGGGATGGTTAGTGGATGGAGCGGGAGTACAGGTGGTGTTTTCGTCCACCCCTACAGTGGCAGGGAGGGGTACAGAGAGGACACAGAAAGCCCACCTGATTAACACATGGCTCAGAGGCTGGTGCCAACACAGAATATTTTTTTTTTTTTGACCATGGGGTGCTTTACTCGGCACCCGGCCTGATGGCCGCAGACGGGTCCCACCTATCTCTAAGGGGAAAACGGATCCTAGCCCAAGAGCTGGAAGGGCTCATAGAGAGGGCTTGGAACTAGGCAAGAAGGGGGACGGGGCTGAAATAAGGCTTGTTAGAGGTGTGCCAGGGGGAACAATGGCAAGGGCGAGGGAGAAGGCAACGGCCGAACTGAAGTGCATCTACACTAATGCAGGCAGCTTGGGTAACAAAAAAGATGAGCTGGAAGCCATCGTGCAGAAGGCAGGCTATGACTTGGTTGCCATCACGGAAACGTGGTGGGACCACTCTCATGACTGGAGTGTTTCAATGTCTGGCTATAGGCTCTTCAGAAGGGACAGGCAGCACAGAAAGGGTGGTGGTGTATCTCTCTATATTAGAGAGGGTTTTGACCTTGTGGACCCCAAGGCTGAGACTGGGAATGGTAAGGTTGAGTTCTTAGGGATTAGGATCGGTGGGAAGGCCAACAAGGCAGGCATCCTGGTGGGAGTCTGTTATAGACCGCCAATCCAGGATGAGGAGACGGATGAGGAATTCTACAGGAAGCTGGCAAAAGTTGTGAAATCATCAGGTCTTGTCCTCGTGGGGGACTTCAATGTCCCAGACATATCCTGGACATGCAATACAGCTCAGAAGAAGCAGTCTAGGAGGTTTCTGGAGAGTGTGGAAGATAGCTTCCTGACGCAGCTGGTTAGTGAGCCTACCAGGGGAGGTGCCCCACTGGACCTTCTGTTCACAAACAGAGAAGGACTGGTGGGAGATGTGGTGGTTGGGAGCTGTCTTTGGCAGAGTGACCATGAAATGGTAGAGTTCTCTATTCTCGGCAAGTCAGGAAGGGGATCAGCAAAACCGCTGTCTTGGACTTCCGGAGGGCAGACTTTGAGCTGTTCAGGACACTGGTTGGCAGAGTCCCTTGGGAGGCAGTCCTGAAGGGCAGAGGAGTCCAGGAAGGCTGGGCACTCTTCAAGAAGGAAATCTTAATGGCTCAGGAGCAGTCTGTTCCCACGTGCCCAAAGGAAAAAAAAAAAAAAAAAGAGAGGGTTTATGATCTTTGGAAAAGAGGGTAGGCCACTAAGAAGAATTATAAGGATGTTGTAGGGATGTGCAGGGACAAAATTAGAAACGTCAAAGCTTATCTGGAGCTCAATCTGGCTACTACTGTAAAAGATAACAAAAAAATGTTTTTATAAATACATTAACAAGAAAAGGAGGACTAAGGGGAATCTCCATCCTTTACTGGCTGAAGAGGGAAACTTAGTTACAAGAGATGAGGAAAAGGCTGAGGTTCTTAATGCCTTCTTTGCCTCAGTCTTTAGTGGCAAAACCAGTTGTTCTGTGGATACCCAGTACACTGAGCTGGTGGAAGGGGATGGGGAGCAGAAAGTGGACCTCATAATCCACGAGGAAATGGTTGGTGACCTGCTACAGGACTTGGATGTACGCAAGTCGATGGGGCCAGATGGGATCCACCCGAGGGTACTGAGAAAACGGGCAGAGGAGCTGGCTAAGCCGCTTTCCATCATTTAACAGCAGTCCTGGCTATCAGGGGAGGTCCCAGCCGACTAGCAACTAGCAAACATGACACCCATCTACAAGAAGGGCCAGAGGGTAGACCCGGGGAACTATAGGCCTGTTAGTTTGGCCTCAGTGCCAGGGAAGCTCATGGAGCAGATTATCTTGAATGTCATCACACAGCACTGGCAGGGCAACCAGACGATCAGGCCCAGTCAGCATGGGTTTATGAAAGGCAGATCCTGCTTGACAAACCTGATCTCCTTCTATGACAAAGTGACACGCTTAGTGAATGAGGGAAAGGCTGTGGATGTGGTCTACCTTGATTTCAGTAAGGCTTTTGGCACTGTTTCCCACAACATTCTCCTCAAAAAACTGGTTGCTCATGGCTTGGAGTGGCGTACGCTTCGTTGGGTTAGAAACTGGCTGGATAGCCGGGCCCAGAGAGTTGTGGTGAATGGAGTCAAATCCAGTTGGAGGCCGGTCACTAGTGGCGTCCCCCAGGGCTCAGCACTGGGGCCAGTCCTCTTCAATATCTTTATCGATGATCTTTATGAGGGGATTGAGTGCACCCTCAGTAGGTTTGCAGACGACACCAAGTTAGGTGCGTGTGTCGATCTGCTCGAGGGTAGGAAGGCTCTGCAGGAGGATCTGGATAGGCTGGGCCGATGGACTGAGGCCAACTGTATGAAGTTCAACAAAGGGCAAGGGCCGGGTCCTGCACCTGGGGTGCAGCAACCCCAAGCAGAGCTACTGGCTGGGAGATGAGTGGTTGGAAAGCTGCCTGGCAGAGAAGGACCTGGGAGTATTGGTTGATAGTTGGCTGAATATGAGCCAGCAGTGTGCTCAGGTGGCCAAGAAGGCCAATGGCATCCTGGCTTGTATAAGAAGCAGTGTGGCCAGCAGGTCTAGGGAAGTGATTGTCCCCCTGTACTCGGCTCTGGTGAGGCCGCACCTCGAGCACTGTGTTCAGTTTTGGGCCCCTCGCTGCAAGAAGGACATGGAGGTGCTCGAGAGAGTCCAGAGAAGGGCAACAAAGCTGCTGAGGGGTCTGGAGAACAAGTCTTACGAGGAGCGGCTGAGGGAGCTGGCATTGTTCAGCCTGGAGGAGTCTCAGGGGGGACCTTATTGCTCTCTATAGGTACCTTAAAGGAGGCTGTAGCGAGGTGGGGCTTGGTCTATTCTCCCACGTGCCTGTTGACAGGACGAGGGGGATTGGGCTAAAGTTGTGCCAGGGGAGGTTTAGGTTGGATATTAGGAAGAACTTCTTTACTGAAAGGGTTGTTATGCATTGGAATGGGTTGCCCAGGGAGGTGGTTGAGTCACCATCCCTGGAGGTCTTTAAAAGACGTTTAGATGTTGAGCTTAGTGATATGGTTTAGTGTAGGACTTGTAGGTCAAGAGGTTGGACCAGGTGATCTTGGAGGTCTCTTCCAACCTAGACGATTCTGTGATTCTGTGATTCAGTGTAAGGAAATATTTCCGCTTTGCACATATACAGAAGCGCAAGGTATTACCATTATTTCTTGAGAAGATTTCTCAGGATACTCTCAGGCTTTCAGCATTCTTTTGGTGTTCTGCTGCAAGAAACTGTCTTTAATCCAACTTGTCTTCTTAAATTATTAGTTTTTCATACCAAATTAGACATACACTGCCCTATTTCTCTGATCAGCTAATTTGTATTCCCTTACCTTTTAGATGTTTTTGAACATGTTGCTTCCTTTTCCACTTCTTCGGCAGAAGGAATCTTTGCATTATCACTTCTATGACTGCTCTGCTATTTGTGGGAGACATGCCTCCAAAGTTCAAGGATCCTGTTTTCTTACTACTTACGTAAATGTATTGCAACTACTTTTTTGTTGTTTTTTTTTTTGTTTGTTGTTGTTTGTTTCCCTACCTTTAAAAATAAGGGTTTACTTTATCTTTAATTTAAATCTGTCAGTGATCTGCTGTGTAGCCACTGCATTTTGCTGACACAAAGGAAAATTATTGGGGGGGTGGGGGGTGGGGGTTTGGCAGATTATGTTTAAAGTCAGTGAGAAAGTAAAAGATATTATCTCTCAAAACTGCCCATGAAAACTGCTACCTATCACTTCTCACTTCAATTCATTAATAATAAAAGTTTAATATTTAATAACTCCCTTGCTGGAATTATCCTTACTGGATGAAAATCCAGATTTATGTTAAGATTATATTCATATATGTTACATGAACAAAATGTATAGATTATATATACCATTAGTAATTTTTACTCCCACAGAGTACTACTCTCAATTCAACTATCTGTCAAGTAAAACTGTGATTTTTCTTCATAATGTTGCTTCTGTGGTTGAGTTCTGCTGACTTTAGTGATAATTAAGTATATATCTGAAAGAAGAGAACAAAAAGACTCATTATATGATGTGACATTGTATGAAAAATAAAAATATAAATGAAGTACTATTGCCTTTTTATCCTACAACATATGCGTTTAGCTCTGTAGAGCTAAACATATCTCAATTAATGATAAAATTTACTCTTTTAACTGATATATCTTCTTTGTAAAATGAGGAAATAGATTACTAAATATATTTAGCAATATGTGTAATTTCATAAACAGAATAGGTTAGTCATAGATTTACTAGTTAATAATCTTTATTAGATATGGCAAAGTTCCTACTTGACAGTATCTGCCGGAAACAAGTAAAAGAGTGAAAACACAGTGACTGAGTTACAGTTCAATCTAAAAGGAAGGATGTACTTTAGCTAGGCCAAGGAAGAGAAGACTGACAGGACAGTATAAAAAATCTTTCTTAGTACTGGCCAGGTTTCCTCTTCATTACAAAAATAAATATATAAAAATAAAAGTAAAAAGCTTTATTGCCTAGAAATGTCTATCTTTCAGAGAGAAGTTTTGCACATAATCCATTGAAAAACATAATGGGAATTAAGAAAGGAACATGTAACGTCTAAAATAAAACAGCACAGGCTTAAACTTCATTATTAGTATTAAATATTGCCACTAGCTTTAAACTGTAAAACCACATCAAATGAACTAGAAAGAGAAAAGGAGAAATGCTGTACTTAGCTAAAATGAATGCTTCTATGAACATTCTGCACCTACACACTGTCCATTTGATGTAACTGGAAACAGAACAAATCACCGCATTCCTCACCTACAATATGTGATGACAATGAGTCCCTCACATAGGTCATTGTCACTTGCAAGCACACAAAATGGAAAGTTCATTTGCTGAGTACAATAATGCTCCCACAGATCACGTTACCTACATTGATAAAAATGTGTCTGTAGAGATGTGCTTGGAAGGGTGTGTGGAGGGAGAGTGCCTCTTCCTTTACAGGTATCTGGTCGAGGATCATTTTCAATGTAACAAGAAATTATAAGAAGCAGGTGAATCCAGTAACAAGAACACACAGGGACACGAACCTGACCAACAAATGGTAAGGGGGGGCAGTGATGGGAGCCAAACCTGGTCAGCTGCACAGATTGATGACTACATGGAATAGGATGAAAAGGCTTCTTCCAGCAAGGTTATCTGATCATGGATCTGGTCTGTTGGTAAACTAAGGGGAAGAGAGAAGCCAAAAACAGAATATACTGAGGCACAGACCTGACAAAACAATCACAGAGGCAATGACAAAAAACAATGCTCCCAGTCACACTGGCTGATGGGCTATGGAGAAACTACAGGAGACGCTTCCATTAAGATCAGCCCTGGCTTGGCAGATGGTAGAGCTGTGAACCAGGGGCCTGGGCTGTGAGGGGTGCAGGGTTGGGCAGAGCTCTGCAAACCCCTGGGGGACATGCAGGGGAAGAGGAGAAGCGAGGTGCAGAAAGGGGGCTGGCAGAAAGGGGGATAAAGGGGTGCTTTGTGTGTGAAATGGGGTTGACAGCATGCCTGTCTGGCAGAGCCCTGTGCCTGGTCAGTGCAGTATGTCCTGTCTTCTCATTTAGTCCTTTCTTAATTATGTCTATACATGTTCTCACTGTCCTTTATGAATAGGAGCAGCAGGCATTCAGTGCCAGCAACTGGAATCAGACCGTGGGCATCGGGGCGGGGGCCAGGCCTCAAGGGCTGCGAGAGCGGGTGCTGGTGGGACAAGTGTGTGGGCACTGGTGCATGCAGCCAGCCCCAAGTGGGAGCAGTGGGTGAGCAGGAGCCCCGTGGGCAGGCGAGAGGCTGGGGATGGGGGCAGGGGTGCTGGGTGGGCAGAGGGGCCATGCTGGGGCTGGGGAAGGTGGATGTGCATGTGCTGGTGGCCTGGGGATGTTGCCTGTGGGCCTGCACCATGACCGGCTGACTCTGCCAGCCCCAGGGCAGGAGGGGATGGTGTTGTGCCCCTTGGGAGAAATATCTTGTTTGTTGTTTACAAACATATAGAAATTATGAAAAAATAATTCTGAACAACATAAACCATAGAAAGTTTCTGTGATACAGACTAAGTTAAAAATAAGGCTGCATCTTAAGAAACGTGGCATGTGTTAAACAAACAACACAGAACAAGACAAGAGTGTCTCAGTCTCTTCTTGTTCACTGATTTAAGTTGGATACCACTAAATAATACTAAGCTAAAGATAAAAAGCACTGCCTAGCTGGTCACAACACCCTGCAGAGTAAATCCTTCAAAGTAAGCCACTTGCCTCTGAAGATATTTCAAACAAGTTCTAGACTATGAAATTGAGGAAAAAAATACGCAGAGTATTCCTTCATTTGTGACCTCTAATTACAAGTTATATACTTCTGGGTGCTGATCATTACATTTCTTAATTGAACTAACTTTCTGCAAGGTAAGTCTACATAATTAACTCAGATTTACAGTAATGTGATATTAAGCTACTTTTATATTGTACATATCTATATTTCTTCAGATTAATTTCACTCAAGAAATTTGAGAATGTTTGTTTTGAAGAGCATCTAAATAAGTGGCCACATGATTCATCCAGTATCACAGTTATATGTTTGTGGAAAAAAAAAAAAAAAAAAAGTGTAATCATTGAATTTGACATGTCCAGTTTGTAATAAAGTATTAAGGTCAGAAGCATAGAGTGGAAAATCACATTGCATAACTGACTTTTTCTGAAAAAAAAAAAAAAAAAAGTTTTACAGGCATATTCAGAAATGCAGTTTAAAAAAAAAAAAAAAGTTTTACAGGCGTATTCTGAAATGCAGTTTTTGTGTGGTTTTTTTTTCCCCAATTCATTTCCTCTTTTATGCTTCCTTGCTCATTTAAACACACTTACAAAATATATGTAAAATTGTGAACTATTTTTTCAGTCATAGACCTAGTGATGTTTCAGATTTAGATTTCTTCACACACTGCTAAGTAGACAAATGAGTCTTGAAAAGACTAAGGCTACCTTGAGTGTATTAATCCTGAATAGAAATAAACATACCTATTTATAGGGAAACACCTGTGTATTCACCATTAACCATGGAAGTGAGTCCAGTTATGGAATCACAATAATATCTTCCCGATTCCCCAGTACAGAACTACGCATCTATTTCTTTTACATTATCTGTCAAAGTCCATAGAAAAGTAGATTATGTAGAAGTATAATTTCCCAGCTAATACACTTTATTGTAAATTATAATTCTTAAAGCTTTAAATAACTCTGCTTAACTCTCTAACATTCACCTATATGAAGCCCAAGAATTTCTTAACTGTGCATCATTTAATTCACATTTAATGCACCATGTTTTATTTCTTGAACACGGAATCGTAGAAAGACTGAGGTTGGAACAGACCTCTGGAAGTCACCTGGTCAAATCCACACAGTTCAAGCTAGATCACCTACAGCAGGTTGCCCAAGACCATGTCCAGAAGTTCTCCAAGGAGGAAGACTGCACTCTGGGCAACCTATTTCATTGGTCAGTCATTGGATGTACAGTAAAGAAGTGTTTCATGATGTTCAGAGGAAACCTCATGTGTGTCACTTTGTGCCCATTGCCCCTGATCCTGTCACTGGGCACTACTGAAAAGATCCTGGCTCCTGGAAAGATCCCCTGTGAGCCTTCTCTTCTCCAGACTGAGCAGTCCCTATTGTCTCGGCCTTACAGAGATGCTCGTCTCTTCATCTTGGTGGCCATCTCCTGGACTCTCACCAGTATGTCCATGTCTCTCTTGCAGTGGGAAGCCCAGAACTGGACGCTGTACTCCCACATATGGCCTTAACAATACTGAGAAGAGATGAAGGATCACCTCCCACCACCTGCTGCCAACACTGATTAAAGACATACAGACACCTATTTAAAGGTTCTAATGTAGCATATTATTTATATGTTTTATTATTTATTATGTTTTTCATAAAAAGAATACTTATTTTTCTCTTGGTTTTCCAAAACATTTCAATTGACATCCCTAAAAGTTCATCAATCATAATTTCCAACTACCTAATAAAAATATTATTTCATTTTGAAATGCTAAATCAAGTTTTAGTTCGATACCGTTCCCATTTTAATACTTGATTTTTCTTTGAACTTTTTGCTGTAGGAGTACAACAAACATGACGTAAATTCCTGTATATTTTCTCCCAAATAAATAATAATTTTCATGCAGAAAAAGGTTCTATTACTGTCTTTGTTTTCCTGGAAAATGTTTATCCATGTCCTATTCTATTTAGAAAATAAGGTGGATGTTTTATTTTAAAGGGACAAAAACAATTAGAAATGCATCTCTGCATTTGACATTTGCTTTTCAACGGTTTTAAAACCTATTGGTTATTTACTATCTTAATGGAAAGTGTTATGAAAAATAATATTTAAAATTTTAATGTTATTAGCTAGCTGTTATACTTTCACTAGAAAATTTACTGTGTTCTGACTATCTATGTTCAAGGACACCAAGGTGATCTAAAAGAATTAATTTTTGAAGGCTTGAAGTTACTTATATGTATGGAAATATTGAAAGGATAGTGACTGTTAGATATATAAGAGATTATATAAGAGATGATATGAGATTATTACTATTAATAAATGTTGTAGAGACAGTAAACTCCATTTAACCTTTCACATGAGACAAAAGCAGAGATTTTTTGAATGGCAAACATTTGAAATTGGTAACCATGTGACTTCCTAAACAAGATAGTTCTGTTGTCTCAAAAAGAGAGCAGTCAAAATGAAATACAAATTTAGTTTATCTTTCCACTGAAACATTATTCACAAGCACTTTGCAACATTAATACCAGCACTGGGGATAAGTAGTAACACAGGAAGCAAATAAAATAATAGGTGAGGTAGAAGAGAGATCTCTCCAGCTGGGATTTGTAATGAACTAGTGAAGCAAAGTAGCAAGAGTACACAAAAAAAAAAAAAATCAGATCATAGGAATTATATAGTACTTTTACATAAAGCAAAATCATACCATGCAAGGCCTAGATGATAGGAAAATATATATATGTGTGTGTATATATATATATATTTATATATATATTTATATATATGTGTGTATATTTTGGCCTAAAGCAGGAAAGGTACAGAGAAAGATAGGATATCTAAAATACAGTAAGCTGAAAGAGAGCTTCAAATAAATGGAATTTCGTCCGTCCCAGCATAGATAAAAACACAATGGAGGGAAGGTTCTGCTACACACAGTGGAAGACACAGAGCATTCACCATTGAGGAATACCTTGATCACCCCGAGCTTAAAGGACTCTGATGTCATGCTCTGATGACCTGCTGTTTTTACGCTGTAGCTCTTTTTATAAATTCATCTGGCAAATACTAGTTCCAGCAGTCTTCTCTCCTTAAAAGTGTAATGCGATGAGACTAGGGACAGAAAAATAACAGCTGTGATACCTTGCAGTGTTCTGAGCAGAGCTTTTTGGTCTTAGATTTCTGAACAGTTATTAAAATAATAAATTACTACTGTAAAGCCTACGAACATTAATTTTTTGTTTTCTTTCCTTTTTCTTTTAACCTTTCTAGGCCCTGTCTTGTGCAGCTACTAGTGTTTGTTCTGAGTTTTTTTTTCTTTTAACATGTTCAAGGAAGAAGAGACTTTGTCTATTTATAGTATCACTTATATTGCTTTTGAGTTATCTTCACTTCACTTGTGGCACTATCAATTTCAAAGTAGCAAATTCAAATACAGTAATGATGTGGGTTGACACTGGCTGACAGCCAAGCATCCACAACACCATTTACTCACTCCCCTTGACCCTCGAGCAGAATGAGGGGAGCAAACAGGAAGAACATGAGCAAGAATGTCTGTGGGTCGATGCAGACAGCAAGATCACTTAATAATTACTTTTGCAGTAAAAACAAACTCAAGTCAGGGAGTTTAATTTATTGCCCATTAAATATGAATAGTTGAATACCGATTCAAGTATTGGGAAAGAAAACCTAACAGAGTGAAGCACTGTGAGAGAAAACACCTTCTGTTCCTCTTTTCCCCTCTTTCACTCTTTCACTCCATACTCCTCTCCTCCCCTGCCATATGGCCACCACTCATACTATGTACCTTCAGTTGTGGCAACAGGCAGCATGGGGTGGTGTCATGGTCCAGACTTTCCGGTTTCTCTCTACTGTTCCCTTTCCCTCCTCTCAGCCTAAGCATGAGTCCCCCTTGGGCTATTGTTCCTATCAGGAATCTCTGTTCCACTGCAAGGAACCTCCTCCCTCCCCTGACCTTGGTGTTTTCTTTGCTATTTCTCACTCCTTTTATGTTCCATTTTCTCTCTGCCATGTGGTGTTCTCCAGCCTTTCTTATATCCTCTTTCCCATCCATGGCTGCTAGGCCCAACCATGGCCTGTAGTAGGGACAGAAGAACTGGCTGACACCAGCTGAGTCCAGCCTGGGGCAACACTGGCCTCACCTCACAGGGCCTGAAACCCTCCCCACAGCCAGCGCCTGGAAACAGCCAACCAGTACAGATAAAAGCAAAAGCATTTTAACAAATTTAACAAACATTTTCTTGTTAAATTTTGAGCACAGTGAATGAAATACAGCAGATCAATAAGGACAATAAGGACAACTTAAAAGATAAAATAAATAAATAAATGTTTTTTAAAAAGCACTGTCTCAACAGCTTTTTAATGAGGCCATTTTAACAAGGACCTTGCGTGGATCGGCTGCAGTGAGGGCTCCTGGCAGGGAGATGAATGGACACCCACGGTGCCACCAACCCCCACAGTGTCCTTGGCTAATAGATTTGAGGCTCTCAGGCAGGAAAAGGAAGAGGTTGAGGGTCTGGACAGTAGTCCAAACCCGGGAAGCAACCCTGAGAAGCATGTCAAGATGGGGCGAAGTGCTGAGCATAGGGATCAGGGCCGGATGGAGCGGTGCATGACAACCAGTGCCACAAAAAAAGAGCGGAGAGTCTTAGTGATCGGAGACTCCTTGCTGAGGGGCACTGAGGCTCCCATTTGTCGCCCAGATAACCTATCCAGAGAGGTGTGCTGTCTTCCTGGGGCACATGTCAGAGACGTTAGGAAGGCTCTGCCACAGCTCATTAAACTGGAGGACTACCATCCTCTTGTCATTCAGGTTGGATCCCGGGAAGCTGCAACTAGAAAAATGAGGAATATTAAATAGTACTTTGCATCCCTGGGAAGGTTGTTGAAGGAATCAGGGCTGCAGGTAGTGTTCTCCTCTGTCCTCCCGCTGGGTGACCGGGACCCAGAAAGAAGGAGGAGAACGGGACAGGTGAATGACTGGCTGAGGAGGTGGTGTCTAGACCAAGGATTTGGGTATTTCGATCTTGGGCAGTCCTTTGAGAAGCCGGGTATGTGGGCTGCTGACCAACTCCAACTCAGCAAGTGGGGCACAAGTATGTTGGGGAACAAGCTCTCTGGGCTGATTATCAGGGCTTTAAACTAGGTTTGACGGGGGAAGGGAGGGGAGTTAAAAGTGACAGAGAAGGGCTGGGGGAAGTTGTCACTGCTGACTCCGACGAAGATAGTAGGGAAAAACCTCTGAGTTGTCCCATAGGATTGTCTGAGGGCTCCTCAGAGAAGGTAGTGATCCCGATACCCCATCCGGAATCATCTTCTTGCATCCCTCCAGGGGTAACTGCACCTGCTGCTTCCCTAAAATGCCTGTATACCAATGCGCGGAGCATGGGAAGTAAACAGGATGAGCTCGAGATCTGTGTTCAGTCGCAGGGCCATGATCTCGTTGCGATCACAGAGACGTGGTGGGACAGCTCGCATGACTGGAACGCTGTCATGGAGGGCTATGTCCTTTTTAGGAAAGACAGGCTGGGGAAGCGAGGGGGTGGGTTTGCCCTTTATGTGAGGGAGCAATTAGAGTGTACCCAGCTCCACCTGGGGGAGGGTGAAGGACAAGTGGAGAGCTTGTGGGTGAGAACTAAAGGGTGGGCTGGTATGGGGGACACTGTTGTGGGGGTGTACTACAGGTCACCAGATCAGGAGGAGGAGGTCGATGAGGCCTTCTACAAGCAGCTGGTAGTAGCCTCATGATCACGGGTGTTGGTTCTCATGGGGGACTTCAATTATCCAGACATCTGTTGGGTAAGCAACTTGGCCAGGCACGCGTAGTTCAAACAGTTCCTACAATGCATTGAAGACAATTTTCTGACACAGGTGGTGGAGGAGCCAACGAGGCGGGGGGTGCTTCTGGACCTTGTCGTTACCAACACAGATAGGCTTGTTAGGGATGTGAAAGTTGGGGGCAGCTTGGGATGCAGCGACCATGAGATGGTGGGGTTCAAGATGGAACTTGGTGGAAGAAGTAAGGCTAAAAGTAGGCTTAGCTACCCTGGATTTTCGGAGAGCCAACTTCGACATCTTCCAGGACCTGCTTGGGAGTAACTCATGGACTAGATTGCTAGAAGGCAAGGGTGCTTGTGAGAGGTGGGCTGCATTTAAACAGCACTTCTTCCAAGCTAAGGATCGGTGCATCCCCAAGAGTAGGAAATCGGGGAAGGGGGCGGGAAACCTGGGCAGATGAGCAAGGAGCTCATTGATAAGATCAAAAGGAAGAGGAAGGTCTATGAAATGTGGAAAAAGGGCCTGTCCTCTTGGGAGGAGTACAGGAGGGTTGTCAGGGTCTGCAGGGACGTGACGAGGAAGGCTAAAGCCCACCTAGAGATGAGGTTTGCAAAAGAGATAAAAGATAATAAGAAGGGTTTTTTTTAAGTATGTAAACAGTTAAAGGAAGACTAGGGATAATGTGGGTCCCTTGCTGAACGAGGTGGGTGTCCTGGCAATGGGAGACGCCAATAAGGCGGAGATACTGAATGCTTTCTTTGCTTCAGTCTTTGCTTCAAGGACTCCCCCCTGAGACTCCTCGACCCTGGCAGGAGGACAAAGGGTCTGGGAAATGGAGGGCTCCCCCCTGGTTGACAGGAGAGTGGTTCGGGAGCGTCTGAATGGGCTCAATGCACACAAATCCATGGGTCCCGATGGGGTGCAATCGTGTGTGCTGAGGGAGTTGGCAGAGGTGATCGCCGAACCACTCTATATCATCTTTGAAAGGTCCTGGAGAACAGGAGAGGTTCCTGAAGACTGGAGGATAGCCAATGTCACTCCGGTCTTCAAGTAAGGGCAAGAAGGAGGATCTGGGAAACTACAGGCCAGTCAGTCTCACCTCTGTCCCTGGAAAGGTGTTGGAACAGCTCATTCTGGATGTCATCTCCAAGCAATTGGAAGAGAAGAAGGTTATGAGGAGTAGTCAGCACGGATTCACCAAGGGTAAGTTGAGCTCGACCAACCTCGTTGCCTTCTATGAAGGCATCACCAGCTGGGTAGATGTGGGGAGAGCAGTGGATGTCATCTACCTTGACTTTGGCAAGGCTTTCAATACTATCTCCCATGACATCCTGATAGCAAAGCTGAGAAAGTGTGGGATAGATGAGTGGACGGTAAGGTGGGTTGAGAACTGGCTGACTGGCCGAGCTCAGAGGGTGGTGATCAGTGGCACAGAGTCTGGCTGGAGACCTGTGACTAACGGTGTTCCCCAGGGGTCAGTGCTGGGTCCGGTCTTGTTCAACATCTTCATCGACGACCTCGATGAGGGAATAGTGTCTGCCCTCAGCAAGTACGAAGACGACACAAAACTGGGAGGAGTTGCTGACATGCCAGAAGGCTGTGCTGCCATTCAGTGAGACCTGGACAGGCTGGAGAGATGGGCAGGAAGAAACCAAATGAGGTGTAATAAGAGCAAGTGGAGTCCTGCACCTGGGAAGGAACAACCAGACATATCAGTACAGGCTGGGGGATGACCTGCTGGAGAGGAGCTCTGAGAAGAAGGACCTGGGGGTCCTGGTGGACGAAAGGTTGACAATGAGCCAGCAGTGTGCCCTGGTGGCCAAGAAGGCCAATGGGATCCTGGCGTGCATTAAAAGGGGAGTGGCCAGCAGGTCAAGGGAGGTGATCCTCCCCCTCTACTCAGCCGTGGTCAGGCCTTACCTGGAGTACTGTGTCCAGTTCTGGGCTCCCCGGTACAAAAAAGGCAGGGAACTCCTGGAAAGAGTCCAGCAGAGGGCCACAAAGGTGATACGGGGCCTCGAGCATCTTTCCTCTGAAGAAAGGCTGAGAGACCTGGGTCTGTTCAGCCTTGAGAAGAGAAGACTGAGAGGGGATCTTATTAACGTTTACAAATACTTGAAGTGTGGGAAACAGAGGGATTTGGCCAACCTCTTTTCAGTGGTTTGTGGGGATAGGACAAGGAGCAATGGCCAGAAAATTGATCACTGGAAGTTCCGCACCAATATGCGAAAGAACTTTTTCACAGTGAGAGTGACGGAGCACTGCCCAGGCTGCCCAGGGAGGTTGTGGAGTCTCCTTCGCTAGAGATATTCAAGGCTGGTCTGGACGCCTACCTGGGCAGCCTGTTGTAAGGAACCTGCTTTGGCAGGGGGGTTGGACCCGATGATCTTGCCGAGGCGACCGGCTCCGGGGCAGACGCGTGCTGCAGCGGAGCGCGGGATCGGGATAGGCAGGGCTATTTTTCGGGCATCGAGCCTACGTGAGGGAGCCGCCAGGCACCGGCAGCCCTCGTGAGGGAGGCTGACGAGGCGTAGGCGGAGCCAGCAGCGTCAGCGACAGCGTCAGCGGCGGGCCTTTTAAATTGGGCACCACCGCCATTTCAGAGCCACTTGCCGAGGTGACCGGCTCCGGGGCAGACGCGTGCTACAGCGGAGCGCGGGATCGGGACAGGCAGGGCTATTTTTCGGGCATCGAGCCTACGTGAGGGAGCCGCCAGGCACCGGCAGCCCTCGTGAGGGAGGCTGACGAGGCGTAGGCGGAGCCAGCAGCGTCAGCGACAGCGTCAGTGGCGGGCCTTTTAAATTGGGCACCACCGCCATTTCAGAGCCACTTGCCGAGGCAACCGGCTCCGGGGCAGACGCGTGCTGCAGCGGAGCGCGGGATCGGGACAGGCAGGGCTATTTTTCGGGCATCGAGCCTACGTGAGGGAGCCACCAGGCACCGGCTGCCCTCGTGAGGGAGGCTGACGAGGCGTAGGCGGAGCCAGCAGCGTCAGCGACAGCTCCTCCCCCCGGCCGTTCAAAGGCAACCCTTAGGGAGCGCGAGCGACCAGGAGCGGGGCGACCAGGGCCGGCAAACAGGGAGTGACGCGGGGGCAGTGACGCGGCAGTCAGCGAGGCAGTGACGCGGCAGTCAGCAAGGCAGTGAAGCGGCAGTTAGCGAGGCAGTTAGCGCAGGCAGGGCGGGCAGGAAGGGCGGAGCACTCACACCCGCCCATAGGGACAACTCCTCTAACAGCACTCTCCCGTCAGCTGGGCTGCAATGGTCTCCACCAGGCACGGTGCTTTCTCTAGGAAGTCAGTACACACCCAGACCGACTGCCCGTCCAAACATGCGGCAGTTCAGGTCTCTGGATGCAGGGAGTGTCTGAGCCTCTTGCTGCCATCGGCGGGAGGCAGAGAGACTGCTTGCGTGAGGTGCGAGCAGGTGGATGACCTGGTCCGCATGGTGGCGGAACTCAAGGAGGAGGTGCAGAGGTTGAGGGATATCAGGGAGTGCGAGTGGGAGATAGACTGGTGGAGCAACTCCCTGCAGGACCGGAGGGAGAAGGACCAGGGTGAGACGCCCCAAAGGGGGGTGGACCCCCTGCCCTGTCGCCATCGGGCAGAGGGAGGGGACCTGCGAGTTCAGGACGAATGGAGACAGATCCCTGCTCGACCTCGCAGGAGATGCCCTCCCCTTCCAGCGCCGCCTTCCCAGGTGCCCTTGAACAATAGGTTTGAGGCCCTGGAGCTCGAGAGACCCGTGGGTGAGGATGAGGTAGGAAGCCTACCCAGGAGGATGCCTGAGGTGAGGAAGTTGACTCCACGCCTCAGGACTGCCTCCACCAAGAAAGAAAGAAGGGTGATTGTTGTGGGCGACTCCCTCCTCAGGGGAACGGAGGGCCCTATTTGTCGGCCTGACCCCACACATAGGGAAGTCTGCTGCCTCCCTGGGGCCAGGGTCAGAGACATTACCAGGAAGCTTCCAAACCTGGTTCGCCCCTCTGACTATTACCTGCTTTTGATAGTCCAGGCTGGCAGTGACGATGTTGAAAAGAGAAGCCTCAAGGCTATCAAACAGGACTATAGGGGGCTGGGACGATTGGTGGAGGGAGCGGGAGTGCAGGTGGTGTTTTCGTCTATCCCTACAGGGGAAGAGAGAGGCACGGAGAGGACACGGAAAGCTCACATGGTTAATAGGTGGCTCAGAGGCTGGTGTCAGCACAGAAATTTTGTTTTTTTTCACCATGGGAAGCTTTACTCGGCACCCGGCCTGATGGCTGCAGACGGGTCCCTATCTCCAAGGGGAAAACGGATCCTAGGCCAGGAGCTGGCGGGACTCATAGAGAGCGCTTTAAACTAGGTAAGAAGGGGGACGGGGCTCAAACAAGGCTTGTTGGAGCTGTGCCGGGGGAAACAATGGCTAGGCCGGGGAAGAAGGCGATGGCCCAGCTGAAGTGCATCTACACTAATGCATGCAGCATGGGTAACAAACAGGAGGAGCTGGAAGCCATCGTGCAGCAGGCAGGCTACGACTTGGTTGCCATCACGGAGACGTGGTGGGACCGCTCCCACGACTGGAGTGCTGCAATGCCTGGCTATCGGCTCTTCAGGAGGGACAGGCAGCACAGAGGGGGTGGTGGCATGGCTCTCTACATTAGAGAATCTTTTGATGTTGTGGAACTCCAGGCTGGGAATGATAAGGTTGAATCCCTGTGGGTTAGGATCCGCGGGAAGGCCGGCAAGGCTAGCATCCTGGTCGGGGTCTGTTATAGACCGCCGAACCAGTATGAGGAGATGGATGAGGAGTTTTATAGGCAACTGACAGAAGTTGCAAAATCATCGGCGCTTGTCCTCGTGGGGGACTTCAACTTCCCGGACATATCCTGGAAACACAACACGGCACAGAGAAAGCAGTCTAGGAGGTTTCTGGAGAGCGTGGGAGATAGCTTCCTGACGCAGCTGGTCAGTGAACCTACCAGGGGTGGTGCCCCGCTAGACCTTCTCTTCACAAACAGAGAAGGACTGGTGGGAAATGTGGTGGTCAGAAGCTGTCTTTGGCAGAGTGACCACGAAATGGTAGAGTTCTCTATTCTTGGCGAGGCCAGGAAGGGGACCAGTAAAACTGCTGTATTGGACTTCTGGAGGGCTGACTTTGAGCTGCTCAGGACACTGGTTGGCCGAGTCCCTTGGGAGGCGGTTCTGAAGGGCAGAGGAGTCCAGGAAGGCTGGGCGCTCCTCAAGAAGGAAATCGTGATGGCACAGGAGCGGTCCGTCCCCACGTGCCCAAAGACGAGCCGGCGTGGAAGAAGACCGGCCTGGCTCAACAGAGTTGCGGCTTGTGCTTAGGAGAAAAAAGAGGGTTTATAATCTTTGGAAAAAAGGGCGGGCCACTGAGGAGGACTACAAGGATGTAGCGAGGCTGTGCAGGGAGAAAATTAGAAAGGCCAAAACTCATCTGGAGCTCAACCTGGCTACTGCCATTAAAGACAACAAAAAATCCTTTTACAAATATATCAACGCGAAACGGAGGACTAAGGAGAATCTCCATCCTTTACTGGATGCAAGGGGAAACCTAGTTACTAAGGATGAGGAAAAGGCTGAGGTGCTTAATGCCGCCTTTGCCTCAGTCTTTAGCGGCAATACCGGTTGTTCTGTGGATACCCAGTGCCCTGAGCTGGTGGAAGGGGATGGGGAGCAGGATGTGGCCTTCACTATCCATGAGGAAATGGTTGGCGACCTGCTACGGAGCTTGGATGTGCGCAAGTCGATGGGGCCGGATGGGATGCACCCGAGGGTACTGAAAGAACTGGCGGAGGAGCTGGCCGAGCCGCTTTCCATCATTTATCAGCAGTCCTGGCTTTCGGGGGAGGTCCCAGTTGACTGGCGGCTAGCCAATGTGACGCCCATCTATAAGAAGGACCGCAGGGCAGACCCGGGGAACTATAGGCCTGTCAGTTTGACCTCAGTGCCAGGAAAGCTCATGGAGCAGATTATCTTGAGGGTCATCACGCGGCACTTGCAGGGCAAGCAGGCGATCAGGCCCAGTCAGCATGGGTTTATGAAAGGCAGGTCCTGCTTGACGAACCTGATCTCCTTCTACGACAAAGTGACGTGCTTGGTGGATGAGGGAAAGGCTGTGGATGTGGTTTACCTTGACCTCAGTAAGGCTTTTGACACCGTTCCCCACAACATTCTCCTCAAAAAACTGGCTGCCCGGGGCTTGGACTGGTGTACGCTTCGCTGGGTTAGAAACTGGCTGGATGGCCGGGCCCAGAGAGTTGTGGTGAATGGAGTCAAATCCAGTTGGAGGCTGGTCACTAGTGGTGTCCCCCAGGGCTCGGTACTGGGGCCGGTCCTCTTTAATATCTTTATCGATGATCTGGATGAGGGCGTCCAGTGCACCCTCAGTAAGTTTGCAGATGACACCAAGCTAAGTGCGTGTGTCGATCTGCTCGAGGGCAGGAAGGCTCTGCAGGAGGATCTGGATAGGCTGGAGCGATGGGCTGAGGTCAACTGTATGAAGTTCAACAAGGCCAAGTGCCGGGTCCTGCATCTGGGGCGCAACAACCCCAAGCAGAGCTACAGGCTGGGAGATGAGTGGCTGGAAAGCTGCCTGGCCGAGAAGGACCTGGGAGTATTGGTTGATAGTCGGCTGAATATGAGCCAGCAGTGTGCTCAGGTGGCCAAGAAGGCCAACAGCATCCTGGCCTGTATAAGAAGCAGTGTGGCCAGCAGGTCTAAGGAAGTGATTGTCCCCCTGTACTCGGCTCTGGTGAGGCTGCACCTTGAGTACTGTGTTCAGTTTTGGGCCCCTCGCTACAGGAAGGACATGGAGGTGCTCGAGCGAGTCCAGAGAAGGGCGACCAAGCTGGTGAGGGGTCTGGAGAACAAGTCTTACGAGGAGCGGCTGAGGGAGCTGGGCTTGTTCAGCCTGGAGAAGAGGAGGCTCAGGGGCGACCTTATCGCTCTCTACAGTTACCTTAAAGGAGGCTGTAGAGAGGTGGGTGTTGGTCTGTTCTCCCACGTGCATGGTGACAGGACAAGGGGGAATGGGCGAAAGTTGCGACAGGGGAGTTTTAGGTTGGATGTTAGGAAGTACTTCTTTACCGAAAGGGTTATTAAGCATTGGAACGGGCTGCCCAGGGAGGTGGTGGAGTCACCATCCCTGGAGGTCTTTAAAAGGCGTTTAGATGTAGAGCTTAGCGATATGGTTTAGTGGAGTACTTAGTGTTAGGTCGGAGGTTGGACTCGATGATCTTGAGGTCTCTTCCAACCTAGAAATCTGTTATACTGTGAGACTGTGATCTTTCGAGGTCCTTTCCAACACATTCAGTTCTGCGATTCTGTGAGCTTTCACGTGAAATAACACTTTAAACAGGAGAGTTTATTAGGATATGTTTCCAGCACATGGAGAGAAGCTGAATTTTGTAGAACAGTGGCAAAACAAGCTCCCTTTTGCTTCAGACACAAGCACAACAGTATTAAGGACTTTGGCTGTGTTTTACACTGCCCACAGGGGGACACAGTTATGGAACATGGAGAGAGAAAGGTGAACCAAGAGGATAAGAACAATGTTCATTTCAACATGTAAACAAGCAGCAGATGTATTTCAGTCTAATGACCAGAATGGCAGAAAAGTCCTTTTAAGTTTGAAAAGACCTCTGACACCACCAAGTCCAACTGTTAACCTATTACTGCTTAGACTACTACTAAACCATGTTGTTTGGAGTAAAATACTAATAGATGTGTTCATGGAGCTGAAGGATCTCACTTAGTTCTGGGCCGTGGCTGCAGCTTGTGGAGTTGCCTGTGCTCATGGCATCATGAGTAACAGCTAAAGATAAAATTGAGGAAAAATGAAATAATTTGGAGGTTCCATTTCATCTGAATTAGTTAAAGGTTTGTGAATAAAAAAGATCTTGTGAAAAACTGTGAAGGATGTTTTGATTGGAATTCAGAGTTAATGATAATATTTACTTCCTGAAGAAGAAAATGACATAAAAATAGTTAGCATGCATCATTTATTGATATTTTTTAGACCAGCAAAACCTTAGATTTGAAACCTTCAAAATTATTTCCATTTAGTAAGAAAGTTATGCATTTAGTAAGAAAGTTATGCAGAATAAGGATATTTTCATAGCATTATTCATTTATTTATAAAATATGCATGTGCCAGTTTTCCTGAGTGGCAGTAGAAACAAAGCCATCTGTGGACCATGGTCTTTCCAGGAAAGCCTCAAGCCAAGTTCCTTTACCCTCTCACAAGAAATATCTTTTATCACAAGAAATATCTATTTATCATGCCCTTTGTCATGCCCTGGGAACTGTGCAGGATCACAGGCAAATTACAGATTTTCTGTTGACTATTTGCAACACGTTTTTTATCTCAGCTCTCAAATTTGATCCATTTGTCACCACCGTCGTGCTTGGACTGCATGATTTTGCCATGTGCACTGAGCAGCCTTAATGCTCTTTCTTCCTAGTGCTGTCTGTAATAAAGACAGGCACCCATTTAATGTAGTACTGTCTGCCTTTGCTTCTCAACACCTCAGTTTTTATTTTTCATTTGTCTTAAGTCAGGCTGTCTTTTTGTTTCGTTTTTCTTTTTGACACAGTAGTCAAGGTTGTCCCATGCTGAAATGCACAGCTTTAGTAGTTCACCTTGACTCACAGTTTGGTGGGACTGGCAGAGGGGTTATTCAGATATAATATGACAATGATCACAGAATATGCTCATTTGTAGATGTATTTCCTAGATAGTATGAATGTGTAGTTATCTTTTGCTTCTTTTCCCACTCAACATTTTTTTTTTCTCTTTTCTCCTCCATTATAAAGTGTTTAGGTTTAGATCACCTCTTATTCTTCCATGCCCTAAATAGAGAGTGCAGTATGAATCCTTTACAGGGTTAGTTCTGATGATGTAACTATGCTAACAGAGTGACTCTAACAGCACATCCACAGAACAATTCTTTTTGCCCTTGGTTTCCCCACCTGATGACATAAACCAAACTGGCAGAAAGGTTTTTTTTTGTTTTTTTTTTTTTTGTTTGTTTGTTTGTTTGTTTTATACTGTGGTTAAGAACAAGACTTAGATATTCTAGCATTCGTGGATTTTTTTTCCTCCTGTATTTGCTAGCATTCATTCTCTTAAGTTTGTATTAAAAATAATTTTGAGATTTCCTTTCCTTCACCATCTTTCTATTGCCTTACAGGAACAAAATTTCTTATGAGACTATATATCGTAAAAATGAGTATGGATGTAACCCAACTTAATTTGCGACTAATTAATCTCATTATTTCACTACATATCTTTCAGGCTCTCCGTAGTATCAATTTAGGTCTTTTTTTTTTTTTTTTTTTTTTACTTACCTTACATGTCAAAGCCTGTTTAAAAAAATTGTTTTTCAAACTGACATAATGTTGACAATGTTGACATCATTTAGCTTTGAGTTTGTGGCTTAGTTGTTACAGTAGAAATAAATACAATGCTTACTAATATAGTTCAATGTATTACTTTGTTAGAGTAATATAGAATTAATACTTCAGTTCTTAGATATGGGATGCTGTGCACATAACCGAGAATCTCTGTTCTTTAGTACTGTTTTGTTGCTTTACTCACTTAGACATAATGTGCTGGAAGAAAGAAAGAAAACTCTTACATCCAATCCTGCAAATTCAAACCTGATGTTTTCTACTGAACAGGGATAATAGCATCATTCTAAGTAGCAAAAGCAACAGTGACAGAAGGCTGAACTGAGGAAGTCTAATGCCTATTTTCGTCTCAGAGGCAAAGAGTAATTGATACACTTTTTTATCTGAGTGTGGTGCCCTGTGTAATATAAGTCTAGAAGACTTTGGCTTCTCTTACTAGCCATTTTCTATTAGTAAAGTGTCTAAGTATGAAGTTGAATTTTAGACCTTGATATTACTGCTTTTACTTATGTTAAAGTCCCCCATATGAAAAACATTTTGATAAGGCTTAACCCTGGGTAAATTTTATTTTTCTTGAGTTTTATCCTTGTAAATAAAAATAAACAATGAATATAGACTTCTGATACAATTAAGGTCGTTGAATCTGAAGTAACACCCCACGATCTACCTAACTCTGATTTCTTAATTAAAAAAAAAAAAAAAAAAAAAAAAAAAAAAGCAGAGATGGAAGATTAAATTGCAAACTAGGAAATTTCTGTAATTGTTCAAAACTTGCAAATATCTTCTTGTAATAAATAAGCTCTGAAACTTCATAACTTTCCAACTTCAGCAAGAGAGGTACACCTTCAGCAAGTTTGCCAGTGACACCAAGCTGTGTGGTGCAGCTGACAAGCTCGAGGGAAGGGATTCTGTCCAGAGGGACCTGGACAGGCTTGAGAGGTGGGCCTTTGCAAACCTCATGAGGTTCAGCAAGGCCAACTGCCAGGTCCTGCACCTAGGCTGGGGCAATCCCAAGCAAATATACAGTCTGGGCAGAGAACAGATTGAGAGCAACCCTGAGGAGAAGGACCTTGGGGTGTTGGTTGATAAGACAGTAATGTGCACTTTGCAGCCCAGAAAGCCAACCGTATCCTGGGCTGCATCAAAAGAAAAGTGGCCAGCAGGGTCAAGGGAGATTATTCTCCCCCTCTACTCTGCTCTTGTGAGACCCCACCTGGAGTACTGCATTCAGCTCTGCCCCAACATGATATGTTGATTTTTTTATTTTATTTTATTTTATTTTTGGCTAGCCTTAAACTTTTATTCTTCCAGCAATACCAGCAGGTTTTGTTTCAGTCTCTCATGTAAGAAATCTGAGCAATCTTTGCCCATTTTAGTGACCTGCCTCATTATTAAAAATAAACAGAAATATATATATATATATCAAGTTGCTATAACTTCTGTATTATATATTTTCATAACTCGCTGAATAATCTTATAGAGTAGTTAAGTTCCTTCTACTGATCTGCCTCATCTGATATAACTGCATTTTAGAGTGGTCAGCAATTTCTTCATCAGGACATTAAAAATAAGTTAAATAGCGAACAAACTAACACAGTTGTTGAGTCTACGAATTATAAAACCATTATTTTCAGAAGAGAACATAAAGATAACCCTCATAATGACTAAAAAAGTGAAAGTTTCAAATGTATCTTAAAGTCGTATAGGTCTGTAGGTCATTAGAAAGATGAGTCATTAGAAAGTCATGAGTCATATATGTCTACAGGTCATTAGAAAGATTTTCTGCGTTTCCTTCTTTTCCATTTTGATTGCATAAATTAATCTTTCTTAATCAAACAAACAAATAAACAAAAATATTAATTAGGATTAGGAACAGTTGCCTTCTCTATTCTACTTTGATTACAATGAAAATAATTTGACCTCAAGTAAAATAACATTGTCAGATAACTTATGATTCAGTCGTTAATACTGCAGGTTTGATGCATTTTTTTTTTCTTCAATACCTAATCTCGTTTTAGTTCAGTTGCTCACAACAGCAAATAACTTCTTTAATTAGTAAATTAAAAAGAGGTTTTCAGAGCCCCTTATCTTTCTAGTTTTGTTATCCCATGACCTGAAAGGAGCTAAGATATGTATAATGCTAATTAATTTTGTACCACGCTAGAGCTCTTAAGCCAGGTATCCAAATCCTTTTCCCAATTCAAATGCATTCAAAAGCTTACAGTTATTACTGCTAATGAGTAAGTTAATTTACTTTAAGTTAATTAAACTATATTTAATTCAGTTACATGAAGGCACTCTAGTAGTCTTTGAAAATACATATGATAGTAATATCCATGGATTTAAGGAAAATATTGTGTTACAAGTATTTTTCATTATATCGTAGAATCACAGACGTATAGTGGTTTCTAGAATCCTCCATGAGATTCTGTAAAAGCTGATGATTAAAAACAAACCACAGAGAAAACAGTGAAGGGTAAAATTAACATATAAAATATGATTTCTGATTGAATAAGAAATCTTAGATGACACTTAAAGCTTACATCTACAGCAATATCAATAGAGAACAATGAAAGTAATTTTCAAAAGGAATAAATTAGGAGCTGGCAGAGAAAAAGAATCAAAATGAAACTTAGTTATGTCAAAGGCTGTATATTTCCCTCTAAGTGTTTCGTAAACTATATGTATAGGAAAAACAGATACTGACATTTTTGTTATTACCTTTCTCTGCACATCGTGCATAGGTGTTCATATTAGCCATCCATGCATATGCATATGAAGGATGTAAACACATTTTCATGTTTAATGAAAACCTGAACATTTTGCTTTTTAAAAGCAAGTAAAAGTTAGTGCATTTCTGAGCAACAAACTGTGATTTAGATAGTGCACACAGCTTCAGTGCTGCATTTCCCAGGTATTAAGCTACCCATCTTACTCCACCCAACCGCAAAATCTTACACTCAGGAGTAATTCATACAGCCTCTTGATAATAGTGCAGAAAGAACAATTAAAGACTTCATTGTGTCTTCAAAACCAAATCCTCCTTTCCCTACGTGGACATTTTATATATATAATACATCTGTATACATAAATATTTAGATATCCTATTCTGTTTTCTTTTTCTTACCTTTATTTCATGGAAACCTTTTTCTTTATTGTTCTATTATTTATGATCAATTTACTTCCATTTTATTTTATAATTTCACTCTTGATTCTTATCTTGTGTCTTTTACCTCCAACTCTGATCAGTTTCTTGTTGCTTTACTTTTTTCATTCCGTTTGACTCATCTAGCCATACAAGGCTACAGAATTCACATTCAGTACAATTTGATGTGCCTCAAAACCTATTACTTCAAAAAAAATACTTCTAATTGAATGTGTATGTGGTACTGGTTACAAAGTGATCAAGTGTTTAAGAAAGTAAAGAAATCAACAAACAAGTCAGGGAAGAAATGGGCACTATGAGTGGCACACAGCTAAGTCAGCAAATGGCTACTAAACAAAAAATAAAAGATGAGAGTACTACACAGTTTTTTGTCATGTCAAGCTATACATTAATTAATTTGAGGTACAGAAATTAATCTCTCTGCCTTTGGTTATATATATCAATTCTTTAATCACTATAGCTAGCATTATCATTGGAATTTAGCATATAAGTATGCATAAGCATGGAATGAGAGTCCTGCTAAAGATGAATAAAGGGAAATAAAGGAAAAGAAAATATATACAGCTTATCCATGAGCATAAACAATGGCAGGCTTTAAAGGAAGACATTTCATATTTTTGTATTTTTTAGGAGCATCAAAATGTATGATTCCACTACTGTTGTTACATCAGCAAGAGGGTAAGTGAACTGCTCAAGGCCTGACGTGCACTTCAGGGAACAAAGCATTGAACTCAATTTTCTACACCCAAGAAAACTCAGGTGACAATCTTGTTTCTTACCAGCCACTATTATATGTTACTTGCTTTGTACTCTAGAAACTAGCTGCATACTTAAAAATAATAATAATAATAAAGTATGACATGCATCCTGGTGATTTTCATGGCAACATTAACATTTTGTAGTGGTAATAAAGGAAAGCCCATCACATATCACATTTTGAATTCAACATACTTGTGCTGAATGGCACTTCGAAACTTTGAGTGTGTTTATGCCTCTTGATCAGGTGCCAAGAAAAAAAATAAAATTCTATTTTTTATATGAATTTATGAAAAAAAAACCTACTGTATACATTTTCCTGCCATCTGAAATTAATCAGAAAAAGAACAATCAAAAATTACTCCCAATGTCTTTATTAAACTTAAAAGCCAAATGAAGACAGTAAAAATATATGAAGTATTGTTCCCTTTAAATTCAGCACCATATAAGTTCTTAGCAACTACTAATTAAATTGAAAGAGTTTCTTTCTGAGGAATATTTTATGTAAAAGAATTTAAGTCCCTCTGAGGACAGCTTTCTGTGTGAAGTACATATGACATTTTAATGTTAAATTCTGGTCAGTAGACACTAAATGTAAATTAAAATTTTTATATAAATTATTAAACAAATCAAACAGATGTTGAGATTCCCTTCTCAATTTATTTTAAGATAATTCTCCAATTAAAATATATGTGGTTCTGTTTGTGTATTTCTACATTTAAAAGGATATTTAGCTTAAAACTGTGATTTTGAAAGTTCACAATCTAGTCTCCATGAACTAAAAGTAATTTTTTCATACCATACTGAAGGACAGTGAACATCATTTAAAACCTGATATACCAGACTGAATATATAGTGTGAAATTTACTACTTTAGCAAGTTAAAGCAATTTTCCATAAGGTCTGACTGTTCTGCTATACCTTTCTGTTTGGTTGGTTGGTTGTAGTTTTTGTTGTTGTTGTTTTGTTTGGTTTTTTTTGTTTGTTTGTTTGATTGTTTTGTGGCCATAAAACATGATCAGGAAACTGATCTCATTTAAAAATAACTAAGTGTGTGTTGTGGTTTAACCCGGTCGGCAGCTAAACACCTAGCAGCCGTTCGCTCACCCTCCCCCCTCCCTCTCTGGGATGGGGGAGAGAAATGGGAAAGTGAAGCCTGTGAGTTGAGATAAAGACAGTTTATTAAGAGAGAAATAATAATAATAATAATGATAATAGTACTACTAATAATAATGTGTATGAAACAAGTGATGCACAATGCAATTGCTCACCACCTGCTGATCGATGCCCAGCCTATCCCCAAGCAGCCAGCCCCCCACCCCGGCCAGCCACCCCTATATATTGTTTAGCATGACGTCAGATGGTATGGAATACCCCTTTGGCCAGTTTCGGTCAGCTGTCCTGGGTCTGTCCCCTCCCAGCTCCTGATGCACCCCTAGCCTGCTCACTGGCAGGACAGAGTGAGAAGCTGGAAAGTCCTTGGCTTAGTGTAAGAACTGCTCTGCAACAATTAAAACATCAGTGTGCTGTCAACACTCTTCTCATCCTAATCCAAAACATAGCACCCTACCAGCTACTAGGAGGAAAATTAACTCTATCTTAACTGAAACCAGGACAGTGTGAGGAAACCTTTATATTGCCATTACAAGCAGGACCAAATAGCCCAATCTCAATCGCTCTTTATAAAACAGAATGTATGTGTGTATGCATGTATTAATGGTATATATGTACTAATGGAGGCATGAACAGAACTCTACTGTACAGCAAACATAATTTGGTGTAATCCTTATATGTATCTACTGTACAGCTGCTGTACAGCTACTGTACAGCTGCTGAATGTCTCTAAGGGTGATGTGGGCAAAAAAACATCGCAGATAGGGCTACATTATAGGGAAGAGTAACAAAATTATAATATTTGGCATGACTCTTTTTTGCCCTACAAATACTCCACTTTTTTTGTTTGTTTGTTTATTTGTTTAGTTGCTTTAAATATGGCTTTGGCTGTATTGAAAAGTATGTTTCTTGCAGTGTCCATCAAGACACTACTTTGAGCACTTCCATTAAATTACTCCCAGTAAAAGACAAAAATAAAAATAAATAAATAAAAATATGTTTGAGTGCTTCGAATTTTCTGATATGTTACATTTAGTAGCACTGAAGTTCATCTGCTAATTCTAGTAATTGAATTGATATTGATATGAAGGTAAGGCAGATCTCACTGTCTTGAGCATTTACCTAAAAAGATGAGTTTAGGATCATATTTATATGTGGTCCTGATGTCACAAATTTGCCTACACTGTGCATGACATGACTAAAGTGTACTTTCTTGCAAATACTACTTTTTTTGTTGTTCATTGAATGCATATTCCACGGATCCCTAAAATATCTGTATGATTGCTGTAATAACAGTATTTTTATTCTTATGTAGCTAAATTTCCTTCCTATCCATACTTAGCTTCAGAAATGTCTTTCACAGTAGAATCAAAGGTAATAAAGTACGGGCACTTGTATAAATAATGCATAATTTCTGACTGATGTGAACTCCGCAGGAGTTTTCTCCATATCAACATGCAAGAATCTGGCTATCAGTTTGATAGGAGTGTTGGGACTGTCACTGTAAAATTTCTTTGAAAGGAAGTGCTGTTCCATTTCCTTTTCTGACCTGAACCTTCCCAGTGTTCAATACAATTTCTACCTTTATCAAGGTAAAAGATTTTTCTGTTAAATCTCTAAGGCAAGGAAAATAAATCAAGAGCACTAACATATCATGTCCACATATATTTCAACAGAAGAAATAACTCTCTTAACAATTCAGAATGAATTATTAAAAACCAAGAGAAAAACCTCCAGTTCAATTCATTATTCAGATTTTGTCCCAAGTATTGCAGCAATTTACAATACTTGATCTTCTCGTGGAAATATTTCTTCATGCTCCCTTACCTGGTAAATGAATTCTCAATCACTCTCTTACCCAAATACAGTTTAATTTTATATTCAATAAAAAAAAATGAAGCAAATTAAAAATTTAACACCACAAAAACAATATTTTAAAATAGCTGACATTGCTTTCATTCATAACTACAATGGCTTTGTACTTTTTTTTTTTTTTTTTCCTGTGCAGTGACACTGCATGAATTAGAAGACTTCCCATTTTAAGATCATCTCAGATAACAGACAGTCCTGAAAGTTTCAGTCACTGCATCTAGCCAACAAGGTCCTAAGAACTTTGTATCTACAGAAAAAATCTGTCTGGAAGCACTCCAGCATTAAACTATAGTGGCATGGAATGAACAAATGAATTGATCTCACTGCTGCACGTTTTTGAAGCTCAGGAAAGGAAACTGAAACAAAGAGAGTCCAGATCTCAAGACAAATGACCCAAAACAAAACAAAACAAAACAAAACAAAACAAAAAGTCTAGTTTCAAAGGAGGAAAGAAAAATGATATTTTCACTATTATAGAACAACTATTTCTAAAAATAAAAAACAAAATAGTTTTTAACATTAAAATTATAAGATTTTTATTTTTTTCAGAGAATTAACACTTTTTATGCTTATTTAGACAAGAAAGAATTGAGTTTATATCTAAATCTAAATGTTTTATTAGGTAAGTTTTACTTAGGTCTAAGCAGTTAAAATGAAGAAGGAGGATTGGCAGACAGTAATTGAATTAAATCTATGAATTTAAGTTTTTAAGTTTTATCTACTATAGGTGATCAAACTTGGTAATCTATTTTATACATCCCTTTTACAGACTAATGATTTTACCAAAATCACCTGCTCACTACAGAACAGAATTCACTGGTGGTATTACAATAATGACTCTTTTGAGTACATTCATTCTTCCAAACTGTTTTCTACAACTGTTATATCTCAACAGCCTCAATTAGACTTATGGGATCCTTAAAGTTCACAATGAGCTGTAGAAATGCTTAACTCTGTAGTCAACTGGGAATGCTTTTTTTATGAACAGTATTTTTTATTTCAAGTGGGGAAGAACTGATATGCATGGTGAAGCCACTCAGATCACTTTTGCATTTAATAAACAAGCTTTATTAATTTTAAAAGACCACTTCTGTAGTTACTTTAAAATAGAGCAATTCAAAGATTTTATTTAAATGCTGCTTTCTTTGTTTGCTTTTATGACTATGATAGAGCTCATAAGAATGTGTTTTGCTGTACATCCTTTCATAGATCTCAATTATTTTATTATTGTTATGGACATGAAAATTATGTATTTTCCCATTAGGAAATGTCATTTTTCACTTTCTAGATTTTTTTTTACACCTGTATTTCTAACGGATTGTGAAATTAAAATCATAGAATCATAGAATGGCCTAGGTTGAGAAGGACCTTAAAGGTCATCTAGTTTCAACCCCCCTGCTCTGAAGAGGATTGCCAACCACTAAAGCAGGCTCCACAGGGCTGCTCTCAACTTATTCTTCTCCTGGTCTATATAAATACCTGGGATTGCCCCAACCCAAGTGCAACACCTTGCTCTTGGCCTTGTTAAATCTCATTAGGTTCTCATGGGCCCACTTCTCCAGCCCGTCCAGGTCCCTCTGGATGGCATCCCTTCCATCTATTGTATCAACTACACCGCTCAGCTTGGTGTCATCTGCAAACTTGGTGAGGGTGCACTCAATCCTGTCATCTATATCATTGATAAAGATGTTGAAGAGCACCTGTCCCAAGACTGACCCCTAAGGGACACCACTTGTGACCGGCCTCCATCCAAACATAGAACCATTGACCACAGCCCTTTGGCTGTAACCAGTCAAACAATTCTTTATCCACCTAACAGTCCATCCTTCAAATCAATACCTCTTCAATTTAGAGAGAAGAATGTGATGAGGGACCATATGAAAGTCTTTGCTCAAGTCCAGGTAGATGATATCCATTGCCCTTCCTTTGTCCACTGTGGCTGACTCCTCTAGCCAGAGAGGGAAGCAACCTCCCCCTTACCACAACAATAAAACTCATAGGTGTCAGCTCAGGGGATAGGTGTTCTTGACAGTCATAAAAATATGATTTATCAAATTGATAATATGGCACAGTTTTGAAGGTATGGCTTAGTTAGGGTCTCAAATGGGGATGAGAATAACTAAATATTTTAAAGTAAAGTTGTTAGCCTTACCTCTAAATTTCTCTTTTAAACAAAATTTTGTGAATATGGCACTGGTTACGCCATGGTAGTAGATTTATTTGAGCCTCAGAGCAGAGCATGATCCCAATTCCAAAGGCAATCAGGTTAGCCAGCTGGAGAGTCTGCCATTACCACAGTAGCTCAGAGAAAATGTCTCAAAGTTAACTGCAGGTCATGACCCTTGAAAAGCATGAACAGTTTGACTTGCACTTTAATTGCAGGAAAAGCCATTCTGATTTTTTGGCAAAATTAACAAAATCTTACAGAAGTAAATACCAGCACGTGGGTACAGGCAGGTCATGCCCTTAAGTAAAGAGTTCCCTGACTCTGATATATGTAATGCTTGTATTATACAGCTGATTACATTGTTGTCATGCTGTCCAGAGTTCCAATGGAAAATGAAGCCATACAAAACATGACATGAGCATTCATTAACTTGAGGTCATATAACACACTTAAGAAATGATCTTAGTAAATGTTTGTAGAAATGTTCATAGTAAAGGGTGTGAGATCTGAATTCCCTCTTCATAAGGATTATAAAGATAACAGTAGGAACACAGGAAATTACAAAAAAGTGAGGGGGGGGGTGGCTAAAAAAAAAATAAAAATGTTCCACATAGTAATGTTTTCAAATTCCCATAAAACACAGCCGAACTTAATAATCAGACTGTAAGAAACTAGAAAAGCAAAAATCTAACGTATAACTTCTCACTACAGTAACATATATGTGCTGAATTTGCTGCTATACCTAGATGCATGCAAGTCCATGGGGCCTGATGGCATTCATCTCAATGTACTCAGAGAGCTGGCTGATGTCATCATGGGACCTATCGTAATTATTTTTCAATGGTCTTGGGAATACGGAGAGGTTCTTGTTGACTGGAAGCTGGCAAATGTGGTCCCAATTTTCAAGATGGGCAAGAAAGACCTTAGCAACTACAGGCCTGTCAGTCTCACTTCAGTGCCTGTTAAAACTATGGAAAATATTATTCTGGGAGTTATCAAAAAACACCTAAAGGACAATGCAGACATTGGTCAGAGCCAACATGGATTCACTATGGGAAGGTCATGTCTAAAAAACTTAATTTCCTTCTGTGACAAGATCACCCATCTAGTTGACCAAAGGAAGTCAGTCAATGTAATCTTTCTGGATTTCAGTAAAGCTTTCGATACTGTATCTCATAGTATCCTTCAGGACAAAATGACCAGAATACAGCTAGATAAAAGCATAATAAGGTGTGTGAACAATTTACTGATGGTTCAGGCTCAGAGGATTCAGGTAAATGGGGTTACATCAGGTTGGCAACCTGTCACTAGTGGGGTTCCTCAGGGCTCCTTTTTAAGACCAGTCCTCCTCAGTGTTATCATAAATGATTTGGATGAAGGACTTGAAGTTTTTTTCAGCATGTTTACGGGTAATCCCAAATTGGGTAGAGCTGTTGACTCCATACAGGGTGGTGAGGCCTTGCAGAGATATCTGGACAAATTAGACAGCTGGGAAATCACCAACAATATGAAGTTTAACAAGAGCAAGTGTCGGATTCTGCACCTGGGAAGGGGTAACCTTGGTTATATGTACAAATGGAAGGAGATGACATGCTGAAGAGCAGCCCTGCCAAAAAGGATCTGGGGGTTTTGATCAACAACAAGCTGAATGTGAGCCAGAAGCGTGCCTTGTCAGCCAGGAGGGCCAACCATATCCTGGGGTGCATCAAACATGGCATTGCTATCCAGTCAAGCGAAGTGATTGTTCCACTCTACGCTGTGCTGGTATGGCCTCACCTTGAGTACCTTGTACAGTTTTGGGCACCACAATATAAGATATAAAACTGTTAGAGAGTGTCCAAAGGAGGGCAACAAAGATGGTAAAGGGTCTAGAGGGGAAGAGATATGTGGAGTGGCTGAAGTCACTTGGATTGTTCAGCCTGGAGAAGAGGAGACTGAGAAGAGACCAGATTGCAGTCTACAGCTTGCTGATGAGGGGTAGCAGGGGGGCAGGTGGTGATCTCTGCTGTCTGGTTACCAGTGATACGACCCAAGGGAACAGCTTGAAGCTTCAAGAGGGACAGTTCAGGCTGGATATCAGGAAAACATTCTTCACCAAGAAGGTGGTCAGGCACCGGAACAGGCTCCCCAAGGACGTAATCATGGCACCAAGATTATGGGAGTTCAATAAGCATTTTGACAATGCTCTCAGACAAATGGTCCGATTTTTTTTTTTTGGGTGGTCCTTTGGGGACCCAGGAGTTGGACTCAATGGTCCTTGTGGGTCCCTTCCAACCTGGATATTCTACGATGCTATATCACCATACATGATCAATGTATGGCTTGAGTTCTGGCAGCAGGGACTTTCATCTGAAAGATTTCTCTTCCTTTTCGACTTTTACCTGTGCCTTTTCTACTGCCATCTGGTTGTATCAGTAGTATTGGGTTTAAGTGGAGAGGTTTTGATAGCTGGGATCTGCAGGGGTGGCCTCTGTGAGAAGAGTCCTGAAGCTACCTCAGTTTCAACCATCCCCAAAGGGGCCTGCTGCTGCCAAGAGCCAAGCCAGTGATCAACGCTGGTTGGGCTGCTGGGACAGGAGATTTAAGAAGGGAAAAAAAAACTGTTGTACAGGAGCAGCTGGGACAGCGAGGAGTGAGAAACAGCCCTGCAGACACCAAGATCAATGAAGAAGGGGGGGGAAAAGTTCTCCAGGTTAAATCCTTTATCCCTTTTTATTGTATTTTCTCCCCCTTTCCCTTTGAGGAAGGGGGAGTGAGAGAGCAGTTGTGGTGGAGTTCAGCTGTCCAGCAGGGTAAAACCGCCACACCAGTTTCACAGCAACTTGGGTCTGTAGGTGATAGAAGTATACCTGTAAGTATATCACTATGGCACACATGCATTTAGTAATTTATAATAATAGGACGAATACTAAACCTTTCTCATTGCCACATGCCTTACATTAATCCTTACATTACAGAACCCAGAAAAAAACAAACAAACAAAAACCAGTAATGCTCCAACAGGGAGGGGAATGTAGGCTGACAACTTCCTTAATCCACAGTATTAAAACTTTAAGCTCTCCCTTCATACTTTCATTACTACTTTCTTATTTAACCAATCCTTGACATTTTAAAGATAGAGCACCTGTTTACCTTTTTCAGTATAGTGAATGATCAAAAAAGCTCAAATCCACCCTGCCTGTGAGGACTTTTTTTCCATCTCTATTGTGGTGATTCTAATAGTTTCTATGAAATCTCCCCAAGTCCCATTTTTTGTCACTGATTATAATTCTTTAGTAAGTCATGCCAAAGTTGTTGAAATATCCTTAAACATAATGGATAAGCACTGTATTAGGAGTTAGGCACTGTTTTTTATTCCAGTCCTATATTTGTATCATTCACTGTACAATTAATGCTTTATTTCCAATTATTGTCCTTAAGGACCACTGTATTAATACTGCTATTAATAACAACAATCACAATAATAATATACAAGTCGTAATACAGAAAATTTATTGTTGCAAGAACTTTCCTGCAAGTAACTGTTCATAAATATCAAGCATCACTGTTTTTATTGTTCTATAAATATTCCAATAAATAAGAGGATGTATGTTGACATTGAAAAATGACTCATAGTGAAGAACTATTTTTTGTTGTTGATACACCAAAGTACTGGTGTTCGAAATCATTTCTTCAGATATGTCTCTTTCATGACTGCTTATCAAATGTGTTGACATAGTATCACCCAGTAATCCACAGGCTTATCATCAAATTCCGCAAAAAAACTCACTTCAGTGATGTAGCAAGTTTGAAGGTCATAATAATCTCTGAAGGTCAATTTCCTGAAGCATGGTTCAGAGCTTTTGTTACATGCAGGGGTGAACTTGGTGTTTTGCTGCAGCCTACTTCAATCAGGAACTAACTTGTGAATAATCAATAAATACTTCACAAATACTTCTAAGCTTCACTTTCCTAATCCAAAGGTGTGATAGGGTGCAGCCAACCATGGTAATTCAACTTGGAAGAAGTTATTATCAGATAGAAAACATGATGGTAGGCTGAAAGGTGCAGGAGATTTTAGAGACTTCAAATGTTTTATCAAATAGAATATGCACTTTTCTACTCTCTGTTTTCCCAGATGTGTTATTTATGCATTGCAGCTGTGCCTTTTCTATCAAAGGCAAATGAATAAATTAGGGGGAAAAAAACAACGACAAAACAAACAAACAAACAAAAAATTGCCTGGCAACTCTACTCCCTGATATGTATCACTCCTTAAAAATTTGTGACGAATTAAGCTTATAACTTCTCACTCAAACACTATCCAGCAGATCTCTTCCCTGACACAGGCTAACATTTCTTTGGCCTGAATGTTTGACTTTTTTAGCCTGAGGAAATGTACAGTGATCTCCTGAAAAAAGGTGTAAGTTACTTTAGGAGAACAGAGACAGGAGTAATTAAACAGCTATGGAAAGAGTAGCAGATTTATTTAGTCAGTGTTTTAGAGTTTTCCTATATTTTCTTTTTAACTTTATCTACACAACCCTTTCTCTACCCAAGTCCCCAAATTCCCATGGTTATTAAGACCTCAGTGTAACTGAGAAAGTGGTAAAGTCAGTGCTCTGGTATATCATAGTAGCATAGAATAATCCTCAGACCATTCACTCTGGAAAAGACCACAGGAAGTTTTGACTGCAAACCATGCTTGCAAAGTGGTCAGCCCTGACTTTAAGTCAGGGGGGGATCAGTAAAACCATTGTCTTGGACTTCTGGAGGGCTGACTTTGAGCTGTTCAGGACACTGGTTGGCAGAGTCCCTTGGGAGGCAGTCCTGAATGGCAAAGGAGTCCAGAAAGGCTGGGCGCTCTTCAAGAAGCAAATCTTAATGGCTCAGGAGCGGTCTGTCCCCACGTACCCAAAGACAAGCCAGCGTGGAAGAAGACAGGACTGGCTGAACAGAGTTGTGGCTAGAGTTAGGAAAAAAAAAGAGGGTTTATGATATTTAGAAAAGAGGACGGGCCACTCAGGAGGATTACAAGAATGTTGTAAGGCTGTGCAGGGGCAAAATTAAACAGGCCAAAGCTCATCTGGAGCTCCATCTGGCTACTACTGTAAAAGATAACAAAAAATGTTTTTATAAATACATTAACAAGAAAAGGAGGACTAAGGAGAATCTCCATCCTTTACTGGCTGCGGGGGGAAACTTAGTTACAAGAGATGAGGAAAAGGCTGAGGTGTTTAATGCCTTCTTTGCCTCAGTCTTTAGCAGCAAGACCGATTGTTCTGTGGATACCCAGTACCCTGAGCTGGTGGAAGGGGATGGGGAGCAGAAAGTGGCCCTCACAATCCACGAGGAAATGCTTGGTGACCTGTCCTGGTTCCAGTTAGGACAGAGTTAATTTTTCCTCATAGTAGCTGGTAGGGTGCTATGTTTTGGATTAGGATGAGAAGAGCACTGATAACATGCTGATGTTTTAATTGTTGCAGAGCAGTGTTTACACCAGGCCAAGGACTTTTCAGCTTCTCGCTCTGTCCTGCCAGCGAGCAGGCTAGGGGTGCAGCAGGAGCTGGGAGGGGACAGACCCAGGACAGCTGACCCCAACTGGCCAAAGGGGTATTCCATACCATCTGACGTCATGCTAAACAATATATAGGGGTCGCTAGCCGGGGTGGGGGGGCCGGCTGCTCGGGGATAGGCTGGGCATCGGTCAGCGGGTGGTGAGCAATTGCATTGTGCATCACTTGTTTTTTACACATTAATATTATTAATACTATCATCATTATCACTATTATTATTATTGTTATTATTATATTCCTGTCTTAATAAACTGTCTTTATCTCAACTCACAGGCTTCACTTTCCCGTTTCTCTCCCCCATCCCAGAGAGGGAGGGGGGAGGGTGAGCAAATGGCTGTGTGGTGTTTAGCTGCCAGCCGGGTTAAACCACAACAACATTATTCACTGAGTGGTCTACCCATCAGTCCTGAAGGGCAAAGGGGTACAGAAAGGCTGGATGCTCTTCAAGAAGGAAACGTTAAAGGCACATGAGCAGGTTGTCCCAGTGTGTCATATGACAAACAGGCAGGGAAGAAGAACAGTGTGGCTGAACAGGGAACCTTTGCTGAGACTGGGAGAAAAAGAGAATTTAGATCCTGTAGAAGAACGGACAGTAAACTCAGGGAGAGTATAAGAAAGCTGCCACCATATGCAGGGAGAAAATAAGAAAGGCTAAATCCCAGCATGAGCTCAACTTGGCCACTGTGGTTAATATATATATATTAATATAATATTAATATATTATTATTATATTATTAATAATATATTAATATAATATTAATATAACATAATATATAATATATATTATATATAAATATAAATATAATATATTAATATATATATAAATAATATATATATAATAAATAAATAAAGATTTTGCATATATATTAACAGTAAGAGGAGGGCCATGGGTTTACTAGACTTTTTTGGGGGGGGGGGGCGGGGGGGAGGGAGGGGAGGTTGCACATGACTACTGAAGATAAAGAAAAGGCTGAGGTTCTCAATGCCTTTTTTATATCTATCTTTAGTAGTCAGACCAGTTATCCTTTGGGTACTCAGCCTCCTGACCTGGAAGTCTGGGATGGGGAGCAGAATAAACCCCCCACAATTCAGGTGGAGACATTTAGAGACCTGCTATTCTACCTCGACTCTCAGAAATCCATGGGGCCAGATGGGATCCACCCAAGGGTGATGAGGGAGTTGACAGATCTGATTGCTGAGCCACTTTCTATTGATAAATCAGTGCTCCTGGTCATCCAGAAAGGTTCCAGATGACTGGAGGCTTGCTAATGTGATGCCCATCTATAAGAAGGGTTGTAAGGAGGATCCAGGGAACTACAGGCCTGTCAGCCTGACCTCAGTGCTGGAGAAGGTGATGTAACAGATCATTTTGATTGCAATCACACAACATGTGCGGGACAGCTGGGGGATCAGGCCCAGACAGCATGGGTTCATGAAAAGCAAATTCTGCCTGACAAACCTCATCTACTTCTATGACCAGGTGACCCACCTGGTGGATGAGGGAAAGGCTGTTGATGTAGTCTACCCAGAATTCAGCAAAGCCTTTGACACAGTCCTCCACCGTATTCTCCTTCAGAAGTTGGCAGCCCATGGCTTGGACAGGTACATGGTTTTGTGGGTTAAAATGTGGCTGGATGGCCAGGCCTAGAGAGTGGTGGTGAATGGAGTTAAATCCAACTGGTGACCGATCACAAGTGGTGTTCCCCAGGGTCATTACTGGGGCCTATCCTCTTTAATATCTTTATTGATGATTTGGATGAGGGAATTGAGGGCACCTTCAGTAAGTTTGCAGATGATGCCAAGTTGGGGGAAAGTTTTGATCTGTCAGAAGATATGAAGACACTGCAGAGAGACCTAGACAGGTTGGATCAATGGGTAGAAGCTAATAGAACAAAGTTCAGCAAAACCAAGTGCTGGGTCCTGCACTTTGGTCACAACAACCCCATGCAGTGATACAGGCTTGGGGCAGAGTGCCTGGAAAGCTGTGCAGAGGAAAAGGATCTGGGGTGCTGACTGATGTTCACCTGAACATGAGCTGGCAGTGTGCCTAGGTGGCCAAGAAGGCCAAGAGTATCCTGGCTTGTATCAGGAGTAGTGCGGCCAGCAGGACCAGGGAGGTGACTGTTCCCCTGTATTCTGCTCTGCTGAGGCCACACCTCGAGTGCTGTGTTCAGTTTTGGGCCCCTTACTGCAAGAAAGGCATAGAGGCCCTGGAGCATGTCCAGCGAAGGGCTACGAAGCTGGTGAAGGGTCTAGAACACAAGTCTTATGAGGAAATGGGGATTGTTTAGTCTGGAGAAGAGGAGGCCCAGGGAGACATCATTGCTTTCTACAACTACATGAAAGGAGGTTGTGGAGAGGTAAAGGCCAGTCTGTTCTCACAGGTGACTAGCAATAGGACAAGAGGGAATGGCCTCAAGTTGCACCAGGGGAGGCTCAAGTTGGATATTAGGAAAAAAATATTTTCAAACAGAGTATTGGCATTGGAACACGTTGCCCAAGGAGGTGGTGAACTCAGCTTCCCTGAAGTGTTTAAGGAAGGGTAGATAGGGTACTTAGGGACATGGTTGCGTGGGTAGTATTGGTGGTATGTGGATGGTTGGACTAGATGATCTTGAAGGTCTCTTCCATTCTTAATGATTCTATGATTCTATGGTGTTTTTTGATTGTTTGTTTGTTTTGTTTTGCTTTGCTTTGTGTGTGTAAAAAAAAAAAAAAAGTATTTTTTTTAACTTTTTTTTAATTATTATTAATAATAATGTATTTAATTCTACTTCTTAAGCTTGTTTGGCTCAATTATACACGATAGCATTAGGCCATGGATGAAAGTCTGACTTTCTCTGAGTTGCTATGCAGTTAGTGAACACAGTACAAAATGTAAGACAAATCTGTAGTGGTGGGATTTCAAGAGGGATGTCCCTATGGAATTGGTGCCTCAGGTACAGACCAGAACTATGCAGCAAATGATGCCAAAGAAATATATGTCAGTCGCTGTTTGGACTCTCACAAACCACAGCCACCTCTGGCCCACCACTAGCCTATGCAGACTGAGCATATATACTAGAGTTTTAGCCCCCCCCCCCCCCCCCCCCGCCAAAACAAAACAAAACAAAAAAACATGCACATTACATGTCATTGTCTAGTATTTAATTTGATGTTTGATGACAATTAGGTCCCAAAACTTATCAGATAGGTAGAAACACAATTCCAATTTCTTCTATCACAAGTACTTGAAATTCATAAACAGGAAGTAATTCCATTTTCAGGACAGGATATACCACCACAGGAAAGATTCCTGTTAGTGCAGTGACATCTTCTTACCAGAGACATAATCAGTAACCTTGGTTTAGCTGGCAAGGACTGGGAAGTTTGCCATTTGCCCTGGAAAGGCAAATGTACTCACAAGGTACTCAGAGTGAGTTAGTTGTTCTGGAAAATAAATAAATAAATAAATAAATAAATAAATAAATAAATAAATAAATAAATAAATAAAAGATCTTTATATCTGAATATCAGTGAAGAAAACAAATAAATAAATGTTTCCAAGTCATCATGTCATTGACATTCTTAATTGAAGGATGGCAGGCTCTGAGCCTGAGTACCAAGGAATGAGGTAATATTCCATGTGAATGTTGATTGTATATGTCAGCTGATTGAATAGAACCTTAAACATAGTACCTTCAGACCTTCAAATGAATGTGTATTTGAAGCTCAGGCTAAAGTGTCATTATACCACATGTTCAAAAACAATTCAAGTCTATTTTCTGGTAGTCAGTAATATAAAGTCAGAAGTTTTTCATTTCTACTGAAGTCTTTGAAGGCAGTATCTAGCCTGAGGCATGTACCTAGCGTTTCTTTCATCCTGAAATGTGGAAGAATTTCCATTTATATTTCCAATGCTTTGAAAAGGCTGAATTAGGGTGTGGGAAAGGTGTGCTAGCAAGTTTTTCCTCTAAAACTAAGGAAAGAGGAAGGGTCCTAATTATAGGAACCACAAAGGACTAGAAGAATTGGTTAGTTGTAGAATAAAATCCATTATGTACAGCAAAGTAGCAAAGTAGGAGGCAGTTTGTTCAAAAATGATCAGTCTACCCAGTTGTCAGTGTAGTTCAGGGTCAGTTCTGGATGAAGTTTAAGTCAGCAGCTATCTGCCAAAAAAATCACTTTTTAAGACAAACAAACAAGCAACCCCCACTTGCTTGCTTTCTTTCATTTTGATTATTCTACAGTTTATTACTGAAGGGATCCTGGAGATTGCATGCACAGGCTGGAATCTGTTATTTTGTCCAGCTGTGAATTACACCAAAATGGGAGAATTCAGTTTTCACAAAATGTGCATTAAAACCTCAGTATTAGTTATTCTGCATGAGGGAGAAGGAGGCAGAATGGAATAAATCCCTTTTCAGAATAAATAAATAAATAAATAAACAAACAAACAAATAAAAACCAAACCAAACCAAAACAAAATAATAAAACCATTAGAATTGATAAATTAAAATCTACCCATAAAATCCAGATGGACAGTGTGTATTTAAAGGTCTTCCAGTACTTAAAGGGGACTTACAGGAAAGATGGGGAGGGACTTTTTATCAGGGAGCATATTGATAGGACAAGGGGTGTTGTCATTTAAGCCGGCCAGCAGCTAAACACCACACAGCCGTTCGCTCACCCTCCCCCCTCCTTCTGTGGGGTAGGGGAGAGAATTCGGAAAAATGAAAGCTTGTGGGTTGAGATAAAGACAGTTTATTAGGGCAGAAAAGAAAGGAAAATAATAATGATAACAGTACTACTGATAATGTGTACAAAACAAGTGATGCACAATGCAATTGTTCACCACCCACTGACCAATGCCCAACCTATCCCTGAGCAGTGGTATCCCCTACTCCAGCCAGCCACCCCATATTAATTGCTCAGCATGACACCACCTGGCATGGGACATCCCTTTGGCCAGTTTTGGTCAGCTGTCCTGGGTCTGTCCCCTCCCAGCTCCTGCTGCAACCCCAGCCTGCCCACTGGCAGGACAATGTGAGAAGCTGGAAAGTCCTTGGCTTAGTGTAAGAACTGCTCTGCAACAATTAAAGCATCAGAGTGGTGTCAACATTGTTCTCATCCTATATCCCAAACACAGCACCCTACCAGCTACTAGGAGGAAAATTAACTCTATCTTAACTGAAACCAGGACAATATCTATCCGTTATTGCACCCCATTTATGTCATGCTCAGGTCCCACACTTTCCAAGACATTCCAATTAATCACCACCTTTCATATATGAATATAAAATGTCCTCTGAGTTTTTTTAGTCTGTGACTGACTTTGGGCTCCATGGGCAGAAGAGAAGGTGTGTAATGTTGGATCATCACACACTGAAGCCTGTTCTGATTCTATCACACTGCTGTGCTTGCCCAATTCTATCAAAGTTCATTTGTCATTATCTGCATGACTGTTACTGTCATACCATTAGTAGGACATATAGCAGTCATAGTAGTGATGACATACAGTATTATATAGTAATTAACATAATACAATTCAACTCATGGGCTATTCTCAACCAACATTAAATCCTCTTGATGTACACATTGGATCTCTCCATTCTTTTGAATTACCCACCAAGTGTATCCTGAGCAAAAACAATCACACAAATGGGTTTGCCTTTGCCTGAGGCAGGAATAGCCCAGACTGTCTTACCAAGAATGTTTCTTACATGCACTACAGGAACTTTATCCCCTTCTAGAGTTTGTAACGGGTTTGATTGGGCAGGTCCGGCTTGGTTGGCACATCCTGTAGAGTTGACTAACCAGGTGGCCTTTGCCAAATGTGTATCCCACTGTTTGTTCTGATATACCCACTCAATACCACGCTCTTCGGCCCAAGTGTCTGAGGTTGTTTTGGAAATGAGTCCCACTGTCTGACTCAATTCTTTCTGGGGTGCTATGTTGCCATAGGACTTGTGTCCTATCCACCAGGATAGTGTTCCAGGTGGTGGCATGGGGCACAGGATATATTTCCAGCCACCCGGTGGTTGCTTGCCGTTGTGTGTGGGAGTGTGGCCATGGGGGTCGACAAGCCCCATGGTTGTTGATAACATCGGACTCTTAATGATGAGGCCAGGAGGAATGTAAAGTGTTTAGAAGGAACAAAGAAGGCTGATTCAGGACACACCTTGCTGTCTGGAACTGCTTGTTCTCCAGTCATTAATGCATGGAAGTTGCTGGGTGTTTGCAGTTGCTGGGCGAAGTTGTTTGACCAATGAATAGTTAGGGAAAAGTACTGCTGTAAAGTGAGTGGTATAAGAAGGGAGCCTGTCCTCAGCAAGAGAGAGTTGAAGTTATGTCATCAATAAAGAAATAGCAGTTACTGATGCTAAAAGAACCCTGTTGTCCGTGTGGTTGCTACGCCACAGTTGGGGTTTTGGGGGAGTGTGATATAATCAGTCTGCCAGGCCTCTCCATATTTAAATTTCAACCATCGTCCTCCATACCAAAGAGGCTTTAACCACTTGGCTCGCTTGATTGCAGCACGTTTCACAAACATGAAAAACCTGTGCCCTAGTGTCCATGGTCAGGTCCATCCCTCAATCACGAACACATCTGTATGTTGTATCTCTGCCTTGATGGCCTGAGGTGTCATGGGCCCATCAGGCTATTAACCCTTATGTTGCCAGTCCAAGTCCACCTGAGACACTTCAAATCTTAGCAGCCTGATCCACCTGCTGGTTGTTTTGATGTTCTTCAGTAGCCCGATTCTTGGGCACGTGAACATCTACATGGCATACTCTTACAACTAGGTTCTCTACCTGGGTGGCAATATCTTGACGCAATGCAACAGCCCAGATATGTTTGCCTCTGCACTGCCAGCTGCTCTGCTTCCATTTCTGTAACCACCCCCACAGGCCATTTGCTATGATCCATGAATCAGTATAGAGATAGAGAACTGGCCACTTTTCTCATTCAGCAATATCTAAAGCCATCTGGATGGCCTTCACTTCTGCAAGCCAGCTCGATTCACCTTCTCCTTCAGCAGCTTCTGCAACTTGTTATGTAGGACTCCATACAGCAGTCTTCCACCTCTGATGTTTACCCACAGTACGACAGGACCCATCAGTGAACAGGGCATATTTCTTCTCATTTTCCGGTAGCTGGTTATACAGTGGGGCTTCTTCATCACAGGCCACCTCCTTCTCCAGTGATATTCTAAAATATTTGCCTTCTGGCCAGCCCACAATCACTTTCAAGATTGCTTGGTGACTGGGGTTTCCTATTTGAGCCCACTGAGTAATCAGTGCAACCCACTTACTCCGTGTAGCATCAGTTGCATTATGTGTAAAGGGGCCCCTTCCTTTGAGCATCCTGTCCAGCACTGGCAGTCAGAGTGTCAGGAGGAGCTGCGCTTTAGTACCAACCACTTCCAAAACAGATCAAAATCCTTCATACACTGCCAGTGTTTCATTTCCAGTTGGAGTATAGAGGCTCTGATCCTCCAAAACCGTAGGGGTCGACCTCGAGTTTCCCCAGGTTCTGTCTGCCAGAGGCTCCAGGTGGGGCCATTCTCCTCATCTGCTGTGTAGAGCACACCTTTACGTTTTGTCCTGCTCAGACTGGCCCAAGGGCTACTGCATGAACTATTTCCTGCTTAATTTGTTCAAAGGCTTGTCGTTGTTTAGGGCCCCATTTGAAACCATTCTTCTTACGGGTTACTTGGTAGAGCAGGTTTACAATCAGACTCTAATTTGGAATCTGCATTCTCCAAAACCCCACGACACCTAGGAAAGTTTGTGTTTCTTTTTTGCTAGTTGGTGGAGACATAGCTGTTATTTTGTTGATCACATCCATTGGGATTTGACGACGTCCATCTTGCCATTTTATTCCTAAAAACTGGATCTCTCGTGCAGGTCCTTTAACTTTATTCTGTTTTATGGCAAAACCGGCCTTCAGAAGGATTTGGACTATTTTCACTATTTGTCACTTCACACGATGATGTCATCGATGTACTGCAGGTGTTCAGGAGTTTCCCCCTGCTCCAGCGCAGACTGGATCAGTCCATGGCAAATGGTAGGGCTGTTTCCACCCCTGGGGCAGTCGATACCAGGTGTATTGGACACCCCTCCAAGTGAAAGCAAACTGTGGCCTGCACTCTGCTGCTAAAGGGATGGAGAAAAATGCATTAGTGATATCAGTTGTGGCATACCATTTGGCTGCCTTTGATCCCAGTTCATATTGGAGTTCTAGCATGTCCGGCACTGCAACACTCAGTGGTGGCGTGACTTCGTTCAGGCCACGATAGTCCACTGTTAGTCTCCACTCACCATTAGACTTTCGCACTGGCCATATGGGACTATTAAAAGGTGAATGAGTCTTGCTGATCACTCCTTGGCTCTCCAGTTGACGCATTAGCTTATGGATGGGAATCAGGGAGTCTCATTTGGTGCAATACTGCCACCAGAGCACCACTGTGATAGCAATTGGCACCTGCTGTTCTTTGACCCTTAGCAACCCCACAACAGTAGGTGTAATGGTTTTAAACTAAAAGAGGGGAGATTTAGATGAGATGTTCGGAGGAAAGTGTTTACTCAGAGCGTGGTGAAGCACTGGAACAGTTTGTCCAGAGAATTTATGGGTGCCTCATTCCTGGAGGTATTCAAGGACATGTTGGAATGGGCTTATAGCAACCTCATCTAGTGGAACAAGTCCCTGCCTACGCTGTGTGTGGGGGTGGAACTAAATGATCCTTATGCTCCCTTTCAACCCAAACCATTCTATGATTCTGTGATTTGACAAGAAATAGTGACAGAGAATGCAGAGCTGTTCAAAACCCTGTGAAGCTCTCACAAGGTTTGCATAGACCTTTTCTTATGCTAAGGATGGAACTTTTTGTTATCTATAGAAAATAAAATTTCACTCATCCTGAAAATGGAGTTCTAAACAGTAACAGTTATTGAAATTCACAATAAAATCAGTTTTCAACTCTAAGAAGGATTTATTTTCTTTACTTTTTATTGTTTTTTTTTAGCCAGTATAACATTACTTTTAGCTGGCTGTTTTTTGTTTGTTTGTTTGTTTGTTTTGTTTTGTTTGTTTTGTTTTGTTTTTGTTCTTGTTTTTATTTTGGACAGCAATTTCTGGTGTATGTTAAACTATGGTAGCATCTGGCTTCTTGGCAGGTTCCACTGAAATCTGGCAATTTAGGAATAATGTCTGTCAGACGGTAAGTCGTCTGCTGATGGGCTGTGCCTGTATCATTTCCCCAGATGTCTTTCATTTTAAAATTCCCATTAACTGTGTGAAATCTGTATATCTGTTTACATAGAGGTTACCGTGTACTTTTTTGAATGAAGTATGACAGTTAGAGAGTTACATAATCTTTATGTAAATGACATTTCTATACTTTTTCTGATAAACTGTCATAATTATAGCTATCCTTGTGCCATATCTTATTGCTGTTAAGATCAGTTCTGCTTTATGATGTATCAATTTCATTTGTTGTGGGTTTTAGTTGTTTGGTTGGTTGGTTTGGTTTGATTTGGTTTTTGTTTTTTGAGTTTATGTGTTTTCTTTATTTTGTTTGTTTGTTTTTGTTTTTTGTTTTTTCCCTAAGTGTTTAAGGGTAACACGGAAGTGGATATATTAGAATATTTGTAAAGATGTTAAAATGTTAATAAGATGTTGGACACCCAAGCTTCTCCAAATGTGGAAAAAGAGAAAAAATATACAATTTAATCATTTTTTTGAGTGTTGCACAGGCATTTGAGCTTTTTCATGGTGCACAGATAGAATATTATTCCTCATCTGTGTATTTGGTTGTCAGTTAGAAAAACTTAATGCTTTCATGAAAGTACTGCTTTCCTTCTTCATTAAGGAAGGAACTTTTTCTGCAGTGAGGAATCTTCAGTCCACGTCACTCTTAAAAGAATTATTTTTTTTCCTTAATATTGAATTACACTGTTAACTTAGAAGATAATTTTCAACCCCACACATTTAAACTATTGGAGCAGTTGATGAAAGATAATCTGACTTTCCTCCTCACACACCATGTGGAAATCACCACAGGAATAGATCACGGAACCAAAGAGAAGCAAACAGTGCTGGCCACTTGCCTTTTCATAAGTCCGTACCTGGGGTCAGTAAGAAGCTTTGCCAGTTGATGTTATGTAGGCAGGCAGCATGAGGTGTAAACCAGCTGAGATACAAGGGTAGTGACCTTTAGAGTGTATTGGATTTATTTCATTTGAATTAATGTTTGTTGAAAAAGTAGTGAAAAGGAACGAAAAAAACACAATCATCACAAAACGAGGTGCTAAAGATAGTATTCCATGTTTCTTTCATCCAGAAAGGATTTTCTTTGTAAATCATTTCCTATTTCTAGTCAAACATTTAAATGAAGGACAAAATAAACATAATAAATAAATAAATAAATAAATAAATATGAATTCCTTTTTCCTATCCCCATAGAAATTGCAGCTTGACATTAATATGGGTCTCTTTTATGCCAGTCAACAGTAGTTGCTAGGTTGATTTGAGAAATTTGAGAGCTGAAAATGTACAATATTATCTCAACTTCTTGAATTGCTCAGAGCCTTCAAGGAGGGGAAGTTGCCACCCAGAAAAACAGCCTAGGGTTTTAACAAAATGTACTGATAAAGCTAGTTAGTCAAATAATGCTACGCTTGGATAGAGAAAAATAAAAATATCTCTCTGATTGGCATTAAGTGAAATGGTTGCCAGGGAGAATTACGATGGTGTGCTCTCCTGTTCAAAAGTAGAATCAAACAGATCTGGTCTGGACACTGAAATTGCCAAACTGTGAACAACACTTGCAAAGGAAGACTTCCAGCTGCATCTTGTTTGTTCACATATAATTAAGAACATTTAATCTAAACAGTTAGATATTATTACACTGTTTTAAAACTTGATATAAGTAGCTATTAATTTTTATTTTTCTAGTCTTTTTTTTTTTTTTTCTTGATTGTGTAATAAAGGACAGTAGGCCAGGAAAGTCTTCAGCGGTGTTTGATCCACACAATTCTTTTGGTCCAATTTACAAGCAGAATACAGCTCCTCAGGGACAAGGATTATGAAATTATTTGCATTCATACAGATAACTTACATAGCAGTTTTCATATTCAGATCACAGAATAGGTATTAATTGTTTGAAAGTTTAAAGGAAATTCGCAGAACTAGTCTTCCTAAATTAGAGCATCATAAACATTGGAGGCATTTGATTTTCACTTAAGCAATAACAGAAAAAAAATAATAAAATAATAAATAAAATAAAATAAAATAAATAAAATAAAATAAAATATAAAATAAAATAAATAATACAATTATTCCCATTTATGCTGCTTTATTAAAGAAAAAAAAACAAGTAATAAGGTCTTCAAATATAGTAGATGGAAGTGATTTCAGATGATCTGGTAAAAGGACTGGAAGGCCTGTCCAATGAGGAGAGGTTAGGGACACATGATGAGTTTCCTAGTTTGTAGAAAAGAAAGTTAAGAGGTGGCCTCAAGACTGTGCAACTTCCTGAGGAGCGAAAGTGGAGAAGGGGTACTTGTCTCTTCTGCCTGGTAACTGATGAAACAGAACGTGAGGGAAGGGCATAAAGCTGAACCAGGAGAAGTTCATACTGGACATTAGGGAAAACTTCATCACCATGAGGTTGGTCAAACACTGGAGCAGGATTCCTAGAGAGATGGTGGATGCCCAGTGTCTGTCAGTGTTCAGGAAGTATTAGGACAATACCCTCATTAATATGTTTTAACTTTTGGTTAGCCCTGAAGAGCGTTCAGGTAGTCAGGCACTCTATGACCTTTGAAGGTCCCTTCCTACTGAACTGTTTATTCTATTCTATTCTATTCTATTCTATTCTATTCTATTCTATTCTATTCTATTCTATTCTATTCTATTCTATTCTATTCTATTCTATTCTATTCTATTCTATTCTATTCTATTCTATTCTATTCTATTCTATTCTATTCTATTCTATTCTATTCTATTCTATTCTATTCTATTCTATTCTATTCTATTCTATTCTATTCTATTCTACTCTATTCTATGCTATGCTATTCTATGCTATGCTATGCTATGCTATGCTATGCTATGCTATGCTATGCTATTCTACTCTATTCTGTTCTATTCTAAACCTTAGTGGCATAATTTTTATATTTTTTGAAAGAGCAAAAGAACATTTCCCATTCATCTTCTCCAAAACTTTTCAAATTTAACAGACTTTTAGATAAAACTACTATTTCTGACATGTCTTAGAGAGATTTGTCTCATCCTAAAGTGTTTGGGTGCATACAAAGATGAAGTCCTATGATAATACAAACAGAAGATATGCTATCATTATTTACTAAAAATATCAACTCAGAAAAAAAAAAAAGTTGCATTGAAGAATATTTTCAATGTAGTTCTTAACTAAGCAAACACGTCAGATCACATTTCAAATAAAAATTAATGATACATGAATATTAATAACCTGTTTTTTATCAGATAGAACTGCAGTTTGTTTATCTTTCCATGTTGTGAAGTTTACCTAAAATGTCTACTCTCCCAGGGAAGTATGACAAAAATATTTTAGAAATAAGGAAGGTCAGGGGTCCTGCTAGTAGGAATATATATATATTTGAAAGATGGTTGTTTAAAGCTGATGATGGAAAAAACGTTTTCACCAAACATATTTCTGCTAAAAAATATGTTTTTCTTTGCCTCAAATATTTCCTAGGAATATATCAAATCTATTTATATTAGCAGAATCTTTATTGTATTATATGAATAAATTAATTAACACCAATAATATTGTATGTATACTTTATATTTACAAGTAATATTAAAGCATGAATAAATTAGTCAAAGAAAAACATTACATTGAAATATAATGACTTCAGCATAATTTGTCTTCATTGACTTGAGCGCTGTCTAAGTTAATAACTTTTGAGTCTAAACTAGAAACTAGTCAGCATTTTTGAGAAAGAAGGTTGGAATACACACAATAGTTAACTTAATAGGGATTAGAAGAAAAACTTAATTTTGACTGCTTCCCTAAAACTTGTACATCAGGACACTGGATAACAGTGACTGATGAATATTTCTCTATAAGACTGAGCAACAGTTGATATGTGATCTCCTTGTTTTAAAATTAGTTTGGTGGTCAGAACAGAAGAATTTACAAAGAAAAGTAAATCCCATTAAACTACATTGAAATCATATTAAGAGATGGAGCAAGAAATAGTGACAGCAAGAACAGGCCCTTCTTATTTCTAGATGGAGTCATCAGTCTGGAAAACTCAAGCACACAATGACACCAAGAAATCATCTTCATTTATATTCTTTCCATTAACAAGTACCTTTAGTAATCATTCTAGTATTCAGAAATGTAAGCCATAAATGAGAAAAAAAAATTAAATACATCATTAAAAGTATGATATTTACTAGTTTTCAAAGATAGCAACATGAAAAGGGAAAAAACAGAATATGTCTATGGCTATTATAAACAAAGCTCTATAGTTTTCTGTTAAAATACTGTATTAATATAGCATTCCATACTACCATAATGGCTGTTTAGAAAATATATATATATATATATATATATATATATGTAAAAGCCTATAATCATCCATTACTCTGTGCTACATTATGGTTATTGCAAAATCACTTCCAACAATATAAACTACCATTTAAAAATAGTATCTCTATGTAGAAAAAAACTGAAATATTTATGTTTATCACACATCCAGTTTAGCATTTCAGATCTCTTTTTAATCAAAGGTGTAGTTTCCTGAGCTATCATTTCATACCAAGTGGTTAAACATTGTAAATGGAAAGGTAGATGCTAATCAGTGGTTCATACTGAAAGGAGAATGGGGAGGAGAAAGATGCTATATTCAGGCACAACCACATTTTCTGTGTCATAACCATCTGCAAAATAGCCTTTATCTAAGTACATTGTACAATGAGCTCTAACTATTACTAGGCTAAGCTTTGGCATCACAACAGAATTTACTGTGTCTCTATCAAGGACAACACACTCATAGAGCAAACAACAGTAACCCAGGGATTCCAGCTATGAGAGGAAATGCAGGTTGCTATGTAGCAATTCATGCAGGTTTTGCAGCAGCAGATGGACATTTTGAGTGGAATTGATGCCCATTTGGCTCTTGTTCCTTTGTTTCCAGAAGTTTGAGTTTTAAAGCAAACAGGCCATGAAATGTGTTGAAGTTGTAGAACATGAGTCTGAACACATCCAATCCTTCTCTCTCATCTTTGTGGTGATACACAAAGTCACTCACATTCCTATTTCCTAAAAGGTCAAAGCCCAAAAGCATTCCACCTATGGGAAAGTTAACACTCATCTCTTTGTTCTGTCATTATGATAAATTTGAATTTACTAAGGTAGAGTCATGTTGTGAAATGTGCACAATCTGATCCCTATGGAGTGTACAGGTACCATTTTGAAATCAATGAGTCATTCTGTTACATTTATAGACCATTTCACTGCCTCCACAGAGTAGTAAATTAGTCAGCTTCCTGATCATTGCTGCAAATCTTCTACATGAGAGTACAGGAGGAAATCAGAATCAAAAATGGGAAAGAAGAAAATCTGACAACAAAGCCTAGATACAGGCACAGTAGCTGTAGCCATCTGATTGTAACGTGCATTTAAATAAGTAGGTAGATATCAATTTTACAATGATACTTCAAAAATTCTTCTGTAAAATATCTTGCCTATGTACTCTCAAGGTTATATGGCAATCAGCATCAGCTAAAGGTGCTTTCCTTGGTGTGGTTTGGCAAATGAAGAAAAGCTAATTTTAGATTCAAGAAGCGTATGGCCTTGGGGAATAAATAAATACATAATAAATAAATACATAAATAAAATCAGGGGGCGGGGGGGGAATCTTTTGCAAAGTATATAATAAGGAATAGAGGAATAGGTATTGCAGAACAGAAAGGAGTTGCACAGCACAGGGTTTTTTTTTTATTTATTTATATTTTTTTTTTATTATGGCATGTCTGACCTCTGTGACCTGTCTCTTCTGAGGTGTTGGGATGAGCCCCAGAACATACGTATAGCTATTTAGTTACAGTACTGGATATGTTGCACCTGTATAGGAGAAGTTTGCGATTTCTGTTAAGGGAGGTTGGACAGAGGGTAATTTGGCTGATCTTACAAATAGTACTATCTTACTAACGGTATTGCTGCTTTCTCTCATAATAGCACACCATTTAAATTTCTGTACAGAAACATATCTTCCTAAACACCTCCCTTGTGACACTGGACTAAGCCATACTAGCTGCAGTCATAACAAACTATGCAATATCATACCCTTCCAAGTATTTTAATTTCATAAATCTGGCAGACTCAGTGCTCACAGGCTTTTTAAGATTCCCTTTCTGTCTGATATTGTTTGTTACTATTGCCTTTCCTCTTGTGTGCTCTCCTCATCACTATCTGAAATGAATCTGAATCTTGATTTCCATTCTGCTATAACCCCTTTTTACTACTCTGACAGCCAAAAGGTATTATCTTAATGGTTTAAACTGCAACTGGGGGAATGCAGAAATGTCCCCAGATGGAGTAAAACTGACCCCCACCAGGATAATGGCCTAGTTAAAAAGGCACTGCTAACTCAACATTGATTGGGAATTGACCCTAGTAGTCAATGAGAAATTCAGAGCTACAGTGAGGTTATTCTAAGATATCTCAAGGAACATGCTAGTCCTTGATTGTCCATTGTACTGTGAAATTTAATGACTCTTGTGGGTCTTCTTGTTCTGTTGCTTTCACAGAATATTGAAAGATCAAGTCCATCTGACAGAGGAGGTGAAATTCACCTGAGAAACTATATTCAAGTCATATTTCAGAAAGACATGAACATATTTTGCTATCACTGTGAATCTCCCAGGAACCACACAGAAGCAGGTAGCATACTGAGCCAGAGTTCTGGAGTCCTTGAATCAGGAATCAGGAATCAGGCTTAAGACTAAAGACTTAAGACAGTCCTTGAATCAGGCTTAAAACTAAAGCTGAATTTGGAGTGCTCACACAGAACACAACTGTTACTCACTTTTGTCATTTTCATACAGAATAGGCGTTCATGCAGAAGGTTCTAGAAACTTTGATATATAATTAAAAGCAGGACATGAATACTGTGACACTAGCTTGGATCATCTTGGATCATCACTAAACATTTGCCCTAGGGGACCAGAGTTTCCTTCAGAATATTTATACTGCTGCCTTGACCAAATTATAGTGCATCTTCTTTCTCTTGCTTAAATCCAGAAGAGACTGAAGCCAAATCATATCCTACTATTTCTTTCTGTTGAGATTTATGTTTGCCCGCATTTTCTTTGATCAAAATAAATACTAATCACAAGGAGAAGCATGACTGCAAAGTACAGGTAAATAAATTTAGTTCAAAGACAGCTGCAAATAGATATATCAATGCCTATTTTTAGATGCCCAGTAGTTAGATAACACTGAGAAAGCCAAAATGCTTAGGAGGTAGAATCACAGAATCATAGAGTCACTAAGGTTGGAAAAGACCTCCATGATCATCTGGTCCAACCATCACCTTACCACCAATATCACCCACTAAAGCATGTCCCTAAGAGCCAGGTCCAACCTTTCCCTGAACACCACCAGGGATGGTGATGCTACCACTTCCATGGGCAACCCCTTCCAATGCCTGACTACTCTTTCCAAGAATAAATTTCTCCTAATTTCTAATCTAAACCTCCCCTGGTGCAACTTGACGCCATTCCCTCTAGTCTTATCACTGGTTACGTTTGAGAAGAGGCCAACCCCCAGCTACCTATAGCTTCCTTTTGGGTAGTTGTAGAGAGCAATAAGGTTTCCCCTGGGCCTCCTCATCTCAAGACTAAATAGCACCAGTTCCCTCAGCCACTCCTCATAGGACTTGTGTTCCAGGCCCTTCACCAGCTTTCTAGCCCTTCTCTGGACATGCTCCAGGGCCTCGATGTCTTTCTGGTAGTGAGGGGCCCAAAGCTGAACACAGTCCTCAAGGTGCAGCCTCACCAGAGCTGAGTAAAGGGGAATGATCACCTCCCTGGTCCTGCTGGCCGCACTCTTCCTGATACAAGCCAGGATACTCTTGGCCTTCTTGGCCACCTGGGCACACTGCCAGCTCATGTTCAAGCGAGCATCGATTAACACCCTCAGTTCATTTTCCTCTGCACAGCTTTCCAGGCACTCTGCCCCAAGCCTGTATCACTGCATGGGGTTGTTGTGACTAAAGTGCAGGACCCGACACTTAGCCATGTTGAACCTCATCCCATTGGCCTCTGCCCATTGACCCATCCTGTCCAGGTCCCTCTGCAGGGCCTCCCTATCCTCCGGCAGATTGACACTTCCCCCCAACTTGGCATCATCTGCAAACTTGCTGAGGGTGCTCTCAATTCCCTCATCCAAGCCATCAAAAAAGATACTAAAGAAAATGGGCCCCAACACCAACCCTTGGGGAACACCACCAGTGACCAGTGGCCAGCTGGATTTCACTCTGTTCACCACCACTTTCTGGGCCTGGCTGTCCAGCCTGCTTTTAACCCAGCAAAGAGTGTACCTGTCCAAGCCATGGGCTGCCAGCTTCTCCAGGAGAATACTGTGGGAGACCATGTCAAAGGCCTTGCTGATGCCTAGGTATACTACATCAACATCCTTTCCCTCATCCATCTGCATCTGTACACTATCTGGTTGTTTAGGATACACAGCAGCCATTAATGCAGGTTTCTTATTCTCTTTTATGGGTGGACGTGGAACAGTGGATTGTATCTAAACATTACCAAAAATGTTGATGCTTTTTCTTTTAGCATCTAACTTGGTAGAAAAGTGTCATTATTACTTGAAATCTCTTTAAATTAATAAGTTTAACAAAATTACTTAAAAGTAGTGAGTAGAACCAAGCAAAGCAAAAGTTCTGGCTGAGATCCTGACCCTTAGCAGATGACTACATTACAGACCTCAACAAGCTACAATACTGAGTCTTATTCCATTGCTTCCATTCTCCTTGGTCAAATGAAAGCAGTATTTCTGATATCATGGCTTTGATAAAGTAACCTGTCTATTCTGTCATTCAGTGGCCACAACTCTTGTGTCAGGGATGGCAACAGGGAGTTTAAGCACTCTTCAGATGTCAATAGAACTGAAAGTAGGGCTTTTTGCCTTCAGTCTATCTAAGCAAAATGAATAAAATGTCATTGTTCAGCTGCTGATGTTCTTGAAGGAGAGTTCTTTTCATGTGTGTTTGAAATCTGAAGAAAAAACATCTCCAGTGCACAAAGGTTCTGTTTCAATCTTCACCAAATTAACCTGATTCCAGAGAAGGTGGAGATCTTTTCTAGGTACCATCTAGCTATCTCAAAGGAATAAGATGGATTTGCAGTCAGATTTACAATTAGTAATACAAGATAATGCTTAATACATCAATCCAAAAAGCTAAAAGCCCCAGCTGAGGTCTTTTCAATAGTTGCCAAAAAGTTATTCAACACCATCAAATGACATAATCTGTTTCCTGTATTAGAAAGAATTGAAGTCAATCCTCACTTTTTCACAGAACAGAGATTTCATATGGGATAAAAACTTTGTCTTATTATGTAGTACATTTACATCAGTATTTAAATGATCAATAATAACAACTGCTAACAATTGCACCTAATTTTCTTATATGTCTTGCCCTCTAAAGTGACACTGACATTCTAGTTATTCTTGGCCTGCTGTACAACCACTAGTTTTAAATCTACTGCAATTTAGTTTATTATCCAAAGGCATGTGCAGGGTGCTGTTAAATTTTAATAGCTTGATCATATCCAGATAGATACTCTCTAGGGAGAAGATTTGAACAACATGCTTGAAAGTAAATACATTTTGGCAAACCTCCTTAGAAGTCTCAGGAAGTCTTCATAGACAATGATATTGTATAGGAGAAACTCTCCTTCCAAATTCCATGTGATCATGGAAGGATGCCACCTACGTAACAAAGAAGCATTCTCTTTAAATTTCTATCTTCGTTAATCAAAATTAATTGAAATACTTACGTACTGAACTGAAGGTGAGGCATTTAGTTCAGTTAAAAACAGCAAAACACAAAAACACTAATTTGCTACCAAACTCATGAAATGTTATGGTCGTTTAAATAGGTGACCATACAGTATATACCATGTACATTTACAAAGATAAAGACCAAATAGAGAGATGTTTGCAGTACAATATTCATAACATTAATGTTAATATGAGTTATACTGCTAATGTCTATAAAACTGTGCTGAAAGGCCATCTTACAAAAGTCATATATAGTTCATTAACTGATGATGAGTAAATCTTCAGAAACAATCTACAGTGAGTTCATAAAATTTCATGTCTCATAATGAGAGTTTGTGAACATTTATAAATTTAGCTTGCAAAATAGTGTGGCTCATGAAAATTTAATTAACTATTCTTCTAAATAGTCCTTTTGAATACAGGGTTAAGTTCTGGTCACATTATGATTAAAAACCAAAAACAAACAAACAACCAAAACAGGAAAAAGAATCATATTATAGACTCATTGAACCATACAATGGCTCAGGATGGAAGGGACCTTAAAGATCATGTAGTTCTACCCCGTTGCCATAGGCAGGGATGTCACACACTAGATCAGGTTTGCCAGGGGCTCATCCAACCTGGTCTTGAACACCTCCAGAGACAGGGTATCCACAGCTTCTCTGGGCAACCTGTTCCAGTGCTTCACCACCCTCTGAGTGAAGAATTTCATCCCTACCTCTAACCTAAATCTCTCCTCTTTTAGTTTCAAACCATTCCGCCTTGTCCTGTCACTATCTGAATGAGCAAAACAATGCTTTTTTTTTTTTTTGTAAGCCACTTTTAAGCATTGAAGAGCTGCTATGAGGTCACTTCAGAGTCTTCTCTTTAGGCTGAACAGCCCCTGCTCTCTCAGCATTTCTTCATAGGAGAAGTGTTCCAGCACTCTGATCAACTTCGCGGCCCTCCTCTGGACCCGTTCTAACAGATCCACATCTTTCTTGTGCTGGGGGACCCAGACGTGGGTGCACTACTCCAAGTGGGGCCTCACAAGGGCAGAGTATAGAGGGACAATCACCTCTTTCGACGTGCTGGCCATGCCTCTCTTGAACGCAGCCCAGGATGCAGTTGGCATTCTAGGCTTAAAGTTCACAGCTGCTTGCACTGCCAGCTCATGTGAAGCTTTTCGTCAACTAGAACTCCCAAGTTTTTCTCTGCAGGGCTGGTCTCAATGAGTTCTTCTCCCATTCTGTACTCATGTCCAAGATTACCCCAACCCAGGTGCAGCAGATCCAGAGAAAAGAATGAAATTAAAGAGTTTCTTCTTAACCAATGAAAGGAAGTGGTGGTGGTGCTATACAGTTAACAGTAATAAAGTGTCCTCACAAAAACAGTGTTTCCCAAAGAACGTATTTTAGATGAAAAAGAATGGAATGTGCAATTCTTGCTGTGTTTGATTACACATCATACTACTTCTTAAATAAATTATGTGATCCAGATCACCATGAAATTTTATTCCCTTTCCATTTTTCATATTAGAATGTTGAGTACTTCTATATTCTCTAGGACTTAGTAGTTTCACTGAGAAGAAATGAACTAAACTGGGGATATTTGCAGTGATTGTACATAGCTTAATCCAGTCATGCTGGATCTACATTAATGAAAAATCATTAGATTTTCAGTGGATAAGTTACATTATTATAGAAACTATCCTACAAATGCCTCTTAGGGCAGGGTACTACTACTGCTCAGCACATCTAATAAAAACAACTAGGAAAAGGAAAGGAATTTGTTAGAAAACCAACTTGCCTATTTTTTCTTCAGAAGACCTACACATGTACTAATTTTAAGACTTAAGACTCATGATGTATTAATTACTACTAATTTTCTTCAAGAAGTAGCTCTCTCTTGAGAGGCAGTTAGACTGAGGGTTCTTCATGGAACTGCTTGAGAGTGAATGTTTACAGGTCTTCTTGGCTGGATTCCAAATTTGTGTTTCTATGGACGTGATGAAATGCAAAAGACTGCATAAGATTAATGAGATCAGAGTAAAATGATACTCATGGCAGCCATAGTAAGTCATTCCTGTGAAGTAATAAACCAAAACAAACCAAAGCACAAAATGTGAGAATTAGCTAGTATTTACACGGTTACTTAAAAATTCAGTTATAAGTTCCATAAACAAGGGGACTTTTATGACAAGTAGCATCATAATCTACAAGGTAAAGTCATTCTTTCAATTTCAGTTCAGATCAGCTGTCATCAAAAGTGAGCACAGCACCAACTTTCTAATGATCACCAAAATGTGACCCCTCAGCTTTATTTTCAGGAAGGGTTTGTGAGTGGCAAAGGGAATTAGCACAAAATGATCATAATAAATCTAACATAATGCTTCATAAACACAAGTACTTAAAAACAACAGCCTCATGACTTGAATAACATGCTGCCCTTGTTTTTATAGGGAGGGAGTAATGCAGTTATTTTGCTTAAACAAAGAAGAAATGATGCCTGAGAAAAAAATAATTCCAGAAAATAATTAATTCTTAGTAAAGTTACTACTGCCTTTTACTTTGTTTAAAACATAGATTATGCTTTATAGGTTGGATACTTATGAACCTTCTTTCTTTATTTTTTTTTTCTCTCAGAAAAACATTTTGAATGCAAGAGTTCTATTGCTAAATTCCATTAACAGAAAGTGCCCCTACATAACTTCATTTAAAGATAATGAACTACAATTATAAATTATGATTATAACCCCACAAAATGGAAAAATTAATAGCTTTAAAGACTTTCTAGTTTGCTAATTTTCAAAAATTTCTGTACTCTCAATTATGTCCCCCTGTGGTTATCTTCCACTGATGAATCTTTTTAACAGCATATGACAAGGTAACACAGCTGTGTCCATGTAGTAAAAGTCCTTCAGTAATCCTAAAAAAATCTGAGATAAAATCACAATTATTCATCATCAATGCATGTATTAACAAAATATGCATTCTTTATTTCAACCCACATACAGCCTGTCATTTGGAGTATGTTCATAAAAGATTAAATTTTCTTAAGCTAACATGGGGAGTGGATTTTGGCCTCTATAGTGGTGCAGTAGCAGAGTGTCTCCCAGATCACAGCCAGGCTGCAGACTTGGGCCTCCTGAGCATAGATACTCAAGGCCTAAGGAGAAGGCAACCTTATACAAGCTATTTTTGTGCCAGGGGCAATTAACTCTGATGAAACATGGCATTCCTCTGTTTTCAGTTTCAGAACTAAGTTGCAACCCAGTGCAGATCAGTAGGCATCTGAATTAGTAGGTGCCAATGAGCCCTGAGCTGTAGCAAGGTGCACAAGCTCATGTCCTTACTGCACTGAGATGAGGAAGGAAATGTTAAGTTTATACTAACTCTGATTATTGTTATGTATTCTTCATTAATACTGAATTTGTTTTTGAAGAATCAGATGCCATAAAACATGTTTGGTAAAATATTGAGAAGCAGGTACTAAATAATTCAGAAGTAGTAAAGTACTAAATCATTCCCTTCCCATTCCTATATCTATTTTTCCATTATCATCCACTGCACAGAGGTTTGAGAAAGTGAAGAATAAAATTTTAAAAAATGTTGCGTTCTTGGCAGAAAAAGCTAAGTATAGCTGTGGGGACTAAACAAAGATATTGGGGAGCCTAGAGTAAACAGATAAACTTGAATTTGATCAGTTCTGGGATGCATTCTGAGATGCATATAATCGATAGCAAGAAGTAAGGAATGTGAGTGATTTGTGCCATTTTCACTTCTACATAAATCCATCATGAATTACACATTTCTGCCAATGAAAAATTCATATCCTGTTTTTCCAGTCTTCTTGTATGTCTGTAAGCAAGGGCCATGAATATCCTGATAATCAGGCTTCATTTAACAGATCATTCATCTTGCTCTAGAAAAGTAGGCAAGATTTCCACCAGGGTTAGGTAGGATTTCTCCCCCCCCCCCCCCCCCCCCCCAAAAAAAGCAAAAAAAAAAAAAAAAAGCAACATTTCCTTCTCAGACAAAACATAAAAGTTAAAACCTTGACAGTTTACACAGGTTGAAGGGGAAGGGAAGAAAGGAAGAAGACAAGATGATCTGACATATAAAATGAGATGGTTCATATATGAAAAGCTTCTGAAAATGTTAATTTCCAGAGCTTACAAAATAACTCTTTGTTTTACTTTTTCAGAGAAGTTTTATCTTACTATCATCTTACAAATGAATAACGAGCTCATGAACAAACTCTTCATAGGTCTTCCAAAAAGTCTTTTAAATAATTTATTCATTGTAACGGTTCCAGCCATGAATAGTTAGGATTTCAGTGAATTGTCTTCCTTTTATGAAATCAAGTCTTCAAATATTCTTCAATTCATTCTGGATTGTAAATAAATTAGTTTTTAAAAAAAACGTAATCCAAAGTAAATTTAAATATTCTTTTTTCTCAACAACCCTCTCTTTTAATTTATTTGTCAAAGATTTTGCAATCTAAATCTATATTCTCTTGTGACTAATACTCAGAAATATAAACATCTTGATTGTTGCCTGTGTAATCAGATATGGCTTTGTACTTGTTTGTTTATTTGGCAATATATGTTCTAAGAATAAATGTGGTAAATTTCTATCTGAAGTACTATACTCTACAAAACTGTCTGTGATTTCAGCAAATTCCTTATTTCTTTCCCAAAATATAAGGAGATAGATTTCGCTGAACTTTAGATGTAATTTGTGTTGTTTTTTTTTTTTTTTTTTTTCATTATTTTTCATCTAATTTCTCGGTAATTTTCAATGAAAAGTGAAAAAAATGGTTTTTTTTGTTGTTTGTTTTGTTGTTTTTTTTTTTTCATGTTGCCTATGATTGTACTTGAAAAAGTAAGTAGTAAGACTCAGATTACTCATTGCAATTGACAGATTACTAGACCTTCTTATTTAATTTTCTTCAAATTGTTAATACTCTTCAGAGGTGGCATTTATTTGCAAGTGAGTCCTAAAGACGTACTTAAAATGGTTTCTGTTGTACGTGATACGTTTTAGTTGTTTTTTTTTTTTTTTTGATACAAGTACAGTTGATTGATAATAATAATTGAAAAATTTTGTAGTACTTTCAGGAAATGAAATTCACACTAACTTGTATGGGATTCCCGGACATATGCCAGTATTTTCATTAACAGTTTGATCAAATAAGTTACTATCAGAAATTTTATTCACAGAGAGTCTTCTTAAGTATTTTTAAAATTCTTTCTAACATTCCACTTTAATTAGAATTTATTTGTTGCCCAACCAGCTGAAGTTCTGCCATGATCTGCCAATGGGAGCAGCTAATGCAACATATACTGGAAATTGTATTTTTACATTCCAGCTTTACTCCCACTGTCTGATCTGCTCCTTTTTGGCTTTTCTTTTTTCTTTTTCAATAAATTTTCTAGTCTTGTGTGTTCCACATCCATTCTACACATGCTCTTGTTATCTCCCTGTTAATCCCACAGAAAATCTGTAATTCAGACATGGTCATGATTTATTAATTTTTGAAGGTTCATTTTAGATACGTTTAATGTTAAAAATGTCCATCTACAGCCACTATAGTTACAATTCAATAACTGCAGAACTTTGTGACAAAAATCACCGTCTACTACTGTTGTTTGTTGTCACAACACTGTTTCTACTATCATTAACAAATGAAAACCTCTACTATCTGTTTGGTTGCAGCAGTCAATATAAAGATACACGTAACAAACTATTTTTCCATCATATTATAAGGTTATGGCAGTGTTTTTTATCTTCTGTATTTTGGTAATGTACAGGTAAAAATATAGATAAAACTATACAAGTGTGTGTGTTTTGGCAATTTGATAGTTTTTAATGTTTTTTGGTTTTGTAACACATAGGTAAAAATAGATAAAATTTCTAGTTTATTTTGTAGAAAATTATATGTTATTTAATAAAACAGATTACTAAATTGTATCGTTTACTTAACTGAAGGAAAGATTTTTTTTTTCAGGGGAAAAAATGAGTTTCTTTGAGATGAAAACTTTTTTGTTTGTTTGTTTTTACTATTCTTCCCAGCTGCATGTGATTATTTTTTTATTATTATTTATGAACGTAATCTTCTCTTGCATATTTCATCTTTTTTTTTTTTTTTTTTTTTCATGATGGTGCTGTAGAGTGGATGATGAGGGGGTCAAGAGTTTATGGGTAAGGATAAAAAGACATACTAACCTGCGTGACACTGTTGTGGGTTTTTGCTACAGGCCACCTAATCTGGAAGAGGAAGACACCAAGACCTTCTACAGACAGCTGGAAGTAGACTCATGAACACAGCCACTGATTCTCATGGGGGACTTCAACCACCCTGACATCTGCTGGAAAGACAACACAGATAGGCACAAACAGCTCAAGAGTTTCCTGCAGAACACTGACGACAACTTTTTGACAAAGGTGGTGGAGGATCCAACAAGGAGAGGTGTGCTGATGGACCTCGTACTAACAAACAAAGAAGGACTGTTTGGAGATGTTCAGGTTGGCGGCAGTCTTGGCCGCAGTGACCATGAGATGGAGTGGAGGCATGGCAATCCTGTGTGGAGGTGTAGAGGGTTTACATGGCAAGATTTTGGTAGCAGAGGGCCATAGAGGTGGCTTCTGTGAGAAGGATCTAGAAGCTGCCCCATGTTTGGTAAGGGCCCCACTGCTGACCAGAGCTAAGCCAATAAGTGATGTTGTTTTGCGCCTCTGTGAGAGCATATTAAAGACAGGGAAAAAAGAAAAAAAAAAAAAAAAAACACGCTGCGCCACACAGCAGCTGGGAGAGTGAGAGAAGTGAGGAACAGCCTTGCAGGCAACAAGGTCACTGAAGAAGGAGGGGGAGAGGTGTTCCAGGCGGCGGAGCAGAAGTCCCCTGCGGCCTGTGGTGAGGACCATGGTGAAGCAGGCTGTCGCCCTGCAGTCCATGGAGTACCACGGTGGAGTAGGGTTCTGCACTGCAGCCCATGGAGGAGACCACGGTGGAACAGGTGGACCTGCACCGACGGAGGTTGCGGCCTGTGGAAGACCCATGCCATAGCAGATTCCGGGCCGGACCTTTAGCCTGTGGAGAGGAGACCACGCAGGAGCAGGTGACCTTGCAGGAGCTGCTTCCTGTAGACAGCCCACGCTGGATCAGTTCAGCAAGGACTGCATCCCATCGGAGGGACCCCACAGCACAGGGGACGAGAGTGACCGAGAAGGAGCGGCGGAGAAGAAGCGCTATAGACTAACCATAAACCCCGTTCCCCCATTCCCCTGTGCCGCTCAGGGGGAGGAGGTGGAAGAGGGTGGATGGGGGGGGGAGGTGCTTTTGGTTTCTTTCATTTGTTTCTCAATCTCTAGCTTGTTAGTAATAGGTAATAGTTAGTAATAGGTAATAAACATTACTATCTCCCTATGCTGAGTCTGTTTTGCCCGTCACGATAATTACTGTGTGATCTCCTCGTCCTTATCTCAACCCTTGAGCCGTTTTCATCGTATTTTCTCCCCGTTCCTCTTTGAGGAGGGGGAGTGAGAGAGTGGTTGTGGTGGAGCTCGGCCGCTCACCCCAGTAAATCTTCCACAGGAGGAGGTATGGCAACAAGTAGGATTGCAAACTTCAGGCAATCAAATTTTGGCCTCTTCAGGAACATAGATGGAGAAATCCCATGGGTTAGGGTCCTAGAAGGAAGTGGGGTCTAAGACAGCTGGTCAATATTCAAGCATGACTTCCTCCAAGCTCAAGATCAGTTCATCCCTATGAGTAAGAAGGCAAGCAAAGGGGGTAGAAGACCTGCATGGATGAACAGGGAGCTCCTAGCAAAGCTCAGACAGAAGAAGGATGTTTACAGCATACAGAAAAACGGACAGGCCAGCTGGGAGGAATATAGTGACACCGTCACAGTATGCAGGGATGCAAAAAGGAAGGCCAAGGCACATTTGAAATTGAATCTGGCAAGGGATGTCAAGGACAACAGAAAGGACTCCAAATACAGCAGTTGCTAGAGGAAGACTAGGGAAAATGTGGGCCTCCTGCTGAATGGGGTGGTTGCCCCTGTAACAAAGGATACAGAGAAGGCAGTTATTGAATGCCTTCTTTGCTTCAGTCTTTACTGCTAAGACCAGCTCTCAGGAATCCCAGACCCTGGACACAAGATAGAAAGTCTGGAAAAAGGAATACTTGTCCTTGGTTGAGGAGGATAAGGTTAGAGATCATTTAGGCAAAGTTGACACCAACAAATCTATGGGCCTGAATGGGATGCACCTCCAAATGTTGAGGGAACTGATGGATGTTATTACTAAGACACTCTCCATCAGCTTTTAAAGGTCATGGAGAACAAAGAAGTTGCCTGAGGACTAGAATAAAGCCAATGTCACACCAGTCTTCAAAAAGGGCAAGAGGGAGGACCCTGGAAACTACAGGCCAGTCAGCCTTACCTCCATCTTTGTAAAGGTGTCAGAACAGCTCATCCTGGATGTCATCTCTAAGCATGTGGAGGAAATGGTGATTATGAGTAGTGATCAGGAGTAGTCAGCATGGATTCACCGGGGGAAGTCATGTTTAACCAATCTGATAACCTTCTGTGGCAGAATGACTGGCCAGGTAGATGACTTGAGAGCAGTGGATGTTTTCTACGTTGACTTCAGCAAGGCTTTTGACCCTGTCTCTCATAACTTCCTCATAGGTAAGCTCAGGAAGTGTGGGTTAGATCAGTGGACAGTGAGGTGAATTGATTATTGGCTGGATGACAAAGCTCAGAGAGTTGTAATTAGTAGCACAGAATCTAGTTGGAGTCTTGTACCTAGTGGTGTTCTCCAGGGATCAGTACAGGATCCAGTCTTGTTCAACCTACTTGTCAATGACCTGAATGCAGGGACAGAGTGCACCTTCACCAGTTTTGAGACAACAAAACTGAGAGGAGTGGCTGATACGCCAGAGGGCTATGCTGCCATTCAGAGAGATCTGGACAGGCTGGAGAACTGGACAGAGAGGAACTTCATGAAGTATACAAAGGCAAGTACAGAGTGCTGCACCTAGGGAAGAATGCACCAGTACAGGCTGAGGGTTGACATCCGCTATGGAAAAGGATGTGGGAATCCTGGTGTCCAGCAGGTTAACAATGACCCAGAAACATGCCCTTGTGGTCAAGAAGCCCAATGGTATCTGAGGGTGCATTAGAGACAGTGTTGCCAGCAGGTCAAGAGGTTATTTTCCCACTCTACTCAGTCCTGTGGAGGCCACATCTGGACTACTATGTCCAGTTCTGGGTCCCAAAGTACAAGAGAGACATGAAGTACCTGGAGAGAATAGAGCAGAGCATGGCAAAGATGATTAGGGGGGTACATCATCTCTCTTATGAGGAAAGACTGCAAGAAATGTGCCTCTTTATCCTGGAGAAGATTGAGAGATGTTATCAATGTATACAGATATGTTAACAGTGGGTGTCAAGAGGAAAGAACATCCCTACATGGACACAGAAAATATTGACCATTGCTTCCATTGCTTTTTCTCTGCTTGCATTCATCGGTGGGGCAGAGGGGGCAATGCCTGCACACTCTGCAGGCAACCTATTGAGAGGGTGCTGCACATGGTGCAAGCAGGCAATGACTATGAGTACACAACTGGCTCATCTTCCCAGCGCAGGATGAATGGTCTCTGAGAGAGAGTCCTCATCAGATTGCCGCAGCAGAGCTACAACTCTCCCAGATGGTCCACTAGCTACCTCCCCTTAGCTGGGAGGAGGGTACCTGTGGGGCACAACCAAGCATTAAGAGGTGATGCAGCTCCACGGCCTGAAAATGTCACCTCCCTGTAGGCACTCAGGGCTCTTCAGGGACCTACCCCACTGCACGCAGGGGACTGCCTGGCCAATGCTGTGGCTCAGATGCACTTCCACATCAGCTAGGAGGCACTGGGAACTCTACATTGACTTCTTTTACACTCAGTAAACATACATGTACTTTTTGAGGGGTGTTTTTTAAAACTAAAGAAAAACCTCCCCTGAGGAATAATTTCCAACATTGTCTTAACAGTGTAGGAAAGCCAAAGGGGATAATTTTTTGGAACGTACAATGATTTCATATAATGAAAATTCTTGGAGAAGAGAAGGCTGAGAGGGGGGACTTACTTCTCAATTTATATAATTATCTTAAGGGGGGAGGGGGGTCAAATCATGTGGCTAGACTTCTTTTGATGGTGTCCATCAACAGGGTGAGGAGTAATGGGCACAAACTGAAACATGGGTATTTCCATTTTAGTATGATGAAAAACTTCTTTACTGTGTGGGTGACTGAGCATTGGAATAGGTTGCCCAGAGAGATTGTGGAGTTTCCATCCTCGGTGATATATAAAACTTTCCTGGACATGATCCTATGATACATGTTCTAGCTCACCCTGCTTGATCACTATGATAGACTGGATGATCTACAGATGTGTCTTCCAACCTCAACCCTTCTTTGACCCTGTAATTACTATTGAGGGGAAAAAAAAATATATATATATATATATATATATATAAAGAGTTAAATTTTCCTTTCTTTCTTTCTTTCTTTCTTTCTTTCTTTCTTTCTTTCTTTCTTTCTTTCTTTCTTTCTTTCTTTCTTTCTCTTTCTTCCTTCCTTCCTTCCTTCCTTCCTTCCTTTCCTCCTTCTTTCCATAGGCACATTAATATCTTTAAAACTCTAGGCCAGAAATCACTTTAAAAGTTTGAACTTAGTTCTAAAGCCACAAAGATAATTTGGCAAGGTAGTAAATTCAGTTTTCATAGCTGAATTATGTAGAAAGTTAGCTGGATGTACACTTAACCGTAAAACCAAAGGTTAATTCGCTGAAGTGAGATTTGGTAAGATTTTTCTTACGTCAGTTCTTTTTATGTTCATGGTGGTTGCTAGTTGAATAAGAACTGTTTGAAGATGAAAAATTGGCAAGGTGGGTGCGCAGCTGAATATCTTCCAAGCTTAACTACAGGACAGTCCTATAGTGGTTAGTCTCTTTTTTTATTATTATTTCAATTTTAAAATCTCTTTTCTACATCATTCATATATTTTACATCATTGCATGCATTTACATCAATCTCTTCTTACATCATTCAGCAACAAATATGTGAGATTAGAAAAATTTCTTCTTCTGTTCTGTAGTGCTCAGCACAGCTTGGGCTCTTAGGCTCTAATTTGAATACTATATAAAATAAAACTACTATTACTACTAATAATAATGTTAATGGAGTATTATATATGCATGGTAGAAGGTAGTCCTGTCCTAATACTGAAATATTCTGAGATATTTAACTCTCAAAAATCCAGCTGTCCTGCATTCTTAACTGCTATAATCTCACATAAAATATAAAAATGCATAGTTTAAAGGATGCTCATATATTTTTTTCTGGTATCTTATCAGCTCAAAGGTCGTTAAAGAGCTATTTTTTGCACTGAATATGTGTCTTTATTTCCATTAGGAAGCCAATTATTTGACACTTTTAATGGAGCCTACTAGGAATTCAAACATCAGTTTAAGTTCTTATGAGTTTCTCAATTAAACAATTCTCCCCCTATATAGAGCTCTATATTAGTCCACCTGCTTCCAGGAACTGGTCCAAAGGATATCTAAATTCTCACCTTTCTTAAAAATTTACCTTTTCAAAAATCTAACAGTTTTACAAAATATTTCTGTGAAAAAAACTCAGAGACGGGGGGAAATGAGGCTGATTGTATGATAAAATTGTTCACTTTTAGTAATTTGTGAAATCAGTTGAATTTGGAGTTCCCACAGATGAGTAAGTAATATGTTAACCATTTTTTCTCTATGCTTAGTCTGAGCAATACTTATAATTTAAGCCTGGTTCAAAAATTAATTAAGGTTTAACTTTTCTGTGTTTCATTTTAAGTTGACTAGACACTGTGTAAGGTCACAGTGCCATGAATTCAGGACATCCATGCTTACTTAAGTTCCCACATCTTTCCAACTGAACATCCGCTGTCAGCCAATTGAGCTGGAATTAAATGAGTAAACAAGCCCTGAGTGAAAGTCATAGGGGGTATTTATAACATCAACCAGCTCATTAATCTAGTGGATAGCACAGCTATATTACTAAGTGAGAGAAGCAAATCAAACAAGATTTGTATGGAAAAGAACAGAAATTCATAAGGAAAGGAACAGCATCTGTGTAAGTCATGGTTCAACTACACCTTCATTACAGTGCAATTTCAAAAAACAGATAAAGTAGAACTGGAAAGGCTTCATTTTCTATGCAATAAAGCTGATAAAGTATAACACAATTGGTGTTTTGTTAAATAAAACTTACAGGTAGAGCCAACAATCTTCCCTCTGTTCCCTCTGGAGGAAAAAAGAAAAAAAAAAATTAAAAAAATGAGGAGGTCTGATGATACAGAAATATAAGCAGCATAGGTTCAGTGAAGATTCAAGATCTTTTCATCTGTGAAGACTAGTTATCATCATATACAGCTAATAGGTGCCAGACTGAAAACAAACAAAAAGTAGTTATTCATTACAGGGTATATGACGCTATTTGCCTGAAGGAAGAAATATCATGTATATTTGCCCTTGGCAGCTTATCTTGCCCTTGGCAGCTACTTACAGCTGTTGTTGGAATCGGCGCATTGGATTGGGTAGATGTATGATGTGACCAAGTACTCATTTTTTCTTAACCATTTTGTGATTTTTCTGCATTGAGACAGAAAAAACGACCTAGAGAAGGAACTTGTAACAAAACATAACCACTTAAAATCTTGTTTTATGAGTTAATGGACTAAGAAAATTTGGTCAAAACTTTCTGTTGCTTTTTTAGTATTTCCTAATACACAATTATTTTGATGTTATCAATTGCTTGAAACCTGAAATCCTATATTCGCTTCTTATAAATTTGACTGTTACTAGCTGAAAAAGTAACATTGTTGCTACCATTTTTTCTTTCTCTTCCTTTTCTTTATGCTATAGATTTTAACACATACAATTTTTAAAACTACATTGGCAGTCCACAACCTGGAACAGTTTACTGAGTCTCTTTCAGAACCCATACAACTGTCCATGTCATAATCATAGAACCATGGAATCATTCAGGTTGGAAAAGCCCTCTAAGATCATCTAGTCCAACCTTTAACCTAGTACTGATAAGTCCACCACTAAACTGTGCTATGGAGTTCCACATCTACACATTTCTTGAAGACCTCCACAGATGGCGATTCAACCACTTCCCTGAGCAGCCTATTCTAATGCTGCACAACCCTTTCAGTAAAGAAATTTCCCCTAATACCCAATCTAAACCTCTCCTGGCAGAACTTGAAGCCACTTTCCCTCGTCTTATCACTTTGTGTTTGGGAGAAGAGCCTGATCCCCACCTCACTACAACCTCCTTGAAGGTAATTGTAAAGTACAATAAGGTCTTCCCTGAACCTTCTTTTCTCCAAGCTAAACAACCCCAGCTCCCTCAGCTGCTCTTCATGAAACTTGTTCTCTAGACCCTTCACCAGCTTCATTACCCTTCTTTGGACACACTCCAGCACCTCAATGTCCTTCTTATAGTGAGGGACCCATGAATGAACACATGAAAATGAACACAGTATTTGAGGTTCAGCCTCATCTGAGCCAAGTACAGGTGGACAATCACCTCCCTAGTCCCGCTGGCTACACTATTTCTGATACGAGCCAGGATGCTGTTGCTCTTCTTGGCTGCCTGAGAACACTGCTGGCTCATATTCAGCTGGCTATCAACAAATACCTCCAGTTCCCTTTCAGATGGACTGCTTTTCAGCCACTCTTTCCCCAGCCTGTAGCGTTGCTGTAGGGTTGTTGTGATGTAAGTGCAGGATCCAGCATTTAGCCTTGATGAACCTCGTATTGTTGGCCTTGGCCCATCAGTCCAGCCTATCCAGATCCCTCTACAGAGCCCTCCTACCCTCGAGCAGATCAACACTCATGCCTAGTTTGGTTTTATCTGTGAACTTACTGAGGGTTCATTTGATCCATTCATCCAGATCATTGATAAAGATTTTGAAGAGAACTGGCCCTGATACTGAGACCTGGGTGACACCACTTGTGACTGGATTTAACGCCATTCACCACAAACATTGAGGCCTGGCCACCCAGCTAGTTTTTAATCCAAGGAAGTGTACAGCCATCCAAATCTTGAGCAGCCAGTTTGTTTAGGAGAATGCAGTGGGAAATGGTGTCAAAAAACTTACTGATGTATAGGTAGACCACATGCACAGCCTTTCCCTCATCCACCAGGTGCGTGGGGTCTTCCTTGTCATAAAAGGAGATGAGGTTGGTCAGGCAGGACTTGCCTTTCAGAAACCAATGCTGTCTGAGCCTGATCACCTGGTTGTCCTGTAGGTGCTGCATGATGACTTAAAAAAAACCTGCTCCATTAGCTACCCCGGCATCAAGGTTAGACTGACAGGCCTGTAGTTTCCCAGACATTTCTCATACATGAGAGTCACTTTTGCTAGACAACAGTTGACTGGGATCTCCCCTGGTAGCCAGGACTGCTGGTAAATGAGAGAAAGCAAATTGGTGAGTACTTCTACCAGCTCCCTCAGTACCCTCAGGTGGATCCAATCTGTCCCAATAGATTTACATACATCTAAGTGGAGTAGCAGGTCGCTAACATTTCCTCGTGGATTTTGAGGTCTTCATTCTGCTCCTATGCCTATCTACCAGATCAGGGGGCTGAGTATCTTGAGAACAACTGGTCTTGCTGCTAAAGGCTGAAGCAAAGAAGGCATTAAGTACCTCATCCTTTTCCTTGTCTCTTGTCAATATCTTTCATTCAATAAAGTATGGATATTCTTCTTAGTCCTCCATTTCTTGCTTATATATTTATAAAAACAAACGTTATTGTCCTTAAAAGCAGCCAGATTGAGCTCAAATTGGGCTTTGGCCCTTCTAATTTTATCCCTCCACAGACTCACAACATCTGTGTAGTCCTCCTGATTAGACCACTGCTTCTTCCAAAGGTCATAAACCCTCTTTTTCTTCCTGAGCTGTAACCACAGCTCCCTGTTCAGCCAGACCAGTCTTCTTCCACATTGGCTCATCTTTTGGCATGTGAGGATGGCCTGCTTCTGTGCATTTAGGATTTCTTTCTTGAAGAATGCCCATCGTTCCTGGACTCCTTTGCCCTTTAGGACTGACTCCCAAGGGACTCTGCAAACCAGTCTCCTTACAGGCCAAATTCTGCCCTTTGGAAGTCTAGGGTGCCAGTTCTGCTAACCCCTGTCCTTACTATTCCAAGAATCCAAAACTCTATTAATTCATGATCACTGTGTCCAAGGTGGTCTCCAACCTTCACATCACCCACAAATCCTTCTTTATTTATGAGCAAAAGGTCCAGTGGGGCACTGTCCCTAGTTGGCTCAATCACCAGCTATGTCATGAAGCTATCTTCCACACACTCAAGAAATCTCCTAGACTGTTTCCTCTCCACTGTGTTATATTTCCAGCAGACACCTTGTAAGCTGAAGTCCCCCACAAGAACAAGGGCTAGAGATTGCGAGACTTCTCTTAGCTGTTTGTAAAATACTTTATCTGCCTCTTCTGCCTTGTTAGGTTGTATATAACAGATGCCAATTAGGACACCTGCCTTATTGGCCTTCCCCCTGATTCTTACCCATAAACATTCAACATTGTCATTCCCATTATTAATCTCAAGACAATTCAAAAACTCCCTTATATACAAGGTCACCCCACCACCTCTCCTTCCTAGCCTATCCCTCCTGAAGAATTTGTAGCCATCCATTGCAGTGCTCCAGTCATGCGAGCCATCCCACTGTGTTTTAGTGATAACAACTATGTCATAGTTTTCCTGTTGCACAATGACTTCCAGTTTCTCCTGTCGCCCATACTGCAAGCATTGGTGCAGATGCACTTTAGTTGGGATAGAGGTCATGTCACTTTTTTAGGGGCAGAACCCTACTTCATTCATGACCTTTCTCAGGCACAGTGATGATTTTGAATCTGTCAATGTTCCTTGGGTCTTTGCTGCCTCATGACTCTCCATCCTCTACTTGAACAGGACAGCTGACTGATGGACCTTGCTAGCACATCATCCCATACCCATTGCTGTACCACCCCTAGGCTTGTCTCTGTTAAGCCTGTTTTTATCTTTTTCCCCCTTCAAATCCAGTTTAAAGCCCTGTCAATGAGCCAATGAACCCTGCTGACTCCTGAACAAAGGTCCTTTTCCCCTTTACAGCCAGGTGAACCCCATCCATTGCCAGCAGGCCTGGTGTCTTGTAAAGTGACCTGTGATCAAACAAACAAACAAACAAACAAACAAAACAAAAAAAAACGTTCTGACAGCGACACAACATGCTTGGAGCCAGATATTGATTTGCTGGTTCTTCCTGTTCCTTGCCTTGTCAATCCCTGGAACTGGAGGGATAGAGGAAAACACCACCTGTTCTCCTGAACCCTGAACTAGTTGCCCCATAGGCCATGAAGTCTCTTTATTGCCCTCAGACTCCATCTTGATGCTCCATCACCACCTACCTGAAAAGTCAATAACAGCTAATAGTCCAAGCGCCAAACCAGGCCAGGAAACTTTCTCTCCATGTCCTTTATCTGGGGCACAGGGAGGCAGCAGTCCTCCCTATGAAGCAGGTCCAGTCTGCATACTGGGCCTTCTGATCCTTTCAGAAGGGAGTCTCCCACGACAATGACACATCTTTTCTGCTTGGTTGGTGCTGTTTTAATTTTGGGCACAGGTTCCTATGGCCTCAGTGTCACCTTCAAGCTAGGTGTACCGTGTTACGTAATATTGTTCAGATCAACCTGCAAAGCTTCATACCGGTTGTGCACGGGCACCTTGGAAGGGGAAGTCCCTGAGGGGATGTGACTGCTGTGCCAGGTAGGGACTTGTTGCCATTACCTCTTATCTTCTAAGTCAGTGCTTCCAGCCAGGTGGAGAGAGAATAGGGAGAACCTTCTATTGAACTCCTCAGCCTATTCACCTCTTCCTGGAGCCCTCTCACTCTCCAGTCCAGGTGGAGTGCCTCAACCTGGGCACACCTAGCACAGGTGTGCTCACTCCTGCCATCCTGACCTTGCATAAAAGTAGGGCACACCCTGCAGCCTGAAACCTGAGTGGCAGTGTGTTCCCTCTGGAGCTCTGTATGTAAGGCTGCATCACTCATGGAGGGTGCTGAGCTCCAAGAGGCCATAGCCTTCTGCCAGGTGGATACCATTGCTCCCTTACCAAACTGGACAAGGCTCTGGGCCCTCCCTGTGCCCTCCCATGCCAACTGCCACATCATCTGCCATGCCACACTCTGTTCACCGTGCTCTTGATCACTCACACTCCCTAGGGGCTGCCTTTTTACAGGAAAACGAGGCAGATGTCTCTCCCCAAGCCCCATCAGCTGACCTCATGAGGACAGCTGGCTCCTGGTGGCTTCCTCAGCTATTTCAAGTTCATGAGTTGCATAGATGCAGCAAACTCTGCACTCCCTGATCTCCCTATCTGCTGAAGAATGCATCTGCCCCAGAGCCAATCAGATAATGATAAATTAGTCTTTGTGGTAGTAAAAGCAATAATGGTAGACATTAATATAGCACTTTAAAATAATTTTCCACAAAATTATTTAGTTTGCTTTTTTATTCACACACATACACAAAAAATCATTCTCTACCAATGTAATTTATTCAAGACAAGATACATTTTTGAAATCAACTTCATTAATAACATTTTTTTTTTCCTCTCTGTTCTTTGGTTGTCAAGAGAAGGACTTAAAAAAAGACCAGGAAAACATAACGTATGTCTTCAATGACAGGCTGTGGCTGTAACTAACTAACTAAAAATCCTTAAACTCTTGTGTGCTTCACAGTGCAAACAGCTTAGTCAGAAAGAGTTACTTAGATCTATACATTTGTAATATTTGTTTTTCCTTCCTATTTGGTAATTAGCAACAGCTCTGCTTTCAATTTTTTCATTAAGAAAGTGATAAAGTTTCTCTAGATAAAGAAACTAGCTGAACCCTAAACTTTCTTTTTTCTTTCTCAGTTCAGATCAAAATGAATATATCCAGTTATTAGCTTTGTGGTTTTGACTATGACTGAAGTGATAGTAGTGAATCCTTTTCTTTTTCCCTCCCCTCCCCTCCCCTCCCCTCCCCTCTACCTCTCCCTCTCCCTCTCCCTCTCCCTCTCCCTCTCCCTCTCCCTCTCCCTCTCCCTTTTCTTGACATGCCAAACTCAGTTTCATCTTGTTGTTTTTGTTTATAAAAAAGTGGATTCCAAACTGCACACTTAGCTGTACGTATTCAATGTGATTTACCCTCCCCTCTGCCATTTTGTGGTGCTCTTTTTATTCATTGAACTTAGTGAACTGCCTACAGGCTTTTATTGAGTCCTAGGCTGTAATAGAGAAACCTTAAAATCAGAGCCAAGAGTAGACGTAGAGCAAGAATATTCAGTTGTACTCCTCTTATGCTAAGGGATTGTTATGTTAGTAGGAAGAGCAAGTTGCTCTAAGCTATTTAAAATTACATTTCTAATCTGAAACACTTGTTCAGACAATTTATAGCATAGAGATTCAGAAACTCCTCTAAGGGTAATTTCTTCCACTGATCTTGGTGTTCATTGATGATGGGTGTCAGCACACTAGATTGAGATCCATTCTTCTAAACTGCCTCCAGATCTAATATTTAACTATTAATCTGGGTTAAAGTGTTTGTTAGCCTAGAACAAAATCTACTGATCTCTCACACCAGAGAGTTAGCAATCAGGTCTAGATATATTATGGGTAGGAGAAAAAAAAAATCACTGTCAGCAAATTAATATCCAACAGCTATTCAGATAAAACTGGAGAAGGGACAGAGGGCAGAAACAGAGTGTTCAATTAACATAGAAATCTAATCCCCATTGCTGGGGTAGAGCCCCAGCTTGATTTTCAATGTAAACATACATTATGATGGTATTCTGCTTCTTGCCATAGAAATGATACTTGGTTTTCCTCAGCTCTAGGAACCAAAAGTATTAATTTAGACTATACTCTAAAGTTTTGGGGAACTACATTTTGGTGGAAAGTGTCAGCCTGTATAGCTGGCAAAAGAGAATATATATTGCTTCTTTTGCCAAAGTTTTTATTTTTACAGTAGTCTGCTAAAAGTACCTTTATGATCAGATTTCATTGGCAGACATTCTGTGACAGACCTGTTATGCTCAATTCACATTTCTTTCCCAACATACACAAATATTTCTGTAGAACAAACATTCGTTTCTGGTACCAGAAGGGTATCTTGCTAAACAGAACATTTTGTACAGCCTTCATAATGTTAACAAAGTGCTACTTTAAGTCCAATAAGCAGTAGATTTATTGAAAATGACTTGTGCAGTCAATATCTGGAATGAAACAGCTAGTTTCATCTTGTCCAATTTTTACATTACTCTTCATTTTCTGGGGAACTACAAAGTGAAACACTTTCAGTAAAACACTTCCTTGTTAAATGATCTGTTTTATCTGTCACCAAGAGGGAATATTTTTTCATTGTTTTAACATCAGTATATGCATCCTTCATTTTATTTTAATTCAATCACTGGAACCCTAATGATCAAAGTCATTTCAGAATGGTATCATCAATTATAACAACAATCTTATTCACAAGTGAAGGATGAGTCCTTTTCTCTATTACTTAGACATCAGTGATGACGCCCTGATCTTTTCTCTATATACAAATAACATTGTAGCTTTCGGGTGCCCCTTCTATTGTTATAACTGTTTCTTGACTTTTTTCAGACCTTGGTTATAATAACTTCATACTTTTTCTGCCATCAATCCCAGGACAGCCACAGTCCAAGCATTCTGCTTCCATCAACTTTGATTAATTAGTTTGTACACAATCTTGACTTACAGAAGGAAATTCTGTGGAACACAGATTCAATCTAAAAGAGTTGATTTACCTCATTAAAGTGGGCAAAGCACATTATGGATTGCTGTAAACTATGACAGAAACAATATTTACTTAGCATCTTATCAACATTTTTGATACTGTTCATCAAAACAAGTGGAACTTCTCATTCATTAAAACAAGTCAAACTGCCCTTGGATATTCTTCATATATTAATTTTCTGTGTATGGCATTCAGTCATTTGTAGTTAAATGTGTTGTGCAAAGGAGAAACAATTTATTAAAAACTTTAGTTGAAAGATTGCCATCCTGCATAAGGTAGGCATACTCAGTGTCCAGACCTACTGAGGTCTGGACATTTTTAAGTCTTGACCTTCTCATTACTCAACTAAACTTAGCTGCCTCAAGATGACAGCTGAAGGAGACAAGAGGCTGAGCAAATACTGTGTGAAACAGCAATGAGGAGAGAAAACAGTGGTTACAGGATGTCTGAAATTCTGCTGTTTGTGTTGGGAGTGGGAAAATTGAACAGATAGCCACCTCAAGCCTTTCAAAATCATGAACATTCCCTCCCCCTCCCCCTCCCCCCCCCCAATTAACTGTAATTAATTTTCCAGTCTCTCTTTTTTTTTTTTTTTTTTAAATAGTATTTAAAAACAGGGTTCATGGAAGAATGACCTACTCCTTCTCCCTAGTATTAATCTGAGTAGTTCAATCCTTCCTTCCTGTCTTGCTGTAAATATGGTATAATCTGTTTTTACCAAGAAAGTTATTTGCTCCCTTTCTTGAATCAGTTCTACTGTATTAAAAATATTTTCTAGATTCATAAGGTAGCTGGGTCAATTCAGAACATGTTTTTTTTGCCATTAGTTCCAATGGTTTCTTAGCAAACAATTTTCTACAGGCCTTAGAGGACAATGTAGGAGGTCAGACAGTCTAGAATGCTTCAGCAGAGGTCATGGCTACATAGTAATGCAACCCTTTTTGTTGAATCTCCCTTGTTATCTAAAAAATGTATTTTTCATCTTAATTTCCTTTTCAAATCCTGTATTCTACTGCATCACAAGAGAACAAGTGAACCCTATAAAGTGCAACAAATAAAGAATTATAAAAATATAAGTATTTTCACACTAAGAAGTATGTGACTATAATGCCAAAACATGTAATGCTGGTAATACCTGATGGAATGGCCTTGAAGAAATTAATATGACTAGATATGTCTCTCTAGCAATAAAATTAGTTGGTCAATGGATTTTGAATTCTTTTAAAATAAAATCACATTTACATCACTGTGTAAAGCCACATATTCAAAACCCAGTTCATTCACTAGCCATCTTCATAGTCTTCTATCTCTTGGAACGAATTGACCTCTTTGCAGAGTATGGTAGTTTTACTCAGGTGGGCAGCCAAGATCCCACACAACTGCTCTCTCACTCCCCCTACTAAAAGGGAAAAGGGGAAAAAATATGATAAAAAGTACTCAAGAGTTAAGATAAGGACAGGGAGATGACTTAACAACTATCATCACAGACAAAATAAGCTCAGTGTAGAAGATCAGAGAAATTTATTGCCTATTACTAGCATGCTAGAGAAGTGAGAATCAAAGGAGAAAGAAAAAAAAATTCTCCCCACCCACCCTCTTCCATATCCTCCGCCAGTGCAGCACAGGGGAAAGGGGAATGGGGGCTGTAATTAGTCCCTAAAGCTTCATCTCTGCTACTCCTTCATGGTCACTCTCTGCCCCTGTTCCATGTGGGGTGCTTGCCACAGGATGCCCTCCTTCCCGAACTGAGCCTGCAGGGGCTGCCCACAGGCAGTAGCTCTTCAAGAACTACTCCCACATAGCTCCGTACCATGGGGTCCATCCATCAGGAGCAAACTGCTCCAGCATGGGTCCCCCATGGGCGGCAGCTCCGCCCAGACCCCCTGCTCCTGCATGGGCTCCTCTCCATGGGCTGCAACTCCGGCCCGGGGTCTGCTCCTGTGGGGGCTCTCCATGTGCTGCAGCCTCCTCCAGGCCACATCCACCTGCTCCACCAGGGGCTCCTCCACGGGCTGCAGCATGGAGATCTGCTTCATGCGGGACCCATGGGCTGCAGGGGGACAGCCTGCACCACGAGGGGCCTCTCCACAGGCCGCATAGGAACTTCTGCGCCAGCACCCCCTGCCCACCTTCTGCACGGACCTTGGGCGCTGCTGAGCTGTTTCTCTTACATTTTCTTACTCATCACTCTGAGCTGCCATTGTGCAGTAGTTTTTTTTGTTTGTTTGTTTTGTTTGTTTTTTCTTTATAAAATGTGCTTTTCCAGTGTCTAATCCAGTGTTGCTCCTTGGCTCAGCTCTGGCCAGCGGCGGGTTCCTTTCAGAGCCAGCTGGAGCTGGCTCTGACCTGACTTGGGGCAGTTGCTGGGTTCTGCTCACAGAGGCCATCCTGCAACCAAATTTCCCCTCTCCCTGCCTCCAAAACCTTGCCATGTAAATGCAATACACATAGTCAGTATCACACCAAGTAACAGCTCACAGCTCAATCTACTAATATTGAAAGACAAGCTCTCTTTGAACATGGATGCAGATGAAGATAATGTGACCGAATGTTTCTTCATTCTTTGACACAGAGCAGCATTATCATTTCTACATAACCTATCAGGACACACTACTCAGTACGTCAAGCTCTGGACACAAAGTTAAAAAATAATAAATAATAAAAATAAATAATAATAATATTGAAAAAAATAAAATAATAATAATAACAAAAATATTAACGAAAAATAAAATAAAATAAAAAAATGAAAAATAAAATTAAGAAACCAAACCAAACCAAACCAAACCAAATCTTCTTCACTTATAACAAGGAGCAACAGAAGATACAGGGGCCATGTCACTCCCAAAATATTGATGTTAGTGCTCATTAATGCATCCATTACCAGTGGTTTCCACTAGATAATAATAATCATCATCATCATCATCATCATCATCATCATCATTAGGAATCAGGTACCTTAAACAATTAAAAATAGTGTAAAGCAAAACAGATTTCAAACTGAGAAAGAAGGTACTAGACTTTTTAGGATAATTAAGTTCTTTTAGATTTTTTTGAGACAAGTTATTAATTAATTGATTAATTTATTTATTTATTTTATAAAATGCTTACAGCAGCTTACTAAAACTATGAGAATAGCAGACGTTTTCATTGAAGTCTTGTAGAGGATGAGCTGGCATCTAGGGAAAGAAGAATTGCATTATATTACAATAGGCAATAGTATCAAAAGAAGATGAAGAGTAACAGTTTTGCAATAAGCTACATGGAAAGTAAATATTTAGCCTAAGCCATGTTATTGGGGAAAGAAAACAAACAAACAGAAAAATACAGAAAACACCAGAGAGAGACATAATAACTCTCCTGTACTAAAGGAAAATATGTCTGCAGTATGAATAATATAATTTTTCTAAGTAGTTATTTTATTTAGAAAAGTCTTTTAATCCTGTTTAAAGGACTCCATCCTTTAAGAAAGCTATATGTTAGTGAAGACAATCCAGAGAATAGCAGCAAGAATGATCAGAAGTACACTAAAAATTACACAAAGAAAAAAATATGTATGTTTCATCCTCCAGATTATAGTGAAGATCAACTTGTAGCTAAATATTTTCATATTTCCTTAGATATGATTAAAATTATTATTATTTTTTTTATTCTTCAACCTGAATGTGTTCTAATGTTAGAACATGACCTATTTCCATCCACTGCTACCGACAAAATGACAGGATCTTTAATAATGCCTCATTTTGAATAATGTAAAATTGTTTCAAAAATTAAATATTTTATTATAAATATATATATATAAATAAATTGCTCTGAAGAAATATGATATTTCTTTTACTTTCCATGGCAAGTAAATAGTCCTCACAACATTGAAGTGGGACAAAGGATTAGATTCTTATTTGAATCGTCATTATGATAACAAGGATAAGGATAAACAAGGTTAAAAATAAGGAAATTCATTTTCATGTAACTTACAATGTGTTCCAATGTTTTCATTTTTCTGGGAAGTTTAATCTTTCTCCCACGCAGAATATCCTGCCACTCACAGGTTACATTACTGTAGTTCAGTGCTTCTGAATCTGCATGTCAAGATAATGCACGGGTTCCACCTGGTACAAATGGTATCTGTCACCTTCTCCATGTTACAGTAATCATAAACACATCAGGATTTTTGCTAAAGATCAGGTTTCCTTGTCAGTACAAAGCTTAATTTTTCAGGTAAGTAATGGATGAGTCTGGCTACTTTTAAGACCGACTTTTGACCTTTATATGACTATAACAGCTACTTTTCTTCTGGGACAGTGCAGGCCACTGAAGCAGAATAAAGCATGTAGCAGATGGCGGTGGAAAATCCTCTGATGAGAATTTTACACACATGAGGAAGAAATACTTCTAGAGGTGCTCAGAAGAGTTTATCTAAGCCCTCTAAAGGTAAAACATGCATGGCTTGTCTTCTCTTCGGTTTCTTCCTCAAATTCCCTACCATGATCCAATTAAGAATAAAACGAAAACAGGCTTGCACTTTATGTGACTCTGCAGATTTTATTTCTTATATGAAATTCTTGCATAAAGGACATTCAATGGGCAGTGGATTGATAGATAGAGGGATGTCCCTTTAAATCTTGGACAGTGCAGCAAATGGAAGCACAGAAACTTTCATGAACTTAAGTATAATCTCCATGCATTTGCTGTGTGTTAATTAATCATCCATTTAGCAGCATGATACTTTGTGCAAAACATATATATATAACATGGATAAAAAACAGAGACTTTGGTAAATTGAATTTATGCACAGTGAAAGAAAGGAAAATAACAATAACATTTTGTATTTATGTAAGTCACATATTCCATGAATGTCATACCAAATATAAAGGAAAAAAATATATTAACTCTCACACTATATTTTTAGATGTTGGCATGCATTGTTCAAAAATAATGCACTTAGCTGTATGATTGCAGTCATTCTCCCTGCTTCTTACACCCACTGCTGCAAAGCAGGAATGGCAAATTAGACCTGTTGTGTATATTGGTTTATATTATATATATATATATATATATATATATATATATATTCCTGTTGCATTACTTATAAAGTCTGTAAGCAAAGATTTTGCCAGGAATAAAATGTATCCTTACAATTGTGAAGAAACAGAGTAAGGTTGGAGTTGTTCCACTGTAACTGAGAGCAAAATTTAGATTGTTGTCTTTCCAGTCCTTAACAATAATATTCCAAGGAGGATCAAATTTATGACAATAGAATGGCAGTCAAGACAGTCTGGCTGCTTTTCAGTTTGCTTGTTGTTCTGAGTTATAGCTCTGTAGACTCCTCAAGTCCAGAGGGAGAAAAAGAATATGCTTTAATGGTTTCTTTCTCTGTAATCCAGCATTTTAAGAGAAAGCCTAAAACTAATTTGAAAAAAAGTTTTCGAACTAGCTGGAACAGCTAGTCATTACATTTAACCATGGCATGCGACATCGTGGTTGATGAAATGAACAAGTAAAACTATTTATGTTTATCCTTTATAAATATTTCTTGAAATAAATGAGCATTTGAAAATTTTTATTAGGAGAAATTCTAAGAACTGGCTGTTGTGACTGTGTCAGTGGGAAATACCTGAGACTAAAGAAGTAATGTTCTGTTTTCACTGTTCAATCAGCATATAAAAAGCATTTTCATCAGGAAAAGATTCAGAGTAAATTTTAATTAGTGATGCAAACATTCAGCTCAGTGCAGCAACATTCAAATTTCTGGAAATACAGTAGGGTGATTGGTCCATTTTTCTTTGGTCCTCTTATAACATTTCAGGATAGATCTGCTAGGGGATCTTTTCTTCTAGGACACTGCTGACTGAGGTTAGACTAGGGGTTTCTGTGAGAAAGGGTTTGCATGGCAGCTTGACCAGAAGAGGACAAAAAATGAGCAACCTTTGTGGTAAGGGCCTGCATTGTCACTTGCTGAAGCTGACATTTAAAGAACTGTGAATCACTTCTTTCTGATCCACAATTTCTATTGCCAAACCATACACAGAAAACATAGGTTACCCTGCTGAAGATGCCCATTTCAGGGTATAATGGGGACCATTGGCTGTATGATACATACTCACTTTCAAATCTAAATGTCTATACTATGGCTGCGTCTACACTATTATTTGTATCAGATTTCTTTCTGTACTCAGATTTTGTCCCCTAGATCCCCCATGTAAGAAACAATGGATGGGGGGACAGCACGCATACTGAAGCATTGCAACCAGAATATTCACTTGCTAGGGTTTTGGTCCATGTCAGGCAATGATGGCCTATGCTCTTGAGGACACTATGGGCCAGATGACATTCATGTTATACAATGCAGAGGGCATCACACTGTTTTGTCTGGAGGAAGGAGCTTAGTGACCCTTTGACTGTAACATATAATACTGCTGGGATAAGGATAAGAAGTGGGGTGCAAATCAAACTTTGCTTCCAACCCATCCCCAGTTTAATCTCTGAGTTAATTATTTGGTTTCATCCAGATATGGATCTGGGCAAACCAACACATAGGCAAGTAGGAATAAACAGGATACATGAAAATGAAATGGGGAGCTACTGGGCAGTGTAGGTGAATCACAAAAGGGTATCTGTGGTTAGAACTGTATTCACTGCCCTCAATGGATATGGACAGACACACTGTATTGATAGGAGTGCTATAAGATTGACTAAATGAATGCATGGAAGAGCAGATTGATGTGTTAATAGCATAATTTTTAAATGGTATGTTTTCTCTAATAACAACTAAAAAATGCTGAGAGTTAGATCAGAATGGAAATCTAAGTGGGATGCAGACAGTAACCTCTGTCCACAACCAGGAAGACTTCAAATACTTAAGAATACAGCCATATAGACTATCTACCTCAAGAAAGTATGTTTTCATTTTTTTTCTTTTAAATTATGATTGCCAAATGTGAAGCTGTTTACTTCTACACCTCTTCCTTCATTAGAAATCTAATTATGTGATATTCTTCAATAATAATAATAATAATAATAATAATAATGGTATTGTTGTATTATCATTATTGTTATTGTTATTATCATTATTATTATAAATCTGTATGCAATTTTTGCCATTACTAGAGATCAAAACATCCTTTAAGGTAAAACTACTTAAGTACGCTGCTATAAAATATAAACAGTGTACATTATCTAGCCCTTTCTGTTGAATGCACGTTCCTATGAAGAAAATCACAGAAAAGAAGGTGTCCTTCTAATAAATGAACAAACAAAATTGATTCTTCTCTGTATTTTCAGACCTGTCCTGTATTTTATTCAATGAGCAGTTAATTTAAAATATACTGTGTTAAATGAAAGCACAGTGGTGGATCTACATGAAGGTGGCTCAGAGAATTTTTATAAGAGAACAACCTTGTTTCTGGATTGTGGTCTAGCTTACTCATGAGTGAAATATTTACTCTGGCCAGGACAGTCGCAGATATACAGATAAACTGAGCTGCAGCTCTAGACACTTGGCGAACCACACCATGGCCAAAGTGCAGAATCTGTAGATTTAAGAAAATTTCAGGCATATATCCATGGAACTGTGTCTCTTTATGGAATGCAGTTCCTTTATGGATAAGTCATTACTCATAGGATAAACTCATTACTTGCAGTGGACTTGCTAATGTGATATAGAAAATTATGTTATATAAGAAAGTCCTAACCTGGGATTTGTCTTTTATCATAGACACTCTTATGTATGTAACTTTTTACCTGTACCATTACACATTTGATGCTGTTTGTATATCTCAGAACTGAAGATACCTAATTAAGAGCATATCTAAATTCCAGACAAAATCTGAAAACTTGTTCAAAATGCAAAGTTTCAAATTTTCTATTGAATTTTCCAAACTGTATGTCTATATCATCATATATGGAAAAACAGTAAGGATGGATGGATGGATGGATGGATGGATGGATGGATGGATGGATGGGTAGATAGATAGACAGATAGATAGATAGATAGATTTAAAAAAAAAAAAAAAAAAAAAAAAGTGAAGTATCTGGACAGGAAATATACCACCTAGACAGAAAAATGGAAATCATACTATGCTTGATAACAAATTTGTTTTTGTTTGTTTGTTTGTTTGTTTGCTTTATTGGGAACAATGACATATATTTGCACATAGTATGAAATTCATAAAACAGTGTTTTATTATGCTTTTGTTAAGCTGGCAACACAATGCCTACTTTCATTACTAAAGATGTCTGTATTTCAAGTAGGTGTTTGTTAATTAAAGGTGTTAAATTAACTCTATCCTAGCCAAAACCAGGACAGTGTTGCACTATTATTTCAACCAAAATAAAGATATAAGGCTCAAAAACAACTTAGCATGCAAGATACAAAATTTTGGAATATAATGGAAAGTCTAGTATATGACATCTTTTGGAAACAAAAACCAATTGGCTGATAATGCTATAATAATCAGTGAAAATGTTTGTCAGGAGAAATTATAAACATATTTACATTAGCTCTTTTTAATTACATTTTTAGCACAATGCGATTCATTTTGTAAAGCCAACTAAAGTCAACTGGATAAAGTATTGGGAGCTTTCAGATTTTTTCAGATTTTTTACAGATTGCTAGTTGAATGATTTGATGATAATTAACTGTTTCAGATCAGAGAACCATATTTAAATTCTGGTGGCATTGCTTGATTTACTTGATCTTGAGGGCATTACTTAATTTTCGAGACTTTTCGTAGGTTTATATCCTTTTTTCTTTTATCTCTCTCTCATTGTTTTCCTTATCTCTTTTGTTTTTCTTGAGGAATTGATGTGGTAATTACAAGCTATACCTGTCAGTAAAATTTGAGGACTATGTTATATTTTAGTGGATTTTTGCTGTAATAGAATGACATATTTTCAGGGGGGAGGGGGGGAGGGCAGATTTAAAAAAGTGCACAATTTAAAAATTGTGCCAACAATAAATGTACAGGTTATTTTACTGCTCTTTCTATTATATTGGTAAAGTATGGGTAAGATGAAATCCACATCTCTTGTGCAAAGCCCTGGTTTCTAATTTTGCACATCTGCTGCACACAGCAGCTAACACCAAATCTGTAGTGATGACAAACCCTTAGGACTGTCGTATACAGCCCAAATAACAGTTGGGAGGGTTCAACCCCAGAGGAGAGCACTGTAAATGAAGGAATTGTTTTTATTCTTCAGTACCAGAAATATATAGAACTTGAGGGGATCTCTTAACAATAATGAAGAAAATGTTATTCATGCATTTCCAGAATCACTAGGCTCCCAGGTAACTGAGGAATGAAAACAAGAAACAAGTATAGATGTACAAAGTTGAAGGATGGAAGAACACTTTTATTTATTTCTATGAGAGCCTTGTATTTGCTATAGAAAATAAGGCACATACTGTTCTTTGCTAGCTACTCTCTTTTTAATCAAGCTACTATGTATTGGTAAAGAAGTGCTTCATTACTATCTCCCTTTCTGCTCTCGCAGTCAAAAGGTTTTCAATTTACCTGTCTTCAAGTTAAATAATTTGAACTTTACACAAATTGTAGAAAATGACTCAGAAGACTTAACAGAATGTCCTTGTCCATCATATCAGTGGTATAATACAAGTTTAAGATATGTCAATGAGACAGAAATAAGTTGGCATTTTCTGTGAATAATTCTGTCATTCACATTGCTGGTTACTCCTGTGCTTCTTTGCTTCTGCCCTTGCTCAGCTGCTGCACTTTTCACCTCAGAACCAGGTTCATTCTGAGGAACTGCTGCATCATTTCTTACTTGACAAAAGTGTGCTGTGTGACAACTCTCACATGTGCAAAAGCACTTGCAAAAAAAAAAAAAAAAGCGTATAAGGAAAATGTTTTGCTCCAATGTTTTTTGTTTTTTTTTAATATTTCACTCTTAATTTTTATAAATACTACTTTTATAGATGTGCCAATGACTACTTGGTGGTGGAATTTGCTGTGATTTGCTTAACAACACTGAAAATCGAGTTACTTGTTATATATAATATACTTATATACTTTATATATACTTATATGTAAATAAAAATAGAACTCTAGATGCCAAATTTCAGTTTGATGGAGTTGTGAATACATTATCGACTATATCTGAACAAGTACCAAAACCAGAACCAGCCTTCAACCACACACACCTCAAAATGAAATTGATCTCTGAGCGTGTGTTTTCATAATACTAACCGAATTACCTGATTCTTTGAGATTTAACAAAGAAAATCTTTGTGTGTGTGTAAGACTTTTCCTTCCAGGAATCCAACATAAGACTGAGAATTGTTGTCAACAAGTGCCAGACGGTGTTGCAGTTTTCCCCAATTTAGTGGCTTTATGGGCTTTGTGCTATATTAGACATTAGACCAACATTAGACTCAGAAAAAAATCTATTTGCAGAAGCTGAATTGTAAGTAGAGATAGAAAAGGAAAATGAAACTTTCATTTCATTTTTAGTCATTTTACAAAATGTAAGCTACTGTGTTTCTATAAGTCTTTCCTCAGCATTTTTCTTATGTGTTACTGTTACCATAGAGACTGGAAGAAAACAGCCCATAGGGTCTTAACACAGAGGAGTTGTTGCTTTCTTGCCAGGTAAACTACTGTAATTGCTTATTCCTCCTTTACACCTAGAGTTGCAACCCTTCAAGCTCCCAGTGCATTCATCCATCTACTTTACCTGTGTGTTTTCAATAGGAGGAACACAAACACTGCAGTGTTTGTTCCTCTTTGTGCTACATTTGCCCACAGCTCTTTCAGCCCAAATCACCATTTTCAGTGGAAACAACCTGACTAACACTTGACTAAGCAATGACAGTAAGGAAAGGGGAAAAGGGAAAGGAAAATAAAAGAAAGGAAGGAAGAGAGAGAATGAAAAGGAAAAGATAGAAGGAGAATAGGAAAGGTCTTGTACATGTAATTTTTAGGACATATTCACAGCAAGAAAATCATCTACTTCAGACAAATTGAAATACAATTGCCTCACATATTAGTTACATTGTTATTAGCTACAGTTAGTTACAACTGGCTAAAATGAAGAGGTTTCACTGTGCTGATGTTGCAGATTTTAGTTGCAGTTCAGTTATTCACATTCAGAAGGTTTATTTTTGACTTCCAAGGCCAAGGTTAGTTAACTACCAAGACTGTCTGTTTTTCAAGAAGAGAAGAGAGCTTTAACCAGCCATTTGTTCTTGCAGTAAAAATAAAATCACCATATTGTATTTCTCTTGTCAAGCACTCATGCTAAAATTTCAAAAATACAGGAATATGACTGCAGAAGAGAAGCTGGTTTGAAAAAAAAAAAAAAAGGGGGGGGGGTTCAATACAAACAAACAAAAAAAGTAGCTTTAGTAAATAAAACAAATGCACAAAAACTGAAAATATAGCTTTGCAAACATTGTTATTCTTCAAGTCACTTGGAAGTTTTGGGTGTTGGTTTTGTTTCTTTATTTTGTTGTTGTTTGCTTGTTTGCAGTTTGTTTTCCTTTTAATTATCTTCTTTATCATATTGTGGTTCAGATTTAGCTATATACTGTACCTTTGCTTCCATTCCTTCTATTTGCCTCACTCTAACATACCAACAAAATGAAATAATTATCATACTTCAGTCTTCTGTGTGACTTTTTTTTTTTTTTTTTCTTGACACTTTTGTTCAGGCCACTAGTGACAATGTGTCTGCCTCTTTCACTGAAGATTGACATAACTGTGTTTCACCTTTTCTATTTCTTTTTATGTTGGGAGATTTTGATAACTTTCAAGTCTAACCTTTCATTTTGTTCATTCTGCAGAGAAATTCTTATCTATGATTCTGTTCTTTGATCTTTTGAATATGCTGATACATATAGACATGATATTTGAGCTATTCATATCAAAGATTAACATCAATAACTACTCACTGGCACCTTTCTATTTGTGATGGTAACAGCAGAGAGATTATTAAAACTCTATGTCATGTATCAGAATTCATTTATGTTACCAATTTTGGATAAGTAAATTAATACGAGAAATTTCTACTGCTGGTATAGGATGAACTTTCAGTAAGACCTTCATCTATGCTCATGTAAACTTCAGTATGCACATTTTCAGTAGAATCACAGAATCATAGAATCATAGAATCATTAAAGTTGGAAAAGACCTTCACGATCATCTGGTCCAGCCACCCCCCTAATACCAATATCACCCACTAAACCATGTCCCTAAACACCACGTCCAAACTTTCCTTAAACACCCCCAGGGACGGTGAATCCACCACTTCCCTGAGCAACAAGTTCTAATGCCTGACTACTCTTTCTGAGAAGAAATGTCTCCTAAAGCCTTAACATTGCTTTCAGGAGGATCTTTTCCATGATCTTGATAGGCACAGAGGTGAGGCTCACCAGTCTGTAGTTCTGCAGGTCTTCTTTTCTGCCCTTTTTAAAAATAGGAGTGATGTTTCCCTTTTTCCAGTCACCAGGGAATTCACCTGACTGCCATGACTTTTCAAATATGATGAAGGATATCTCCCTATATAGAAGAAGGGATACGCATATAGGGGAGTAAACATAATCATGGGATAAACATATATATATATATATATATATGTATACACAAATGTATGAATATACCTCTATATGTATACCTCTCAGTAAGACATCTGTATTTACAGGTCACAGAATGTCTTACGCATGCCGGTGACTTTCTTATGGAAAATCCGGCTGTACATAGTGTACAAGATTTAAACAATACCCATGATAAAAAGCAATATGCTTTGCATTTACCTGTATTGACAGCTGCACATGATTCTCCACATTATTTCACTTGAGCCTCTGCTCTCTTCACACAGCATTAAAATAGAAACTATTTATTGCCCTCTATTACCCCCACCTGCCTCCACTGTCCTACCTTCCTCCTCTCACTCAATCTATCCTGTTCATATCCCTGAATGAACACACAGTTTCCACATCCTAATGATTTTTCCCATTTTCTAAAGTTGCTGCTCTATCACCCCATCTCACTTCCTAAACCAGTCACCTCTCCCCCCTTTGTCAACAAACTTCTTTGTTCTTTTCAACCATAACCATCTTAAACTGAACTGAAAAAGGGCCACATAGAACTAAAATAACATTAATGACAAAATCAGTTACCTGTTCCTTTTGAGATTTATTCAGTATAAAAATAATGTATGGTTTCAGCTTCCAGCTGTGGTTTAAAAACAGTAAAGTAGTTAAGTAACTCTTTTGTTAATGCATTCACATCCTGGACCAAATACAAACATATTCCCTCACATTGCTGAAATGTTAATTCAAAACCTTGCACTAAGTTAAAATCATACAGGCAAAGAAAAGGTGGTTTACAAGTCTTCTATACTACATTATAAGGTCTGGCCAGTCTGACCTTAGCTGAACATTTTGGTTTACAGGGTAAATAGATAAGCTAAAACAGTGTTACTGGGCAGAATGGGATTCTTAGCTTCAGCAGAAAAATTATTATATTTTTAATCATTCTCCTATGTACTGGACTGTGCTGTTGAAACTAACACAAAGCCTTTTTAATATACTTCACAACAACATTAATGGATAGAGTTATATAGCATATGTCTTGAGGATAAATTGCTTCAATTATTTAATGCTGAGAAACAATGAGAATCACACTGATGATGCTCAAGCAATAAGAACAACAACATTATTTTTTCTCTTCAGACAATATCAGCTATGATTCAGAAGTCTTTATACATGTAAAGTTTATCTCTACAGTTCAGGTACTTAATTTCTGCCCTTACACACCAGATTTCCATTTTCCTTGGCCATGAAACAGCTTTAAAAGCTGAAATACACAACCCATCTACATATGTCACCATAGTTATGGAAAATTTTTGTCAATGTCACCTTAAGGGACTCCAGTGAATTGCACATATTGCACTAGGCCTTTGTTTCCTACCGAGTAAAATATCTGAATCAAAATTTTTACTTTATATATGCAAAGAGGAGTCTTGTAAACAGGGAAGAAAACAAAACAGAAGTATGTGTTAGAGTTTGCAAAGAGAAAAAAATAAGGAAAAAAAAATGTGTATGAGGGACATACTGAAACAACATCTTCATACCAGTATCTTAGTGAGTCTCACAAAATTGTAAAGGTCATTTCAAGAAAAATAAATAAATAAATAAATGAAAATATAGATAAAAAAGAAAATAAAGAGGAAAAAAAAAAAAAAAAAAAGAAGAGAGAGAGAGAGAGAGAAAGAAACAACAGTGGATTGGGAAAAACAAGGCTACCTATCCAGCCAGGGGAATACAATATATTCCTACTATTGAAATAATTATTCAGAGTGATAAAAATCCTCCTTGACAACCTCAGCTTCCTCAACAGGGTGGGTAGACTAGCATTGCATTGGTGGAAGCCCATGTTGGAAAATCTTTCCCATCTGTGTTTGGAGAACGCCCAAACTTGTTACTACCACAAGACAGATCATAAATCGGACTTACAGTAGTACATGTGTGTACAGTTGTAGCATGTCTAGAGAATTTTATTATCTTCATCTGGTTTAAATTCTAGGTATCCCTTTGTTATGACCCAAGATAAAGAGAGATTTGAATTTATCAGAATGTTATGTATTGGCACATAACAGGTCCAAACTCAATAGGAGCAATGGAGACCTTCAAATAGAGCTGCAACTCTGTAACGGATTCCAAAAGTGAAAAATAAATAAAATCAAAATAAATAAATATTTAAAAAAAAAAAAGTTGCTTTTTTTTCAGCATAAACTAAAACTACAGTATGGGCAGTGTGAATTTAGTACAAGGACAGGTACAGAATTTGGGCACTCTTATCAGAAAAAAAAATATATTTTTAGACATAGAAATAAGTAATACCAATTATTTTGCTTATGCAATGCTTTCTCAGTTGTCACTAAGATCTAAAGCTCTCAGATCTTAGGCATTCTTCATTGTCAGTATGTTAGATTATATACAAAATATGTAAGGAACTTAAAGTTTTTCAAGAAGAGGTATGATATCAAGATTTAAAATATTTTGACAGCTCCCACATCTCCCTGTGATAAAGACTGGTAAAAAATAAAAAATTAAAGAAAAATAATTCATGACTTCTTTTTCAAATGTGTAATTTTCTAACAACAACAAAACACAAAGTGAAGAAACTAGGAGGAAAAAAATAAAAAAAAAAAAAGAGGAACACATAATTAAAAAACTAATAATAAAAAAAATAGACAGGAGAAATAATAAATATACGAAAGACTGAAGGGATGAGGCTGAATGAGGTCTGTTTGCCTAATAAGTTATAACTTATTAGTAAGAACTAATAAGTTCTGGCAAAGGGGAGGAAAGGGAGAGTCTTCTCTGTGGACAGAGACTGTGGAGGACTTTTCATTCATTCCCACTAAATGGGCCAGTGTAAGCCTTTGGGATTAAATATCTTTAGCCTGATTCCAGTGTTGAAAAGACTACCATACCCAGCTAAACAAAAGACTAATTTTTAGAAGAATTGTATTTAAGGCTCAAATGATCAGTGTTTCCAACAGTGAGAAAAACTGGAACTTTTTCTCTTGTCTGGTAGACTACTAAAAAAGAGATTTGCTGCTTTGGTAGTTTAGAATATTAGACAACTTTTAAAGTGTCTTAAAGAGGTATTAATGATCTCCATTTGAAATCTTCGAAAAAAAATAATACAGTTTTATTGTACATTATGTATTTAGTAGATCTTGGAAGAGATATATACATCACAAGCTTAATTATTCATCTAGAGAATCAGAAGACTTGATGGGGAACCTACGTATTTTCTGTACATTCATCTCCTTCTCTTTTACGTGACATTTTTCAGTTGTATATTTCACATAGCCATACCTTGCACAAGCAATTTTTTGTCCTGTACAGGCATAGCTCAGCATGTAAAGATACAAGAAATATTTAGGAATTGGATTATCTGAGCAACCAACAATGCTAAGTAGAATGTATGTGCTTTCTAACTGATGTCTGAATGTAATAAAGAGAGTTTAAAAGATAAAAATGCCCAACACCTAAATTTTATTTATTTGATAAAATATTTTAAAATAATTACCAAAACAACAACAACAACAACAAAAATTCCTTCATAGTAAAGTTGCCATTATGTAAATCCTCTATTTAATAAACAGGCAGAGTCTGATTTTGCATTTCAAGCAAATAATTCAAATAGTTCACCTCAATAGTGACAAATAGTTCATCTCATAAATTAGGACATATAAAGGACAAGAACAGATAGAAAGTTATTTATTTATTTATTTATTTATTTATTTATTTATTTATTTATTTATTTTAGACTTTGAGCAATATTGCCGGTATTCAGGCTTTATTGATTCATTCATTCATTATGTCCAAAAATCAGACATGCAATCTTTGTGTCTTATGTGTTGGGTTATTTCATCCATATAAAGTAAATGGACCATAAGTTTAACTTTAAAAATGATTCATTATCATATGAATTAATGCTTGATTTAAATTTTGGACATAATATTCAGCCAGAGAGAAAAACATTGACATTGGGCACCTACTTTGTTAAAAAATTAACAGGAACACATTGCCCAAGTGCTAGGTTGTTTTGATTTAAAACCTAAAGAAATTAGTGGCCTAAATTTGATTTAGTAAATTCAAGCAACTGTTTAAGAAGATAAATCAGAACCATATTCTGCTGCATTTAACCTTTCTGTTTCTACATGACTCAATGCATGAACAATATCAGTGCTATCAATGTTACTGTTTATATAATAAAATGTTATTGAATCACAATTAAGTACTGCCACTGAGCTCCCTAAGAGAGTTATTTTAAGAATAGATTGTTATCTAGCTTCCATTACTTCTGAGGCAAAACTGCTAAACTTGCATACATGCAATCATTTATGCATGCTAGTAAATGGTATTACAACTAAAATAATCATAATTCTCATAAATTTTAAAATCTAGGAAACTGAAAGTTTGTAGTTGTTTAATCTGTACAGCAGCTAAGCACCACATAGCCATTTGCTCAAATTCCTCCCTCCCTCTGTGGGATGGTGGAGAGAAAAAAACAAACAAACAAACAAACAAAAAACACTTGTAGGTTGAGATAGAGACAGTTTATTAAGATGGAAAAGAAAGAAAAAATAATAATAACAAGGATATTAGTACTACATTAATAATTTGTACAAAACAAGTGATGCATAATGCAATTGCTCACAACCTGCTGACTGATGCCTAGTCTATTCCTGAGCAGCCGGTGCCCCCACCCCGGCCAGCCACTCCATATTAATTGTTCAGCATGACATCATACGGTATGGAATACTCCTTTGGACAGTTTGGGTCAGCTGTCCTGGGTCTGTCCCCTCCCAGCTCCTGATGCACCCCCAGCCTGCCCACTGGTAAAACAGAGTGAAAAGCTGAAAAGTCCTTGGCTTAGTGTAAGCACTGCTCTGCAACAATTAAAGCATCAGAGTGGTATCAACATTATTCTCATCCTAAATCCCAAACACAGCACCCTACCAGCTACTAGGAGGAAAATTAATTCTCCCCTAGCCAAAACCAGGACAAAGATATAATCACATATTACATACGTATATTATAATGTATTGGGTTTATGTGGCAAAGTTTTGGTAGTGGGGGGTTGTAGAGGTGGCTTCTGTGAGAAGAATCCAGAAGCTGTACCATGTTAGATAAGGGGCCCACTGCTGGCCAGATCCAAGCCAAGAAGCAATGTTGTTTGTACCCTCTTTGAGATCAGATTTAAGAAAAAGAAGGAAAAGGAAAAAAAAATAAAAAAAATAAAAAAGCTGCTGTACAACAGCATCTGAGAGAGTGAGGAATGAGAAAGAGCCTTGCAGATGCCAAGAGCAGTGAAGAAGGAGGTGCTCCAGGCATGCAGCAGCAGAAGTTTTCCTGAGGCCTGTGGAGAGTACAGTGGTGGATCAGGCTGTCCCCCTGCAGCCCATGGGTCCCACATGGAGCAGATATCCACGCTGCCGACCATGGAGGAGCCCCCGGTGGAGCAGGTGGATGTGGCCTGGAGGAGGCTGCAGCACATGGAGAGCCCACACAGGAGCAGGCCCCAGGCCGGAGCTGCAGCCCATGGAGAGGAGCCCACGCAAGAGCAGGAGGTCTGGGGGGAGCTGCTGCCCACCTGTGGGGGACCCGTGCTGGAGCAGTTTGCTCCTGATGGATGGACCCTGTGGTACGGACCCATGTTGGAGCACTTCTTGAAGGGCTGCTGCCTGTGGGAAGCCCATGTAGGATCAGTTCGGGAAAGAGGGCATCATGTTGGGGGTCCTCACGTGGAGCAGGGGCAGGGAGTGACTGAGAAGGAGCGGTGGAGGATCAGCGCTAAGGACTGAGCACAGCCCCTACTTCCTGTTCTCCTGTGCCACCTGCGGGGAGGACGTGGAAGAGGGTGGATGGGGGGAAGGTGTTTTGGGTTTCTTTCCTTTGTTTCTCACTTTCCTGGCTTGCTAGTTATAGGTAATAAATTTTACTAATCTCCCTACTCTGAGTCTGTTGTGCCCTTCATGATAATTGTTGAGCAATCTCCTGTCTTCATCTCAACCCTAGTGCCCTTTTCATTGTATTTTCTCCCCCTTTCCCTTTGAGGAGGGGGAGTAAGAGAGCATCTGTGGTGGAACTCAGCTGCCCACCTGAATAAAACCACCACCACCACCACCTACTCACCCGCTCCCACCCCCCACCCCCCCCACCCCCCAACACACAAATACATACCACACAGAGCAATATTATCTGAGAGTAAGGTTGTCTTGGGACAGAAAAATTGTGAAATCTTCAATGAGTAAGACCATTACATAAACTGTTTTGAGACCAGGAGTCACAGTATGGTTACCTCAGACTTTGAGGACTGGATTTTATTTTCAAATATAGTATATGAAGAGAGAACAGAATTTGCTCAAAGATGAGTGGATCAAAGCTAAGGAAATGGCTGAGAAACAATGAATGACTGGAGCAAAAAGGTGATGTAATCAAGAAGGAACTATTGGGGTTTGAAGATGAGTGTAACCTTGGCAACATTTTACTATTTTTGGAAAAAGAGTAATGCCCCCAAGCTTTTATGACACCTCTCTATAAGTCATCTTTCAGTGAATTATATTTTCAGAAAAGGCAAACTACCTGGAACAAACTGCAAAGCATGACTCCCTCCTCTGTTGAACCTCTATGACTGAAGCACTTCACAGCCTCAAATGATACAAATGATACTCAAATGAACTACCAGTTCAATGGAGTATCTGCTGAAGAAACTTAGGATGGTGAGATGTAAAGCTGGCCCCAAGGTAGACACAATTACTTCATTTCCTTCTCATTCCTCTTCCTCTTCCACTTCCTCATATTATTATTATTATTATTATTATTATTATTATTACTATGAAAGAAGCAAGGAAGGAAACTAAATTTAATTATTGAGACAGAGAAGTTTCATGCATTGCTTGAACCATAAGAATTGACTGTTAATTTTTTACTGTCCTTGTAGATCTGCCTTTTTTTACAACCTTTAAGGAGACCAGAGAGGCTAGCACGTTCTTAGTGTTATAAGAAAATACTGTCACTGAGTTGTGACTTGCTGACCTCTCAGCAGAAGTGATGCAATCAGCAGTGTGAGCTGGTTATAGTCAGACAAATGGTTGTGATTAATTTGCTTCAGCTCTGTTGGTTTCTGCCCCCTCCAGTGGAAATGACTGCTCTTTCTGATGTGATGCAAACTGACCTGCTTCATGTTGAAACAGGCCAGTTGTGTTCACACTGTCAGCACTGCACTCCAGGAGAGGTATGGAGAGTAACTTCTGAATGGCTGAGAAGAGGAACCAAGGGTGATGGCTTCCTCAATATTTTTAAATATATCACAAAAAATTGTCAGGCACTGGCATCTCACCAGGATACGAGCCTTGACTTTCTTGAAGTCATCAGAGTTTTGCTGCTGTGTGTCGCAAGGATTTGCCTAGGCATGCTCCTGTGCAGCCATTTCTTTTCTCTGTATGAACTATAAATCACTCAACCGGAAAGATCTCTTCAGAGAAGTGTAATCCATTCACATGGAAATTCGCTCAGAAGTATTAATTGCAAAGTAGCAGCAACACCTTAAATCATCAAGTTACAACTTGGAATCCCACTCTAATTACTCATTAATACATGTAGATTAAATTGTGAAACAAAACTGATATATCAGGTTGGCTAAGGTGATGAAAAAACAAGAATTGTTTTACTACACCTGCTGGAACAAAATGAGCTTCATAAACATAAACATAGATAAGGCCTTCTTCCCATATTTTCTCTCATCCCTTCCTTCACTCCCTAATATTTGCTAGTAGTTTCAGGTGTTATAACATAACACAAATTTTCATTATATGTTGAAATAAAAAGCACAAGTTTAATATCCAGGAAAAAAAGCATCATGATTTAGTATTGTTTTTCTGATGCATTTAGGAAAATAATAATAATAATAAAATCATAAAACAGTTTACAAATATTACTGACAGCAATTTAAATTCTAAATCCCCATACCTTTCAATGAAAGCCTGAGCAGGAAAAACATGAATCGGGAGAAGTTTGTTTCACTGCGTGATTGTTTTGTTTTAATCCTGACAGGCAGCTAAGTACCACAGAGCTGCTTGCTCACTCTCCCCAGATAGGATGGGGGAAAGAATCGGGAAGGTAGAAGTGTGAGAACCCATGACCTGAGATAAAGACAGTTTACAAGGTAAAGCAAAAGCCATGTGCACGAGTGAAGCAAAGAAAGGAATTCATTTGCTACTTCCCATCATCAGGCAAGTGTTAAGCCACTTCGAGGATAGCAGGGCATGCATAACAGTTTCTTGGGAAGACAAACACCATCACTCCAAACATCCCCCTCTTCCTCCTTCTTCACCCCAGCTTTTATTGTTCAGCACAAAATCACATGGTACGGGACATCCCTCTGGCCAGTCTGGGCCAGGTGTCCTGGCTGTGTCCCCTCCTAGCTCCTGGTGCACCCCCAGCCTCCTCACTGGCAGGGCAGCACCAGAAACTGAAAAGTCCTTCGTTCTGTGTGAGCATTGCTCTGCAACAACTGAAATATCATTGTGTTATCACCACTGTTTTCATCAAAAATCCAACATACAGTATTGTGTGAGTCTCTGCAAACGTTAACTCTATCCCACCCAAAACTATGACAATGACTGACTTTGTATTCCATATTTACAATTCTATTATGTGCGGTCTGATTTCTTATTTGCATATCAGAAGTAAGCTTGAACTCTCACTTAATTTTAAAGTGTTCGTTTTGGGGCTATAATTGGAAGTGGATTTGTATCCCCAGTAAGGCTTTTCTTATCATTCATTTGGGTAGAAATTTGCATTTTTCTCTCTTTTCTTCAGTATTGTAAACAGGGTAGATAACTGATGTGAGGTTAAAGAACATCTGAAAAGCTTAAAAGATTGTATTTCATGAGATAAATGTATCTTGTACTGATACAGAGTGTTTAAGAAGGAAAACACACCACATAGACACAATTTGAATGAAGAAAGGCATTTCAAAATGTTTTGAGTTACTTTTTTTTCTTTTTTCTTTTTCTCTGTTGTACCAGTAGGAACAGTTGCTCCATTGTTTTGGCTTGGACCCTTTCACTTTCAGAACTGAAGTTTACACAGTCAGTACCTATGGCATTAGTATTAAATTTTCTTAGAGCTCATAACAACAACAGCAAGTGGATGAGAGTGATTAACTGATCACTCTTTGAGTAAACAGATGTGACCAAAGTCACTTAATGGAATGGATTGTTTGTGGATGTTTGCAAGGCAGCTCTAAAAGCATTACTATTAGTCCTGGGAGAGAATGAGCAGGGCACAACATTGAATGAGTGGCTGCTGAGAAGCAGATCACTGTGGGGAGAAAGGAAGATGAGAAGGTTTAAGCTACAGCTGTGGTTTTCACCCCTTACTCTCTACCTTATTGTTCCTGTATCTGCCATAATCCGCAGTTCATACCAGTGGAGTACTTCACATTCTCCACCTAGTTACATCAGTGCTCCCGAGTTACCTCCGGTGGGCTTCCACCATGTTTACTGAGGCTATGTAGCTAAGAGAAAAAATAAATAAAAAAAAAAAAAAAACTTGTACTTGTTTAGATCAAATTCTGATATCCCACTGGTGCTAGATGAACAGAGGGAAAAATAATAAATAAATAAATAAATAAAAATAAATAAAAAAGAAAAAAAAAAGGAAAAAAGCTCAAGAATCATTGCTGTCAATTTTAGGAAGAATACTGTGGCATTTCCATCGTAGGATAACAGTAACAAAAGCTGCCTTGGTGCTTAAGTCTTCTTTTTGAAATGAATGAAGCTATTGTGGATTTTCACAATATTAGAGCAGGGATATTTCTCTCTCTATCAATTCTCCCTCATGCTACTCCTCTTAGTTTTATCCATTGTTGTTGCTCTTGACTCAGTCACTTGGAGACCCCCAAGGCTCCAATCTTCTGCTAAACTAAATGGGCAGAAATGTTTTCTCCTCCAGTGGACAGGAAAAGTTGACAGCAAAAAGAGTAAGTTAGGACAGTGGAACAGCAGAGGGCATTTAATGTTCCTATGATGCTGGAGAAATGAAACGAAACTGAAATGAGCATTTGAAAAAAGTATATTAACTGTGTGGGAAGAAGTGAAAATATGAGGAAGATCAGAAGGAAAGAAAGATTCCAACATGTCTGTAACTGTACGGTCCTCATGTTTTATTTCTACACGCACGTTATTAAAAAATCCTGCTTTAAAAAGTGAATAAAAGTTAGTATACAAGTAACTACTAAAGAATGTACCAAGGATACAAGTGTAAAAATAAAATAAAATATAATAAAAAATATAATAAAAAATAAATAAAATAAAACAAAACAAAATAAAATAAAATAAATAAAAAATATAAAATAAAATAAACAAAATAAAATAACATTATGGCTTGTAATCCAATTAGCCATTCTTTAAATAGATAAAGCAAATGTATAGCAAAATGCATTGACTGCTCATAGCCTATAAAACCTAGCTATATGTGCACACAGTAACAAAAATGCAGAAGCTCCATTAGCCAGTTCGGCTATTTCAAAATCTACATTAAAAGATTTTCAAAAAAAAAAAAAAGGAGAAAGAAAAAAGAAAAAGAAAAAAAAGAGAAAGAAAAAGAGAAAGAAAAAGAGAAAGAGAAAGAAAAAAGAAAAAGAGAAAGAGAAAGAGAAAGAGAAAGAGAAAGAGAAAGAGAAAGAGAAAGAGAAAGAGAAAGAGAAAGAGAAAGAGAAAGAGAAAGAGAAAGAGAAAGAGAAAGAGAAAGAGAAAAAGAAAAAGAAAAAGAAAAAGAAAAAGAAAAAGAAAAAGAAAAAGAAAAAGAAAAAGAAAAAGAAAAAGAAAAAGAAAAAGAAAAAGAAAAAGAAAAAGAAAAAGAAAAAGAAAAAGAAAAAGAAAAAGAAAAAGAAAAAGAAAAAGAAAAAGAAAAAGAAAAAGAAAAAAAAAGAAAAAGAAAAAGAAAAAGAAAAAGAAAAAGAAAAAGAAAAAGAAAAAGAAAAAGAAAAAGAAAAAGAAAAAGAAAAAGAAAAAGAAAAAGAAAAAGAAAAAGAAAAAGAAAAAGAAAAAGAAAAAGAAAAAGAAAAAGAAAAAGAAAAAGAAAAAGAAAAAGAAAAAGAAAAAGAAAAAGAAAAAGAAAAAGAAAAAGAAAAAGAAAAAGAAAAAGAAAAAGAAAAAGAAAAAGAAAAAGAAAGAAAGAAATATTTGTAGCAAAGATGTGTTAATTTAGATCCTCATAAAGAATAATTTAAATGCCCAACACAATATGACTGAGGAGTTTAGAGCACCTGGATAGGTTGCTGTTCTAGCGCTGTAAATCTGCAAAAGATCAATATAAAAACTGGTAAAGAGAAAATGTTTTTTTTTTTCTACCATGCTCTTTGCTAATGGCTCGTACTTAAGTACTGTGGTGCAAGGACAATATCTTTGTGACATGTGCTGTGAACTGTGTGTCTCCCACTTCTCTCAAGTGAGAATCTGTAGCTGTTTTGAAGGACAATTATTATGTTTATTTCCATTCATACTTTTGTTGTTGTTGTTGAAGTATCTCACCGTCTAATTAGTCACTGAATTTCAAATATAATTTTGGCAAATTTCATTTTCTGCTATCTGGTTATTTTTACCCAAATGATTTAACAGTTTCATCTATTTCTTAGATGCAAGCAAATTATCTTATTTTGGGATATATCTGGCAAATTAGCTGCTCCATGCTAAGCCTTTGCTAAGCCTTTATTATCTGTCACTGAGTCTGCTTTATTTGATTTTGGATATGTGTGTGGACTTGTAATTGCTTGTCAGAGGCTTCAATTGACTCCTTGAAACTATGCCTGAACTTGCTGTATTTATTTTTAAACCCTCACCTGGCTTTTCCTGATATCTACCGCAATTGAGCTGTGATTGAAACTGTTGCTTATGTTTTGCTTGCACATAGATAAGCTTTAGAAAGTATGGCCAAGTGTTGTTTGATTTTCAGATCATCTGCTACTGTACATAAAAATTATTCCTAGAGTTTGCCTGTTCCTTCTACAAAAAGAGTAAGCTTCATAGACTAAGCACTGCTAGATGGAACATACCAAAAGACAATACTTGACATATTGTGGTTACTTTGTACAAAACTCAGCTAACACTACGGATTCTCACCATCAATGTTGTATAAACTTTGAATTTTCATTTTGTAGCTTAGGCTAAATGGATATTTTTATTCTTTTTGTTTCTTTGTTTTTCTTTATTTCTAGGGATTTCTGCTGCTGTTTCTAGCACAATATTGTCACTTCACATGACAAAGAGCTTTTTATGTACTGAACTCCACAGAATCACAAAAATAAATGGAGTTAATGGACTTTGATTTTGTCAACTTTATAGTTTCTTGAAATGCTTTCATATCTTGTAAAAATATTCACTTTTTTAGTCTTTTTGTGACTCAAATTAATAAAATATATTTTTATTATTAAGAATTCTGTCCATTACTATAGTACAGTTTTAGTACCATGCTCAGGATTTGTGCTCTGATTGAATATCCCATTACATCTGTCATCTTGCTGCAGTAAAGATCACTTGAGGGACTCAGCTGAAGCTCCAATAATATATAAAAGGAAAGAATCTGTAAGTTATTCTTACAGAAGGCTCCATGCTAACTCAAAGAGGGAAGAACTAGGTGATTAGGCTAAAAAGAGATGTGGATTTCTAGCTCCCATACTAAAATACAGAGTTTTGCCTTATGACCCTGTTATTTCTGAGAAAGGTTGTGTACTTTAAAGTATAACGAACACACCCTATTAAAAAGGGATGAAAAACTTTACTTTCTTTTAAAGCATAGCTGGAATTAATAGTCAGGAATTTACTCCTGGGAAAATATTCCCAGACAGTACACTAATTCCTGCTTCTCAAACGAGTGGTCCAAACTTCTCCCCTTTCCTGCAGGGGAACCTCAAGGGATATTCTTATTCTATGTTTTCATTCATATATATAGATCAATAAATATAAGTTATTACAGGTATATCTGGTACAGATAGAGATAAATATAAAAACGTTTGTGTGTGTCTGTGCATGTGTGTGCGTGTATGAAAGCTACTTCAGTAAGTTAGCTACTTCAATAAGTTAGAGGAAGTTGTTTTTATGACTTCACAATGTATGGCATGACAGTACAGCTGATATCACAGCCACTTACCTATTATAAATGTAACACATTATTTAAAACATGGATGTATTCCTTTTATTTAATTATTAACCTAAACTAAATTTTTTCGCACTTAATTTCAAATCCTTCTCTAAGTTTAATCCTGACCTAGGCCTCTTTGTTGCCTTCTGATGAATCTTGAATGCACTGCTTAACCCTGCAATTAAAACAAAACAAACCAAACAACCAACCAACCAAACAAAAAAAAAACCTGAGATCTGAAAATTGGTTCCCTAAAGAATAACTCAATAAATCCATTACATAAGGGTAATGCTGCTGTTTCACTTCACTAAATAGCAAGTAATATTAAGGCAATTATCACTTGAACAGGTGTTTCCAGGAATAACTATTAGTATGCCTTCTGGTATTTCAAACATACAAGTGCATTTTAAACCAAATAAAAATCAGATTTGTTAATGTATTTTAAATAATGTTATATATGTTTTCTATGTGTGTTTCCAAATATGCTCAAATCTTTCAATCCTAAGATTTTACAGGATGTTTTGAGTGCATACATGATGGAAATGGCATTCCAAAATCACAGCTTTTTCTTGATATTTTTAATTGGAGTGTTGTGATATACAATTTCCTTTTTAGAGTTCCTTGGTTAGGAAATGCACTAGGAAGCACCTCTAAAGCAATCAAGGGTTTAATGCATACCCTAATGCCCCAGCAACATTAATAGTGTTTAGTGATGCAGCACATCTGCTGTTCAGCAAAACAGAAAGAAGCTGCCCAGCAAGAAGCTGCCCAGTTTTTTTTTTTTTTTTTTTTTTTTCCTTTGGGGCGGGGGGGAGGAGGTAAAGGGAGGAGTGTTGCACTAAGGGCTGAATCAGAGGTGAAAGGTGAAATGGAATGATTATTTTGATTACACCCAGCCTTATAAGGTGAAGTTATGGATCCTGAAAAAAATGGTGATGTAGAAAATATCTTTGGAAAATTATGTACTAGCCAGACCGCTTATTCTCAGAGTACTTGGCCTCCTGACTTGGAAGTCTGGGATGGGGAGCAGAATAAACCCCCCACAATTCAGGTGGAAACAGTTAGAGACTTGCTACTCCACCTCACTGTCACAAGTCCGTGGGACCAGATGGGATCTATCCGATGGTGCTGAGGGAGCTGGCGGATGTAATTGCTGGGCCACTTTCCATCATCTATCAGTGGTCTTGGTCATCTAGAGAGGTCCCAGATAACTGGAGACTTGCTAATGTGACGCCCATCTATACGAAGGGTTGTAAGGAGGACCTGGAGAACTACAGGCCTGTCAGCCTGACCTCAGTGCCAAGAAAGGTGGTGGAACAGTTCATCTTGAATGTAATCATGCAGCATATGTGGGACAACCTGGAATCAGGCCCAGTCAGCATGGCTTCATGAAAGGCAAATCCTGCCTGACCAATCTCATCTCCTTCTATGACCGGGTGACCCATCTGGTGGATGAGAGAAAGACTTCAGCAAGGCCTTTGACATCGTCTCCCATAGTATTCTCCTGGAGAAGCTGGCAGCCCATGGCTTGGACAAGTACACTCTTTGGTGGGTTAAAAAATGGCCAGGCCTAGAGAGTAGTGGGGAACAGAGTGAAATCCAGCTGATGACTGGTCACCAGTTGTGTTCCCAGGGGTCGCTATTGAATCCCATCCTCTATAATATCTTTATTGACGATTTGGATGAGGGAAATGAGGGCACCCTCAGCAAGTTTGTAGATGACATCAAGTAGGGGGAAGGTGTCAATCTGCCATAAGGTATGAATCATAGGGTATGAAACATTAAGGTTGGAAAAGACCTTCAAGATCATCTGGTCCAGCCATCCCCCTACTACCAATGTCACCCACAAAACCATGTCCCCAGTCACCATGTCCAAATTTTTCTTGAACACCCCCAGGGACGGTGATGCCACCACTTCCTTGAGCAACAAGTTCCAATGCCTGACTACTCTTTCTGAGAAGAAATGTCTCCTAATTTCCAACCTAAACCTCCCCTGGCACAACTTGAGCCCATTTCCTCTAGTCATATCACTAGCCCCGCCCCCCCCCCCCCCCCCCCCCCGCCATGCCCCTTCATCCTATTCTACCTCTTGCCCCCAAGCGCAGCACAGGGGAACAGGGAATGGGGGCTGCAGTCAGTCCCTGATGCTTCATCTCCACCTCTCCTTCACATTCACTCTATGCCCCTGCTCCACATGGTGTCCCTCCCATGAGATGCCATCCTTCCCGAACTGAGCCTGCGGGGGCTGCCCACAGGCAGCAACTCTTCAAGAACTGCTCCCACATGGCTCCATAGCATGAGGTCCATCCATCCCCCAGGAGCAAACTGCTCCAGCACGGGTCCCCCACATATGGGCAGCAGCTCCCCCCATTTCCCCTGCTCCTGCATGGGCTCCTCTCCACAGGCTGCAGCTCTGGCCTGGGGCCTGCTCCTGCGGGGGCTCTCCATGGGCCACAGCCTCCTCCAGGCCACATCTACCTGCTCTACCGGGGGCTCCTCCACGGGCTGCAGTGTGGAGATCTGCTCCAAGTGGGACCCATGGGCTGCAGGAGGACAGCCTGCTCCACCATTGGATCTCCACAGGCCTCAGGGGAACTGCTGCTGCATGCCTGAAGCACCTCCTGCCCTCCTTCTGCACTGACCTTGGGGGCTGTGGATTTGTTTCTCTCTCTCTCTCTCTCTCTCTCTCTTTTTTTTTTTTAATTCTTCTATCCCAGCTGCCATTGCACAGCAGTCTTTTCCCTTCCTTATATCTGCTGTCTTGGAGGCACACCCAGTGTCGCTCCCTGGCTTGTCTCTGGCCAGTGGCGGGTCCCTTTTGGAGCTGGCTGGAGCTAGCTCTGGTCTGACATGGAGCAGTTGCTGGGCTCTGCTCACAGAAGCCACACCTGCAGCCCCTCTGCTACCAAACCCTTGCCATATACATCCTATACAATGATAATTTTCCTTTATATAAGTCAACTATTTGTAATTTTTAATTTGCTTCCCGTCTACACTACATTCAATCCTATTATATGCATCCATCTACACTACATTCAATCCTATTATATGCATCCTTCTTTCTAACACAGCATTTATAATATACTTGACCTCCTAAAACGTGTATATATAAATGATCCATCTATTCTCTAAGCATTTATGTATATTTTTACCATGAGAATTTATTTGTAACTTTCTTCTGCCTAGTAGGTGACATGCATACAAAGATTAACTTATTGTAATATAATTGAATCCTTTTAACAGCTTATAAAAATAACTTAAACCAGAAGATACATTTATTGAACAGTTATTTCTTATCAGAAATGCCAAGAAATCACGACTTATGCCTGACAGGACTAGGTTTTTGTTGTTTTTATTTTATTTTATGTTATTTTTAAGTAAATCTAGTGTTACATATCATCAATTATATTGTTATTGTTAATTCCAATCCATGTAAAAGAAATGTTGCCTATGTAGATTATGTATCTGTGTTGTATATTACTTACTTGAAAAGAAAAATTATGGCAAAAAGAGGGAATGACAAATAATAACGCTTTTATTAATTACTGAGAAAAAAATAATATCTATATGAAGTAAGCAACCTATAAAAAGGTATTTTTAAACAGTTGAAACATTAAACATATTTTGGAAGTGTAAACCCAATAAATGTTTCTTAAATGTGTTCTCATCTGTCTGTTTGTAGATTCAGAAAAAACACTAGATCAGTTCAGTGAAAAGCTCTGCTCATTCCACTGTTGTAGATTAACTTCTTGACAAGTGAGACTGACAAAGCAGTGAAAAATGAGATGATATATATGATTTTTTAAAGAATTAAAACTGAATATAATTACTGGTGATTGTTGGAATTCACTATTCCTGCATAGAAAGAGATAAAAAGGAACCTATTGAAATAAAATTCTCAATCCAGATTCTGTCTCTAATAATGGAACAAGCAATTGATACTTGTAAAGTTTTTAAAGGACAAGAAACAAAAAACAAACAAACAAACAAACAAACAAAAAAACAAAAAGAATTGATGGGCCATGTGATGCACCTAATGCTATGTAAAATTGGAATGGTCATTTAATAGCAAATCAAGGTCAGTGGGTCCTATAAAATATATGCAAAAACTATTTGATGTTTAAAGTATTTGTCAAATAGTGAATATTGTTCTGGTAAATAAATACTGAATAAGAACTTTTCTGAATGGTAAAATATTCATGGGGAGAATGCAATATCTTTTTCATAGCTGAATTAATTAAAGAAGCAGAGGAAGAATACATATATATTACCTAATGTGTAATTCATTATCATACACAGAAAATTTCAAGGTGAAAAATGCATTTTTCAGGGGAAGTACTTGATGTCTGTATTAACCCATATAAGTACTGAGTACATAGAATTTAAGATATGTTTGATTCCATTGGAACAAGTAGATATTTTTCATGGCTTTTTTAACAATGGCCTATCATCATCATCATCATCATCACCATCATCATCATCATCATTACAATCACAGCGTAACTATATAATGTTTACTTTACTTTCAACCATATCTTTGCAGGAAAAACTTTTTTTCTTTTTTCTTAAAGTAATAATATTACTCTTTCAGCACTCAGTGGGCAGACATATTTTTCAACATTCCTCTTTTAATTAACTTGTCTTACAAACAAAACCTACCAGATGAGCGCAATTTATCCACAGCATGTACTTTGAGCTAGGAGGCAGATAATTATTGCTCACTGCAGAAATAATGTTATTCTACTTGCTCGTGTAAAACAAACTTTAAATGTCATTTTACAGTGATAAAGATTACACGGCACAGTACCATCTTAAGATATAGCAATTACACAGAGGAACTTCTCATTAACCTAAAGGTCAGAGGTGAGAGATTATCACCAATTCTTGCTAATACAAACTTAAATTGGTTTAAGCTAAATGTAATGATCTAATAATCATGAAAATGGGGACTATAAAAACCTAATAGCTATTGTGGTACATTTTCAAACAGAATCATATAATCTGTTAACACAACAAGAGCTATGTCACTTCCAGCTCTTGCTTACTCTTCCTGTTAGCTATTTCTTGTTGTATATTTCAGGAAGAATCATAGCACATAAAGTAGCTGCTCCATGGTACAGGCTAAAATTACCTTTTTTAATAAACTAGTGGCAGCTTTGTAACATTAAAATGTATTGTTTCGATTAAAAGAAACAACCACAAAGTAATCTTTAAACATTAAGAGAAAATTGCATTTTCAAACACAAGTGCTTCAATAGCTCTAAACATATTTACTTCATAACATTTAACGGTGTATAGAATGCAGAAAAAAAAAAAAAGGCAAGACAGCAGTTTACTTGTTTTAAATTTTAAGTTAAAACATGCTGTGTTTGAAGTTCTGAAGATCCTTTTCAGTGCAATACAGATAATCTATTACATCACAAGTTGATCTTCCCTTCCCTTCCCTTCCCTTCCCTTCCCTTCCCTTCCCTTCCCTTCCCTTCCCTTCCCTTCCCTTCCCTTCCCTTCCCTTCCCTTCCCTTCCCTTCCCTTCCCTTCCCTTCCCTTCCCTTCCCTTCCCTTCCCTTCCCTTCCCTTCCCTTCCCTTCCCTTCCCTTCCCTTCCCTTCCCTTCCCTTCCCTTCCCTTCCCTTCCCTTCCCTTCCCTTCCCTTCCCTTCCCTTCCCTTCCCTTCCCTTCCCTTCCCTTCCCTTCCCTTCCCTTCCCTTCCCTTCCCTTCCCTTCCCTTCCCTTCCCTTCCCTTCCCTTCCCTTCCCTTCCCTTCCCTTCCCTTCCCTTCCCTTCCCTTCCCTTCCCTTCCCTTCCCTTCCCTTCCCTTCCCTTCCCTTCCCTTCCCTTCCCTTCCCTTCCCTTCCCTTCCCTTCCCTGACCTTCCCTTCCCTTCCCTTCCCTTCCCTTCCCTTCCCTTCCCTTCCCTTCCCTTCCCTTCCCTTCCCTTCCCTTCCCTTCCCTTCCCTTCCCTTCCCTTCCCTTCCCTTCCCTTCCCTTCCCTTCCCTTCCCTTCCCTTCCCTTCCCTTCCCTTCCCTTCCCTTCCCTTCCCTTCCCTTCCCTTCCCTTCCCTTCCCTTCCCTTCCCTTCCCTTCCCTTCCCTTCCCTTCCCTTCCCTTCCCTTCCCTTCCCTTCCCTTCCCTTCCCTTCCCTTCCCTTCCCTTCCCTTCCCTTCCCTTCCCTTCCCTTCCCTTCCCTGACCTTCCCTGACCTTCCCTGACCTTCCCTGACCTTCCCTTCCCTGACCTTCCCTGACCTTCCCTGACCTTCCCTGACCTTCCCTGACCTTCCCTGACCTTCCCTGACCTTCCCTGACCTTCCCTGACCTTCCCTTCCCTTCCCTGACCTTCCCTGACCTTCCCTTCCCTTCCCTTCCCTTCCCTTCCCTTCCCTTCCCTTCCCTTCCCTTCCCTTCCCTTCCCTTCCCTTCCCTTCCCTTCCCTTCCCTTCCCTTCCCTTCCCTTCCCTTCCCTTCCCTTCCCTTCCCTTCCCTTCCCTTCCCTTCCCTTCCCTTCCCTTCCCTTCCCTTCCCTTCCCTTCCCTTCCCTTCCCTTCCCTTCCCTTCCCTTCCCTTCCCTTCCCTTCCCTTCCCTTCCCTTCCCTTCCCTTCCCTTCCCTTCCCTTCCCTTCCCTTCCCTGACCTTCCCTGACCTTCCCTGACCTTCCCTGACCTTCCCTGACCTTCCCTTCCCTTCCCTGACCTTCCCTTCCCTTCCCTGACCTTCCCTGACCTTCCCTTCCCTTCCCTTCCCTTCCCTTCCCTTCCCTTCCCTTCCCTTCCCTTCCCTTCCCTGACCTTCCCTTCCCTGACCTTCCCTTCCCTGACCTTCCCTTCCCTTCCCTTCCCTTCCCTGACCTTCCCTTCCCTGACCTTCCCTTCCCTTCCCTTCCCTTCCCTTCCCTTCCCTTCCCTTCCCTTCCCTTCCCTTCCCTTCCCTTCCCTTCCCTTCCCTTCCCTTCCCTTCCCTTCCCTTCCCTTCCCTTCCCTTCCCTTCCCTTCCCTTCCCTTCCCTTCCCTTCCCTTCCCTTCCCTTCCCTTCCCTTCCCTTCCCTTCCCTTCCCTTCCCTTCCCTTCCCTTCCCTTCCCTTCCCTTCCCTTCCCTTCCCTTCCCTTCCCTTCCCTTCCCTTCCCTTCCCTTCCCTTCCCTTCCCTTCCCTTCCCTTCCCTTCCCTTCCCTTCCCTTCCCTTCCCTTCCCTTCCCTGACCTTCCCTGACCTTCCCTGACCTTCCCTGACCTTCCCTGACCTTCCTTTCCCTGACCTTCCCTTCCCTTCCCTTCCCTTCCCTTCCCTTCCCTTCCCTTCCCTTCCCTTCCCTTCCCTTCCCTTCCCTTCCCTTCCCTTCCCTTCCCTTCCCTTCCCTTCCCTTCCCTTCCCTTCCCTTCCCTTCCCTTCCCTTCCCTTCCCTTCCCTTCCCTTCCCTTCCCTTCCCTTCCCTTCCCTTCCCTTCCCTTCCCTTCCCTTCCCTTCCCTTCCCTTCCCTTCCCTTCCCTTCCCTTCCCTTCCCTTCCCTTCCCTTCCCTTCCCTTCCCTTCCCTGACCTTCCCTGACCTTCCCTGACCTTCCCTTACCTTCCCTTCCCTTCCCTGACCTTCCCTGACCTTCCCTGACCTTCCCTGACCTTCCCTGACCTTCCCTGACCTTCCCTGACCTTCCCTGACCTTCCCTTCCCTGACCTTCCCTTCCCTGACCTTCCCTTCCCTGACCTTCCCTGACCTTCCCTGACCTTCCCTGACCTTCCCTGACCTTCCCTGACCTTCCCTTCCCTGACCTTCCCTGACCTTCCCTGACCTTCCCTTCCCTGACCTTCCCTGACCTTCCCTGACCTTCCCTGACCTTCCCTGACCTTCCCTGACCTTCCCTTCCCTGACCTTCCCTGACCTTCCCTGACCTTCCCTTCCCTGACCTTCCCTGACCTTCCCTGACCTTCCCTGACCTTCCCTGACCTTCCCTGACCTTCCCTTCCCTGACCTTCCCTGACCTTCCCTTCCCTGACCTTCCCTGACCTTCCCTGACCTTCCCTGACCTTCCCTGACCTTCCCTGACCTTCCCTTCCCTGACCTTCCCTTCCCTGACCTTCCCTGACCTTCCCTGACCTTCCCTGACCTTCCCTTCCCTGACCTGACCTTCCCTGACCTTCCCTGACCTTCCCTGACCTTCCCTGACCTTCCCTGACCTTCCCTGACCTTCCCTGACCTTCCCTTCCCTGACTTTCCCTGACCTTCCGTTCCCTGACCTTCCCTTCCCTGACCTTCCCTTCCCTGACCTTCCCTGACCTTCCCTGACCTTCCCTTCCCTGACCTTCCCTGACCTTCCCTTCCTTGACCTGACCTTCCCTGACCTTCCTTTTCTTCCCCTTCCTTTTCATCCCCTTCCCCTCCATCTTATGGTACACTGGTCTTCAGTGAACTCTGACCTGTTGCCAGTTTAAGGCACAGGCTGAGTAGTGAAATTCACATGCAGACTCTTTAGGAACCCTCAGAGAAACAACTGCTGGCAGAAGTATTTTTTGAGCAGCCATGGTATATACCCATAGTAAAGCATGTTGGGCTTGACCCATGGTTTAGAAGAATCTTAAGCAGGACGTTAGGAGACACTTACTACACATGGCACATTTAAAGTCCATATGCATCTTGGATATAGTTTGCAAAATCACCCTTTAACAAATGGAAATACAGTGTTCCTTACTCTGAGAGGCTTTTTCATTATTTTATTTTTTTCCCTTTGCAAAAAGCATTGTAAGATGATTGAGCAAAATAATCATACATAATTTGTTTGCAAAATTTATATTTCTAAGAATTATAAGGTCTAACATAAAGAAATAGTACACTTGAGCTTAAATTACATGTTTTCTATAAATACTATGCATGGCCCAGAATTTTACTTCAGTGATAAATTAGACTGTGAAGGAAGGAGGCACAAGCTACCTATCAAACCCATCCAGAATATACATATCCCTGTTCCTCTTTGTGATGCAGTGTCCATGTCACAGCAAATGACACAGAAGAACCAAGAAAGTAAAACTTGTCTTCTAATTTACTCACTCATTTTCTACCTTAACTTGTGCTGAGAAAATATAGCCTTGTCCCATAGCAAACTACAATGAGTAGCGCAAGATTGTTTGGCTGGTCCTGTACTTAAGGGACACCTAATAAATCAAATAAACTTGGGATCACCCCCAGGGAACTTGGCCACCAGGCTTGCATTTGTATCACCAATCTGCACTTCCAGCTTCAGATGGTAGCCCACAGGCAGGTGCTGCCTTGTGTGTTTCATCTCTTCATCATAACCAGTAAGGGTGACTCCTTCATAACTTAGATCACAACGACAAACACCTGCTTATCAAAAATTCCCATGTTGTATTCCCAAATAAAACACACTACAATGTAACCTGTCTTTATAGAGGTGAGTGAATGAGTTTCGTTTGGAATCAGTGATATGATAAAGTCTTTGTGGTTTTTGTTTGTTTGTTTGTTTGCTTGCTTGCTTTTTCGTTTTTGTGTGTATCTGTGTGTGTGTGTATGTTGCAGAGAAGATTCAAATCTGATACACTGTACAAAGTTTTTCAAATTTTATGATTAAGTTTGGTCAGGGAAACCTGTCTGTCCATCTATCTGCTTAGCATAGATATGACATGTTTTCTAAAAGATGTTTTCCTTAATCTTCTACATTCTCTTTCCTGATTTCCTGTGTGTCTTCCCAGGGGGCTGCTTTTTTTTTTTTTTTTTTTTTTTTTTTTTCCCTCATGGAACTCACTTATTTGTTTGAGAATAACCTCTGGGGTTGAAGAAAATTGTATTTTATAATAAACACAAAAAAACTATAATCTTCAGATGCACACAAAGGATTCTTTTGACACACAGGTGAATGTATATGCTTCAAAAGTGCTTGTTCCAGATCTTTTTCTCCTGGTTCTGCAGGTATCAGCTGTTTGAAGTTATATACATAGAAAAAAAATATATATATATATATATATAAGTACATGAAAATCTCTAATATTATGTAAAGTTGTCAGATTTATGAGCTGCGGGGAAGAATGACTAGATAATATTCTCAAGTCATACCTTACAAGATTGTATATATATGAGTGGTTGATAGCTCTCAGTAGACTCAGGATGTGTTTTTTCACAAGCTTTACTTTACTTCCCTTTTTATTTTATTTTATTTTATTTTATTTTTTTTAACTGTCCCTTTAATTTACTGGGAAAAAATCTAAGGGGTTGGGTTTGGTTTGGTTTTGCTTGTTTTGTTTTGTTTTGTTTTGTTGTTTTGTTTTGGACTACAATCATCAAGAACCTCCATGCCTTTTTTTTTAATCCTGTGTACGGTACCATAATTTATGAAAATATATCATAAGCATAGCTAACTTTCTCTGTAATCCTTAGTACAATTTTCTACAGTTCTGCTCTGAAGTCAAGTCAGTCATGTAACAACTGGGATGTTATTTTAAGATAGGATCTCCTATTTTATCTCACTTGGAAGATATTTTGAAGTAATCATCCACAGTATCATTACTTCCTTGAAAATGTAAAAAATAAGAAATGTAAAAAGGAGTACAAATAATACAAATTTGAAGGCCATGGAGATAAATAAATGCATACTCAGAGCTGGCAGGGTTTATTTTTCTTGTTTATTTATATGTTACAGTCAGTATAAGAACATATACTACTCAACAGCATCCCCTTATCTGTATACTTGAAGACTCAACATTCACTGCTTCCCCTGATTTGTCCTGCAGCCACTCATTGCCAGTTTTCTTTGCTGGTTTTGATGTCTGAAGCAGCTAGAGAATGTGTCTATACTTTCATAAGTCCCTTTATTTAGAGGATGTACAAAATATACAGGAAACAAAAGAAATAAGCAATGAAGAAAGAGGTCTGAACTAGTAACCAGGATTTTTATGAAAATCTCTCTGACAGGAGAAAAATAAGTGACTAGGAAAATAATAATAATAATAATAAAAAAAGCAGTGTATGCCCAACTATGTGAGGATATTTTGGACTGCAGTAGTGTCAAAAGTTTGAAGGGGCACCTGCCTTTCTTCTCCAAGCAGTGAATGCAAACCTAAATATATGTGTGAAACATACTTAGGAATATTTAAGCCTGTGAATGTGTTATATCTTTGTTTGTTGTTGTAGTTTTTTGTTTATTTGCTTGTTTGTTGTTTTGTTTTGTTTTGTTTTTCTTTTAAGAACTGGAAAAGATTCAAGAAATTTATTCATGTGATCAATATATTCATTACAATGTTTGGAAATACACACACATACACAAACACACAATGTAAAATCTTTCAATCTCTAAGCAAAGATGATAAAAAAGATATTTAAGAGTCCTAACCTTTTGATAACGAACAAGTTTTTCCCAGAAGGTGTCATCTACAAGTCCAGAACTTGCACAGGAAAAAGCTGAGGCGCTAAGTCCACAGCAGTGAAGGAAACGATTTCTGCTAATTTTGGTTAATCAGACTCTAAATATCTTTGCTAAAGGTCTGTGGTAACATAAGAACTCAGAAATGAAGTCATGCACTTTTTCTCAGTTGTTTCTTGTATTCTCTTAAAAATTAGAGGTTTGATAGTAGAGTTCTTGTGCTGTTTGTAAATCAGGTTAATTTCTCTGAAAAAATATATATTTATTTTGCCTTTTAGAAAAAGATTTGTCTTTTTTTTGTTAGTATTTCAACAAGAAAAACAAACAAACAACAACAAAAAATGCTTTGTTTTGACAAAGGCAAGATGGCATTTATGACTTAATGCTCTGCTATAGCAATTACAATGAATTAAATGATTTCAATGTAGAACATAATCCCTTCAGAACACAAGACTTAAGTGAATGGAAGATTTCTGTCTAACTTAAGAACCCAATAGGAACTGATAATTTTTTAGAAAGTAGGTCCCATGGATTACATGGATTATGAATGGAAGGAAACCATAGGTAACAGTTACTGGTTTGTGTTAGTTTATTTTAACTTTCATAATGTAAAAGAGATATGTGTATTGGTCCTAATAGTCTAGCGCTCTAACATTTTCTTTAAATGCACTAAAAGGTACAACTCATGAAGATGTAATTAATGATTGGAAGCTATGAAATCTTACCCAAAGCACGTGTATGTATATATACAAACTTTCATTTAAGATGATAGATTTTCTAAGGGAGAGCACAGGTGATAAAATTTCAGTTTATGTTGTTTTTCTTTCAGACAGAAGACCCCATCAACTAAATAGGGACAAATAGTTGTTCAAGCAAAGTGAGAAAATGATGTTATTTCCTGTTGTCTCAAAGCAGTAACTCAAGAGATTAGTAGACAATATGATGTAGTTCTGCAATACTTGTGAGACCACACCTCAACTATTGTTTCTTTGGGTCCCTCACTACAAGGATACTGAGTTGCTTGAGTTTGTGCAGGGAAAAGTAACAAAGCTGGTAAATGGATGAGAAAATAAATGATACATGCAGAGTCAGAGTGACTGAGAGAACTGAGATTGTTCTGTCTAGAAAAGAGGAGACTAAGTGGAGACCACATTATTCTCTACAACTACCTAAGTGGAGGTTGTACAGAAGAGGGTGTCAGCCTGTTTTTCTCAGGATACAAATGATAGGAAATCAGGAAATGTCCTCAAGTTGCATCAGCAGATGTTTAGATTGGATATCAGGAAGAATTTCTTCACAGAAAGAGTGGTTAGGCATTGGAACAGACTGGTCAGGGAAGTGGTGGAGTCACCATCCCTGGAGGTGGCAAGAAACGTGTGAACATGGCACTAAGTGACATGTTTACTGATGAGACTTAGTAGGTCAGGTTGATGGTTGGATTTGGTGATTTTGAGCATTTTTTTCCAATGTAGATGATCCTATGATTCTACCACCATGCTCAAGAAATCAGAATCACAACAAACATTAATTGGCCTGTTGTTTTCTGTGTGGTGAATATGGACCTAATCTAATCTCTCTAGAATCCCAAAGGTGTTGTAATAGGACATCAATTACCAATTTCTCCTACATTTGCAGTGGCAACAAACTATGTGTCACTAACAGTGATGTGAACAGTCATGATGAAGTTTCCATGAGAATGTTAGGCTTTATCATGTACAGTGAATAAACAAATTTTGTGGGGGTAGTATTTGTTTTGTTTTGCTTTTCTTTTAATGTTGTATATGCATCTAAATTGTTTAAACATCTAGTGGAATAACAGTAGTGTTTTATCACAAAATTAGTTTATTCAATACCTACTCTTGTTGTTAAACCTGAGAAGTAACTTCTACTGTTTGAAAATCTGTTGCTATAATGATTGTGTAATTATAAAAATTAATTAGACTATAAAAATTGCAATATTTCCTAGTCAACCTGTGATTATAAAATCTGGAAGAGATGAAAAGAGAAATATTTTTTCAATATATAAAGCATTTGACAGGGAAAACAGAATCGTCAGATGCAAGTACAAAACATGACGAGGTAACACCATCCAGTGGTCAGCCCCTGCAGCTCATACACACAGCATTCTTAAGGAATTACACAAAAGACTACTTTTGTTTATTGCTTTTCTTTCAGGACTAAAAGTGATTGTGTTATTTTTCCCTTTTTTAAAAGGAGGTAGATTTTTAGTTACGGCACAGTCCAACATCATTACAGTAAAACATGAAAAGAAATAGGCAAACAGATTAGACTGATGCTTGTAATTACTACACTGTTGTGTTCCAACTGTATGTGACTTATCCTTTGATTTATATACACTTCTCTCTTCTTTAGAGTAAAGTTCATCTTGTTCAAAGCATCCTGCAATAAACTCCAATTTGCGTTAAAACTGGCAGCTTGAATAGATTTTCTCATGAAGTAAGTTAAAAATAAAAATATTTGGGGGGATTATTTTTCTCCAAATAGTAAGTAAATAGCTTTCATTAAATAGGCACTGGGAAGAAACTTAAGAAAGGACACTGTTCCTACTGGAACTACATTATTCTTAAATTTCTTGACTTGAAATAAACGTATATGTCCTGAGAAACTTCAGATTGTCATATTGTCATAAAGTCATACTATTGTAGCAGTACAAATTTGTATATGTGCCCCTAGTACTTATCAGGTAGTCTAAGTGTACTACTACCTATTTTCACAAACAGTAGCACAAATTTGTCTTTCCCATTCATCATATAATTTATTCACAGTTACCAAGTGCTATATTATCTGACATTAGAAACATTGGTGAAGTATAAGTTTTTGAACTTTTTTTTTTTCCTTTAAGAATATAAATATATCCATTGTTATTCAGAACTACTAATCTTCAGTCTAAATATTTTTGAACAAATGTTATTTAAGCTCTGTTACAATACTGTAGTCTGTTGTTGGGTTTATTTCTGAGGGCCTTCAGAAGGTGTGCTCATAATATTGACACCCTGAAGTTCAGACCTGTACTGACTGGACCAAAGTGAAAATTGATTTTTTTTTACTGTGCGACAGGCTATGAACACAATCATCTCTTTTCAATTTTTCATACATTTTCTATACCTCAGTGAATCTGTTTCAACTCCTTAACTCAATGCCTTAGACTACTAGTCTGTGAAAAACAAACAGAAAAATCCACCTTTGTATCAAATAAAATAAAATCATAATAATAATAATAATAAAGTTAAAATTACAGAAGAATACGATAATAGCCACATCTACTACTAAGGGTTCCACACTGTTATGTTCAGTGAATTCTCCTAGTTCATCTGCCAGGTTTCAGTTCTACCTTTCTGCTCGTGGTATAGCTATTGTGTTTTATAGTTATTCTTTTTGTATTATGGATACATATTCTCTA